>NC_083278.1:51273668-51585117 GCF_963506605.1 Zootoca vivipara | reverse complement strand
GTCATCGAGATGGAACTGAACACATAGACTTACTAGATAGAGCTCCATGGCTGGAGGCCAATGTCCGCAATATGGATTACGTCAATCGACTGTCACCACGACTCTTTGCTTCCCATCTGCCCTACTATTTAGTACCCAAGGGATTAAGGAACAGAAGAGGAAAAGTAGGCCATGCCACATTTATTATTTGATCATCTATATATATATAAAAATGTAAAAATCGTGAAAGTGCGGGATCCACTTATCTCCGTAACCACTTGACCGATCGTCCTGAAATTTTGACACAACGATCCAGGCCACCCCCCGAGCGTTGTTAGAAAAAAATCCCTCAAATCTCACACCTCCGCAGGTACAAACCTCTTTTTCAACAAAGTAAAAGAGCGCCCTCAAGTGGATCTCCTCCACCACGAGATCCACCACTCACATCCATCCATCCGGCAGAGGTGTTGAAAACCAAGCCAACTGAAAACAGGCCTTTTCCAGCAACAAGGCCCAACATTGCCAAGTGGAGGCCTGGGGGGGATGGTGGGCCGAATAGGGGGCAGGGATACGTAATGGGTCAGAACAGGGTGGGGGGAGACACAGGGATGAAACCTGCCCTCTCCACAGTATCTCGCCTCGACTCAGGGGGACTCTGAGGCTCAGGGGGATCTGAAGGGGGGCTGTTACCCTCCATTTCACAGACTAACGCACAGCAACACGTGCAGGGTCAGCTAGTATTAAATGTTTGTCTTGCCTTATTTAAATTAACATCTCATTATCCCTTAACATCTCAGTTTTTGAGGGCAGTTCATCCAGTTGAAGTTCCTTTGCCCATATGAATGAACACCCTGAGCTTAGAATAATTTCCATGACTCCTAAACAGCACAGATTTTATGCTCTACCATAGAAACACTCTTAATAAGAATAAGCTCGTTTGACACCATAGGATTCCACTGTGCTTGTGACATGCATGTTGCAAAAGAGTGTGAGGCTGCCAGGGATATAAAGCAACTTGGAAGCACGAAGAATCTACAAGTAGAGATATCTGAGATCCATCCATTTGTTATTTTATGCATATATATCCCATATCCCACTTCAACAACTTCACAGCCACAGAAATAACTACAGAAGCAATACAAAAGAGACAGTAGAAACAATAAGACCAGGAATGGAAAGAATGTGTTGTCATTCCTGCAGGTTGTTTATGTGACCAGAAACCCAAAGGACGTCTTGGTTTCCTGTTACCATTTTTACAAAATTGCAGTCACATTTGATGACGAAGAAGAAGATTTTGGAATTTTCATGGAGAGGTTTTTGGCTGGAAAGGGTACGGAAGATTTACTATTCTAAAATGAATCACTTTTGTCCCTTCATCTTTATCCCCCATTGACAACAGATTAAAGAAGTAAGGAATGTTTTCACAATGCCATGTCTGATGCTATAGGTTACTCTGAGGAAATTCCACATCCATCGATCACAAAGAGTCTCCAACTGAGACTCCAACTAAACCATTTTATGCCACTGATGACTAGTGTCCATAGAGGCAGAAGGTGGGGAATAGATCTGGCCAACTCCCAAAGGAAATCAGGTGGATTTATATCCTGTCTGCATCAGGATGCAACAACTATCAAATCATTACAAGGTGGAGCACCTAATCCTTAATCAAGTGTAGAGATCTGTGTCAAGTTAAGTCAGAAACCCAGACAGGGTCTCCTAAATGTTGCAAGTATTAACTGCCACACCATATAAGGAAATTGCCAGAGTGGGAAGATAGGGAGCTGGAGGAAGGCTAGACTGATCTCAGCCCACTCATCACTATCCAATCACATTGCTTGGAAGCACTGCAGGCAGCCTTAAAATGCAGAACCCTTCTGCAAATTCTTTCTGTGAGAAAGTGTTTGGTAAGGATGGGTGGTATTCATTTAGCTTCTGTTTAATGGTTTGTACCACTGGTGGTTCTTAAATTGATTCCTCTAAATTGTTTTAATGGAGTTTATATGTTTCTACTGCTCCTCTTGGAATGTTTTTCAAAAAAATCATCTGATCTACATTTTATGCCAAATCAACTTCTCTCCCATCAGTAGTTGCAAGTTTATGGCTGGACCATGTGGAAGGCTGGTACTCTCACAGGGATGACTTCAATATTCTGTTTCTTACCTATGAAGAAATGAAGAAGGTAAGTTATCAAAATGCTATCCAGTCTGATATTAACAACCATCAAAACTCACTTCAAAAAGTCTAGTAGGTCATGGACTCAGGAGCAGCTTTTCAGACCCCAGACTGTGAATAATGCACTGTAACCATTTCCCCTGAGGGATTACAGGGCTATAAATAAAGTGTCATGATCTGAAGCAATATGTGTCATTTCACAGGCCCTCTTATGCTGAGGAGAGATGTCACAGAATCTCTCTCGTGTCTTCAACAGGGGTATTTAGTGATTTACTTGTGGACTCAGTTGAAAGAGCTGCCCCATAATATAATGTGTTTCTGCATGGCTCATGGAATAAAAGCAACAATGAAAGTATTACATAATGCAATGATAATTATCACAAACTAGGGAAATAAAGGGACACGGGTGGTGCTGTGGGTTAAACCACAGACCCTAGGGTTTGCCAATCAGAAGGTCGGTGGTTCGAATCCCTGCGACGGGGTGAGCTCCCGTTGCTCGGTCCCAGCTCCTGCCAACCTAGCAGTTCGAAAGCACGCCAAAGTGCAAGTAGATAAATAGGTACTTCTTCAAGCGGGAAGGTAAACTGCGTTTCCGTGTGCTGCTTTGGTTCGCCAGAAGCGGCTTTGTCATGCTAGCCACATGACCTGGAAGCTGTACGCCGGCTCCCTCGGCCAATAACGCAAGATGAGCGTGCAACCCCAGAGTTGGACCTAATGGTCAGGGGTCACTTTACCTTTACCTAGGCAAATAAAGATGCAGCCTGCTTGTTTTGCCTGCTTGCTATCCTGCCTTTTCCATGAGTTTTAGTCACGAGACTGTCAGGTTTCTCAATTGTGGATGGCCTACCATTAAAACCATGTTTCATTTCAGGATCTAAGAAGCTGTGTATTGAAACTATGCAACTTCCTGGGAAAGAGACTGACTGAAAAGGAGGTGGATGCTGTTGTGGATCAGGCTACATTTAATAAAATGAAAGCAGATCCCAGGGCAAACTATGACTTCTTGCCAGCAAATTTCATGGACCACAGCAAAGGACATTTTCTTCGCAAAGGTAAGTTAATGGTAGATCACACTGACTTGGTGTTGCTTGCAGAATCGCCAACAGATTCACTTGGTAACTACTTTGAAATGGTTTCATTTTCCTATTCTTTAACGAAACTCTCAGGTTCTGCTGTTTCCTAGTTGTTCTGTTGTTCTGTTATGTTCTCTCTTTTTGTCAAATATTTATAATGAAATGAGGCACATTTAATAATAATAATAATAATAATAATAATAATAATAATAATAATAAAATTTATTTATAACCCACCCTCCCCAGCCAAGATGGGGCTCAGGGTGGCTAACACCGAATATAATACAATTAATTAAAATACAGCTTAAAAACAAGATAAAATACAACATTAAAATTTGCCATTCAAATCAAGAATGTGAAGAATGTGGAACCTTTTCCCACCTGAGGGCAATATTCCCTTTTGAGGAAGCAACCAGGGGCCAGATGGCAGTGGCGGATGGGTCCAGCCCTGGGTGTCGTTCTTACATTTATAGAGTGGGCTGCATTCAAGCCACACACAAAACCTGCACACATACACATGTGCACCTCCATCTGCCATCCAGATGGCATTCAATGACCTGTTCCAGGTAAGCTGTGGAGGAAGGCGAGGAAGGCCGGTGAAGGTATGGCTTCAGGTAGGCATGGCCTCGGGACAGTCCAGGGAGCCAGGTAGAAAGGCTGGTGATGGATTTAAAACAGCACCTGTTCCCCTGAACAGTTTTTCAATTTCACTATAATGCGCTTCCTTTCTCTCTGCTTCCCATTCCAGGAACTGTTGGAGACTGGAAGAACACGATGACAGTTGCACAAAGTGAAAGGTTTGACAGTGTTTTTAAGGAGAGGATGGAAAAGCTGCCCATGAAGTTCTGCTGGGACATGAGTGATCTATTATGAGTTTGCTGAGAGCGTGAAAGTAAAAAATAATGAGCATGGTATGCATCTAATCCAGGCCTATTTGTAAGATTTAGCAAAAAAACAAACAAACCACTCTCATGTGGCTTAATGGCTTCCTAATGTTCGAATATGTACATTTTTAAAAAAACAACAACAACACCACAATATGTTTTGTCTACTTCTTCTGTTTCTACATTCCAGCATGTCCTAATTTCTGACTTTATGTGCAAAGGTCAAGGAATCCCAAACTAACTATTGGGCTTAGTAACTGTATTATAATTTGGCACTGTTATAATGAGGCTAGCATTGGATTATTGTAATTGAAAATTAATAAAAATTATTGTGAGTAAAAACTAACTGACTATAGGTGTTCCAGATTGCCATGTAAAGCATCTGACTTATTCACCTCATCTATTTCTTTATTTATTGTGGGTGGGATTCAGCTTCACACTTTTCTAATTGTTCCATCAGGGCAATGATTTCAGTCTGCCAGGTGGCACAATCCCCCATCACCTTCCTTCCCCTCTGCACTGTTCTTGGGGTTCTCCTGATCCCCGCAGAGTCAATTTTGAGGGTGCGAGGGAAATATGCAGGGAGGAAAAGTGGGCAAACTGGACAGTGTATGCTTGATGCCCATAGCAATCTCCTTCAGTGGTTGGATTGTAAAGGGGGGATTTCCACCAGGATCATGGAGGAGAGAGAAAGGGTTAAAACAAATTTGGGGGGATGGAGGAGGTTAAATGTGGACCCCAAGAAGCATCTGAGCCCAGGGAGAAGACCAGTAGTCTAGAGAATAGAGGGGCACCAAGCAGGGTGGGAGGGAAATATTCTGCCCTGTAACATTGGACACCTCAAGCCAGACACCGCCAGTCAGCAAGAAGCCTTCTCCTTCAGGGGAGGGGACTAGAGTTAATTGAATGCTAAGCCATTGCCAACATTGCCGCCATCTCCTCCAGGGACACACCGATGCCAGTGCCAGTGCAAACAATCCTTGCAGACCCAACCCACTAGAAGGGGTGCCTGTTTGTTTGTTTGCTTGCTTGTCTCCTTAGAAAGCTTAGCCCATCTCTGGAGTTGACAGCAAAGCAGTGAATAAGCCCTCTGCATCCTACCCTCACAATCTATTGTCAAGAAAGACTTCTTATGTCCATCTTGTTGCATGCCACCCCAATCTTCGAGCAGTGCGGGATTCCAGGGGTTCCAGGAGCTCTTGCTCTCAAAAAGGGCATATGACAATCCCATGTTTGTGGGAGATTACACTAAAAGAACGTGCATGTTGATCTTGAAACCTTCCAATATAGGTGCCGGATTCTGCTGCAGCAAATAGGGATGGCATTTTGTGACAATCTGGGGTTTCAACTATCTATTTCACCAGCACTGTGCCAGGCACTGTTGGAGACTGGGGAAACATGGTGGCCATTGCAAAAAATGAAAGCTTCGACAGTGTTTTTCAGGAGCAGATGGAAAGGCTCCTCTTCAGGTTCTGCTGGATCATCAATGGTGAACTGAGTCTGTTTCCAGCTTGAGAATATTTATAGAAGCTTTTTCTCTGTCTTGCATGTGTGTACCAATTGTCCAGATCTTGAGAGATTTGCTGCAATCCATCTAAAGCAGTGTTGGAACCAAGCAAACAATATTCTGAATAGAGTTTTTTTTACTTCTCTAGAACAGGGTGTGCATGTGTGATAGTATCTGTCAATCTACGTGTTGCGCATATAATTGGTCAAAAGCTGTGATTGTTGGAACAGATGTTTGTGAATATTTAAAGTCATTTTGAGTAGAAGTACTACAGGGAAGAAGTAATTTCCTTGTAATGGTCAATCAATCAAAATCAATATGGATTCATGATCATTTCCCAGGTGAAGTTAAGTCATTTTGGTGGGTTACACCAAATTGCTGGGTATTCATAACTGTGTGATATAGTATGATTTCACAAACTGTAGAATAAGTAACATAAGAATTGCAATAGAAATTTTAGTTTATGCAGCTTGTCATTTACTCACCTTTGGCCCCTGAAGAATGCTTGTGCAATTAGCAATCAATGTGTTGCAAATAATTGGTGGAGAACTTTGATTGCCAGAACAGATATTTATTTTTATGGTACTGAACGATCTCTTTGAAAGCTTCATTCCTAAACAAATTTATTATGAGAGATAGTCTTATTGAGGACATTTGGCTTTACTTCAGAGGACAGGGCTGCTTGTCACTTACTCCCCTTACTCTCCTGAATAATGGTTGTGCAAGAAGAGCAACAAAGTCTGATTCCAGAGGAACTCATCTGACTCCAAGGAGGATAAGCTTTGCAAGAGGTCCCAAACTTTGACCTGAGTGGATTGGAAAAAGTAGTCCGATGAGAGAACTTATTAGAACTCCAGTAAAAATTGCCTCACCAATATTTTAGATAGAGAAAGCATTTGATTCCTTCTGAATGGCAATGATTAATTAACATTCAGGCCCATGCCAACCTATAGAAAAACAACTGTACCTTCATATTGCATGCCAGTTCAAGGTAGTGAAGTTTGATAAGAGACAAGGGCACCCAGAGCGTATTACTTGCATTGTTTGACACACATTCAAACTGTAGTTCACACAGCAAACATGATCACATGATAAAACACAGATTCCATCTTTTGCAGCTTATAAGAATACGTGAATAAAAATGGTTCTTTGTGCTCTTCCAAGAGTTGAAGCAGCACCCATTCTTCGGATCTGAAACTGCAACCAGACTCTGATATTTATAAATCATCACAATATAATTTAGTACAGGTTGAGTCACCCAGTCCTATTCTCAGCAAGCAGTAGGCGTGCCAGGATCCATCTTTGCTTTCAAAATAAATACTGCCTCTGCCTCTTCTAAGTTTTTATGGTATGGATGAGTGAAAAGGTGTATCGTGAAATTTGAAGATGTGTGAATGTTGATGGATGAACTGAAGCTGTCTTTCTGTTCACATACTGTTTGAGGAAGTTGAAATTAGGTGGACTTGCATTAAAACATTAACCAGATTTCTCCCCATTCCTGCTCTGGAGTATTATTACTGTCTGCCTGGCAACTAAAGCTGATGGATAAAAGATGCCAGGGAACCAAAATCTATCAGCCACTAAAACATCTATCACTCCAACATATGAAGTCAGTATCATTTATTAGGAAACATAACTGAGATTTGGCATCATTTGAAATAAAAAACCCTGCAACTATGAAATAAATTGCGCTTTCACAATCTCAGGGGTGTTGTATAAAAAAACCCTTGTGATTTTGTGGGGGGAGATCTGAGGTACAGGGAGGAGACAAAGTTGTGGAGCTGCCCAAGCCCAAGACATTGAAAGAGGTTTGCAGGATAAATTTGGACAGTTTACCAAGGAGAACACAGGAAACCATTTCTATGCAAAGATATTCCTGAAAACATTAGCTTTAGATGATAAACAAAAACAAAACGAGCCATTCCTCCATGTGGTATTGATTACTGGGAAATAGCTTTAATGGAATTCTGACTATAATGACTGGGAGCTGTCCATTTTGATGTGGACACTATAAGTCCTTCAAAATCCTGAAGGGTGGTAAAGATTGCTGCCAGGCTATTGGATCTGAAAGTTTATTTTTGGGCTTGAGTAATGTTTGATCTCAGATAAGCTGTGTGCAAATGAAAAAGGTTTCTACTTTTCATGGATAGATTTCTAAAACAACCAATGCTAATTATTTAGTAAAGGTAAAGGGTAAAGGGACCCCTGACCATTAGGTCCAGTCGTGACCGACTCTGGGGTTGCGCGCTCATCTCGCATTATTGGCCGAGGGAGCCGGCGTATAGCTTCCAGGTCATGTGGCCAGCATGACAAAGCCACTTCTGGCAAACCAGAGCAGCACATGGAAACGCCATTTACCTTCCCGCTGTAGCGGTTCCTATTTATCTACTTGCATTTTGACGTGCTTTCGAACTGCTCGGTTGGCAGAAGCTGGGACCAAGCAACGGGAGCTGACCCCGTCACAGGGATTCGAACCGCCGACCTTCTGATCAGCAAGCCCTAGGCTCAGTGGTTTAACCACAGCGCCACCTGGTTAAAACAAATAGGGATTATTTTGGAGTTAAAGTTGGTGTTATTGGGGTGTAAGTCAGTGGCATATGTGTACAAATAGACATCCACTGGTGAATCTCAGGTCTCTCTTACCATTTGAGCCCATTTTCTACTACCGGTAGTGGACCTGAGCAGACGTAATACTGCATTTATTTCTTAAACAGACAAAGACCACTGTTGATATTGGCTGTTGCTTGTGCAAAGAAGCAAGTTCTCCTCCTGTTTTACATTATCAGCCTCTATTCGCCCTTGTTTACCTTTCTTTTCTTGCATAACATGCCATTAATGATTTACTAAGGAGGAGCCATTGGCTTAATCCAACTCTTATCAGCTGACAGAATTCTATAAAGCAGTTTCCTGGAGAGCTCCGAGCTTGAGCCTTGAAAAGCTGCAATACTCCAAGCGGTAGAAGTGACCTCTCTCTCTCTCCCACACACTTTTTGTCTCTAAAAGTGAAAGGTAGGTAAGTTTTGTTGTAAATAAAACTTTCCAGGTTAAAGCAGGACTACTATATGACAAACAAGGAATTTACTCTTACTCGCATGAGTTCTGAGGGGCAACAAAGTATTTGTATGAAAACTCTTTTCACAATTCATATTCTTTTCTCTGGTGTCACACAGTGCAACATTTGTGCTACCAGAGATTAATACTGTACAGTGGTACTTCGGTTTATGAACACAATTGGTTCTGGAAGTCTGTTCATAAACTGAAGCGTTCATAAACTGAAGCGAACTTTCCCATTGAAAGTAATGGAAAGTGGATTAATCTGTTCCAGACGGTCCACGGAGTACTTAAACTGAAGCGTTCATAAACTGAAGCGAACTTTCCCATTGAAAGTAATGGAAAGTGGATTAATCCGTTCCAGATGGGTCCGCGGTGTTTGTAAACCGAAAATTCATAAACCGAGGTGTTCATAAACCAAGGTTCCACTGTAGTTATTTTAAGGGGACTGAATGTGAACTCTTAATTTATATACAGTATTGGAAAATCAAATGGAGTATTTTTCTTGTTACTATTTTATACATATGTTTTCCACTAAACGATTATTGCATTTCTTAGCGATAAAATACAAGATGTATAAAGAAAATTAAAGTGATTTTCAGGTGGAGGTTGTGCGCATGCTCTAGCTCGAGCCGGTCGTCTGCCTCGGAACTCCCCTGCCACGCTAAACAATTTATGGCCTAAAGGAATGTAAGATACCGAAAAAAGAAAACAAAGATAAAAGAAAGAGTGTGAAGCCTTAGAGAATCCGGGGGTGCCAAATTCAAAGCTGCAAACTTGGTAAGCAAGTTACTAAATTAGCTTTAAGCTTAACGGACGCCCAGCAGCTTCCTACCTACGGCCTTACTCAACAGTTTAAAGATGGCTAAATCAAGATTTGTCTGCTCAGCTAGCAACTTTTCAGGACTTAATGCTTACCTCCCAAAACAACATTAGAGACGACATTAAGTCGGGGAAGGAGGATGTCCTACAGATAGCAGTCAAAATCAAGGGGGTGAAGCAATTAGCAATTCAAGCTAAAGAGCTAGCCCAGGAAAATGAAAAAAAAAAGTAACTACTCTAACCAGACAGGTGGCAGAATTGTCGGATCGCCAGAGAAGAGCTAATATGATTCTTTGTGGAATCCCGGAGGAAATACTGGCTAAAGAATTGGAAGAAACATTGAGAACCTGGAAGGCACCCAAAGAGTTAGTTTGAAGCCAGAAGATGTGGAAAGAGCTCATCGTTTGCGAGGACCCAAGGGGAGAAAATCCCCCAGGGATGTAATAATCAAATTTTCAAGAGAGAAGTTGCAACAACAGGCCTTCCAGACCTTGAAGAAAATTAAAGAGTTGACTTTCCAAGGAAAAAGAGTATGGGTGAAGCGAGACTTCTGCCAGGCTTCTTTAAGGCAAAAAAGCCAAATGAAACCTTATGCACAGAAACTGTGGAAGGGTAGAGGGTTATAAGATCGGGAAAGAGGAGATGAAAATTAACTTGTTTGCAGATGATATTATGGTAATCATAACAAATCCCAAGGAAGGGATAAAAGAAATAAAGATAATATTAGAAGATTTCGAGGAATACTCCGGATTAGGGGCAAATATAACTAAATCAGAAATAATGTACTTTAATGTGAATCTACCTAAAAAAAAGAAATAAATAGCGTAACAGGTATGGGCCTGGGTTCTAAAAGAATAAAATACCTGGGTATTGAACTCCATAGGAATATTAACAAGACCGCAGAATTCAACTATAAGAAGATATGGAATAAAATACTAAAGGATATGAAAAGATGGAGAAACAAAACTTTAAGCATTACAGCTAGAGTCAAGGCTACTAAAATGTTCTGGGTCCCCAAGCTAAGTTATCTTTTCCAAGCCATCCCACTAGAGATGAAAAAACAGCAATTGGAACAATGGAATGGTGAGATAAGACAATGGATATTCAGGAGTAAAAAATCAAGGACACAAAAGAGGTTTGTGTATAACCACAAACCAGAATTAGGGTGGGGCCTCCCCAACATTTATAATTACTATGAAGCCGTCCAATTAAAAACTTTACTAGAAATTGGAGCAAAAAATAAACAAAAGTGGATCAGATTTGAGGATGAGGCCAACAACGGTGCAGGAAGATTTGGAATCTTCACAAATAATGTAAAGGAAGATCTGAAATCTGCAATAGGACCCAGGAAATTGGCATTAGGCATATGGAGGAGATGGCAACCTATATGGTTAAAAAGGATCTCTCTGTGCGCACCCTTAGAAAGCATATACGAGGCAATAGACGACCCCAAATGGTGGAAAATTCTTAGTGCTAAGGGATATCACATAGTCCAAGATATGTATAGAGGAGAGTCCTTAAAGTCATTGCAGGAAGTAACAGAGAACATAGGTAACCAATACTGGTTAAAAATTGGAGGGTTCCTACTTTTTCCAAGGTTTGCCCCTGAGATTTGTTAATTGTCATGGCAAAAGCTAATGTTACTGGAAATTGTCTTCTTCTTCAGTTGTTGTTGGAGCCAAATCCATACGGGGAATAAAGACTATGTTTCCTTCCGCTGAACCTGTTATTACTTGAGCAATGATGGTGTTTTTCTTAAGTTGTTTGACGATGAGACGGGTGCCGTTGCACAATCCTTTTTTAGTGTTTAGGTTTCTAAGGAGCATAATTATAGCGGCCTTTTTAAGGTTGAGTTTATGCTTAGGCATACCTGTTGGGGTTATTTCATTGAGGAACTCAATTGGATAGTTTTGAATATCTTCCTCACTTGAGTCATCAATTGAGTATGAGGTATGTCACGGTCTCTCCTTCTAAAATGTTAAGCACCTCTTCATTTATGGAGTTTACATCACAGTTCTTGGGGCACAGAATAGATTTTTTTGCTAAGTTAGGGACATCTGTAACAGGAATTTTGTCTCCAAAAAAGTCTTTTATAATATCTCCTGTGCATAAAATTTTGGAAGGTATTTCAATTACATCTTCTGGCAAACCGTCAATGTGTGGTGTATTGCCACTGCCAACTTTGAGCAGCCAATTGCTGAAATCAGTGTCTACTGAGCGTATATTCTTTTTAAGTTTAAGTATTTGGAAATTACTCCACAGACTATTATTCTTAACACAGGCCTCAACAATTTTTGTCCGGTCACCGTGAGGTACCACAGGAAGTGTTTGCCTGAAATCTCCTCCAAGTAAGATTACTTTTCTTCCAAACGGTTTGCTGTGGTCCATTATTTCTTGGAGCAGTCTGCTAACCACTGCAAGAGCTACAGAGGGGGCCATAGTACATTCATCCCAAATTATTATTTTTGAATTTCTTAAACGTTCAGCATCAACAGAATTGAGTCGTATATTTGATGTTGTATTCTCAACTATAGGCACAGGTAACTTGAATTGGGAGTGGTATGTTCTTCCACCCTCAAGAAGATTGGCTGCTATACCTGTGGAGGCTACAGGTAGTGCAATATTTCCTTGTCCTCGAACTGTGCTGAGCAGGGTCTTGTAGAGATATGTTTTACCACTACCTCCTGGGCCATCTATGAAAAAACAGTGGTTGCTGTTTTTTGTTCTTTGTTTAATGTAATTGTCATTTCTTCTGCTTTTTGTTTTTCAAAGACTTGGTTGTAGTTATCTGCAAGTAAGTTTGAATTTGGTAGTATAGGTGGTAATCCAAAATCTTCACATTTTTCCCCATGGAGTAGTAGAATGTTACATATTTCTTGTAATGCAATATAACGGCAAATTGTGCATTCATCGTTGTGATGGATATGTTTTTGAACGATATCTTCGGTGGGGTAATGTTCATATTTTACAAAAAGATCATTCATGTTCTGTAGGGAGGCAAATACACAAATGTACGCAAATAAGTCTCTTAGTTGTTTTGGCATGCTGTATTGGATAGCATCTTCTAAAGTGTTCTCCCACACTTGATCATCATTGATGAGGCCTCTTTCTTTCGCAGCATCTTGGAAACTGCGATAGATATTTCCATTGACAGTTCTCAGATCTTCAAATGATATTGCACCGGGAACATGTAGCAATAGGAGACGCATGCAGTAGCGTTCTGGATCTGATGATAAATTGACAGAACACATTCGTACAATGATTTTTTCAGCACCCCGCTGTCGTAATTTCCATGTACTGGTTACAGAGTCGAATACATAGTGTATTGGAATGTCTGAATATAAAATTTTCCTTGCTTGCTCTTGCTCTTGATTTAATTTAAACCAAGCCGTCAATTGAGTATTTCTTGCTGAAGCTCTCTGGGCCGCTGTATTGATGTCATTTGGATTGAAAAATACAAATTGTTCATCAGGCAGATGCACTGCCAACCTATTGATGGTATGTGATTGGTAATGCATTTCAAACCCATTTAAACGCCATGCTGCTTCTGGAGCGCTGACATATCTGGAATCCATGAAGGTCTTAATTTCACCATGATTTAAAGTGCCTTGTTCTTGAATCACAACATTTGCACAATCATGACCTTTATACACATATTTAAAAAGGTATTTACACTTTTTATGGAAGCGCAGACTTCAACATTAATGTGGCAATTGTACTTTAGGGCAAGATGTGGATTATATGGTACAACCCAATGGTTATCTATTGTCCTGCCATTCACAATTGAAGTTTGGTTTGTGTTTCGTCTTCTATATTTTGGATAACCATTTGTATTTGCTGATGTTTTTTCCTGGAATGGTTTTGGAAATTCATTAGTGCATTTGTCATTTGACATACATGGTGAATTAGGGTTGAGTGGTCCACTTGGTCCATGAATCATATGTTTTGTAACAATTGCATGTAAGCGAGGAGTGTTGGTTATATTTGGAATTTCAGCAGATACTGTTTTGTCTATCAGTTCTTCAGTTTTGGGTTTGCAGTCATCTTTAAGAATAAGTAGTATGTGAGCATGAGGTAAACCCCTCTTCTGAAATTCTATTACGTAGACAATTGCTTTTGGTACTCCAAAAATATGTTTTTTACAGAGATCATCAATTAAAGCTTTCAGTTTTAGATGAAATACTCTTGCAACTAAATCAGGTCGAGCATCAGTAGTTAGGTCATGTTGTAGGTTTTCAACAATCTCTTGCCATTTGGGGTTGCATGTCATTGTGATAAAAAGATCAGGTTTGCCATATTTCCTAACAATTGCCATTGCATCTTGATAATTTTAGAGCATGTTTCTTGGGCTACCTGCAAATGAGGATGGTAAAATATATGTTTTTCCAGGAATCAGGCCTTTCTGATTGGATTCATTAATTAAGTGGTCCATCAATCCTGAGTATTTCTCAACTCGCAATTTTTGCTGATTTTGTCGTACATAGTTGAGTCTGTTGGATTCAGTTTTTACATATGCATCAACTATATACTGTTGTGTAAGGCGGCCAGCATTTAAGAAGGGGTTGAAGTTGTCTCTGATGGAAAGACGATACCCGTAATATTGCATTTGTGTAACTCGAATTCTAGGATTTCGTGTTTGATTTGTTAAATTTTGTAACGCTTGAGGTCTGTGTTGAAAGGTATATCAATTCCCCAGCTTTGATCACCATAAGGGAAGAGTAATGGATAAACCCTGGGTTCCAGATTGGGGTCAAGGACACTAATCCTTTGTGTATTTCTTTTATTTGTATCATCTGTACTTGCTTTGCAGCGTATTAGAAGATCTCTTTCTAGTGGTGGTTCGCCATCATCATTTTGAAAAATGAAAGCAACCTCATTATGTTTTGGTGCATTATAGCGTCTTTGATCATTTCTTCGATCTTGCACTATTGTCATGGTCACTTCCTTAATAATGTTTCCAGTTGTTGCAGCATCCTCCTCATATTCTTTTTCAACTTGGTACAACATTTTGCAGGCCTCTGCAAATGGATTTGTTTGAGCAATGAGTGTGCTTAGTTTTTTTAAAATTTCTGGATTTATTCCAGTATTTGCGGAATTTTTCATTCTTTGCTCTGCTGCTTCAGAAGGATCTAAAATATATAATTGAGCAAACTGTCTGTTTTGTCCCTGTTCTGGGTGCAGTGTGCCTACTCTGTGACAAATTGATCCGTGGATCCGGAAACAATATGGGCCATTGCCAGGTGGTGGAGTAATGTTTGCTCCCATAGAGGCAAATGCTAAAGCACTATTTATAGATCTAATATTGTTGAAGAAATTTTTGCTGTAGTAATGTTGTCCAGTCATGAGCTGTTGGATTAATGGATTTGTTCTAATTGAGGAAATATTTACTTTTCCTTTTGGACAACATTGTGAAAATTTTCGATCAGAAGGTCTTTCAGCTTCAAAATGTTTTGCACTACAAAAGTGGCATATCTGATCTAAATATCCACACGTGTGGGTTTTAATGATGTCCTCATTGAAGTTTTCCAATTCATTCATAAGTGTCTTTGTTAGTTTTGAGGGCCTTGAGTCTTGGTTTTGTATTATTTCCCTCTCTATGTTTTTCCTTGGTCGTAATTCTCTTTTCCTCTGTGTTAATTGTTGTTTCCGTAATTGGCGTTCATCTGCAGGCAGATGTGTTAACCTTTCTCTTTCTAGTGTGGCATGTCATTGACATTGTATTTTTTTGTCCCTTCGGAGTTCTATTTGCTCTCCTTGCTTTTTTACTTTCAGCATCTTGCTGTCGTTTTTGAATTTCTTTTTTTAGCATTCTGTTTTTCTCTATAGAAATTGTTTTGTTTTTTTCTGCGAGTTAGTGTCTTTGCATCTTCATGTAAATGTATTTTATCTGTTATACTGTCAATCTTGTTTGTGTTTTGTTTATGATTTAGAGGTTGTTGGTCATCATGAGTTAAATTTGTTTTTTTTTTATCTTTTTCTTTCAGTGATCTATTTACTCGTCTTTCTCTTTCTCTTTTGGTGTTTTGCTGACGTATTCTTAGTTGTTCATCTGGGGTTTGACTTGCTCTCTTAGCAAACCCCGTAGGTTAGTTTCCACGCACAATCACGCACATGTGAGTTCAGTGTAAAAGGTGTATCTGAGCATGGACAGAGTGTCTCCTTTCCTTCCCCCTTATAATAAAATGCAAGTGTCTCTAATGCTTTTTGCCCCTGGGTCCCTTCCTGCTCTTTTCTGGTGCCGAATCAAGACGGTGCCCCGCCAGCTTCCCTTTCTTTCTTTCTTTCTTTCTTTCTTTCTTTCTTTCTTTCCTTCCTTCCTTCCTTCCTTCCTTCCTTCCTTCCTTCCTTCCTTCCTTCCTTCCTTCTTTCTCCCTTTCTGTCTTCTCTCCCTCTTTCTTTTTCTTTCTTTCTTTATTCCGTTCCTTCTTTCCTACTCTACTTTCTCTCCCCTCTTTCTATCTTGTCTGGCCAGGAGCGGTGGTTGGCGGCCGCAAGGAAACGTTAGGCAGAGGGGTGTGGGTGGGGGAGAGCATGCGTGTGTGTGCGTGTGTGCCACTTGCGCTTGCATAGGAGGCTAAAAAGGGGGGAGAAAGCAGCCTCCTTCTCCTCATGCTTGTGAGGCGCTTGTCCAGCCAGGAGCGGTTGGCATGTTAGGCAGAGGGGTGGGGGTGGGGAGAGAGAGAGAGAGAGAGAGAGAGAGAGAGTGTGTTAGAGCAGTCGGGAGGTGAGGCGCGGAACAGCGATTTGGAGGGGAAACCTCCTGCTAAAAACTACTAAAAACTATAACTCCCAGCATGCCGAGAGGTAGCTTCCGCGTTCTGAGCCCTTGCAAGCCCCTTCTTGCTTTGTGGGCATTGTAGTTTCCCTTTCCCTTCCCCTCCTCCCAGCGTGGTATTAGAGACTGTCGTTTGCAGCAGTTTGCCGTGGTTTTTTCCCTTTCCCTTACCCTCCTCCCAGCGTGGTATTAGAGACGGCCGTTGCCAAGGGCCGGGCCGTGGAGGGCCAGGAGTGCGTCCTGCTCAACTGTGGGTGGCGGCGGAGGCGGAGGCGACGCGCATCTTGCGCTCCCAGAGAAGCGGTGAGACGGCGGTAGCCTGGGGGGGGAGAGGCCGAGAGACGCTGACAGAGGCAGGAGGGTTATAATAAAGTCCCTGTGTCTCTGCATCCAATCCCTGTGTCTGTGGGGCACATGCGCAGTAGCGCGGACACAGGGAATCTGGACGCAGAGACACAGGGACTTTATTATATAGGATTATGGCTTGAAATGTTCCAGCAGGTATTAAAAAAACAAGTAACACACTGGAGACAACTTTGGTTTCCTCAGCACCCAATGGAGCCTTGAACTTTCTCCCATAACAATTGCCCACCTCCTCATGTCATCCACAGAGCCCATCCTTGCAAGTGCTTTCTGTGTCAGATGCTACGTAGGAGGAGAGAATTTGGTGCCGGGGAGAGACAAAAAAAGAAAGGGCTATTTTGGCAGTGGTTTCTCAGTACTGGAATGTCTTCCCCAATACAGCCCATTGTATGTGTAGTCTAAGGTTACGTGATTCTTTTCAATGAATCCGGGGATACTTTTCAACTTCAGTAGGAATAATAGGATTTATAAATCCAGGGATTGTCCCCGGGAAACGAATAGAAAAGACCTCAGAACATCAGATCAATACTTTCTGCACTAAGAAATGCAAAGCGCCACATCCATCACAAAGTGTCTCCCAACTGAGACTCCAACTACTGTACACCATTTTATGCTACTGCTGACTGGTGTCCATTGAGGCAGAAGGTAGGGAATAGATCTGGCCAACTCCCAACGCAAATGACGCTTATCTGCATATTGCCTTCAATGGGCTGAATCAGCTACTGGGGCATTTATTTATTTACTTGTGGACTCAGTTGAAAGAGCTGCCCCAGAATATAATGCTGGCCTCATGGAATAAAAGCAACATGAAAATATAATATAATGCAATGACAATTGTTACGAACTAGGCAAATAAAGATGCAGGCTGCTTGTTTTCCCTGCTTGTTATCCTGCCTATTCCATGAGGTTTAGTCACTAGACGGTTGTGCCTCTCAATTGTGGATGGCCTGACACCAAAACTATTTCCTATTTCAGGATCTAAGAAGCTGTGTATTGAAATTATGCAACTTCCTGGGAAAGAGACTGACAGAAAAGGAGGTGGATGCTGTTGTGGATCAGGCTACATTTAATAAAATGAAAGCAGATCCCAGGGCAAACTGTGAGTTCTTGCCACCGGATATTATGGACCACAGCAAAGGACATTTTCTTCGCAAAGGTAAGTGAATGGTAGAAAAAACTGACTTGGTGCTCCTTGCAGAATCCCCAACAGATTCACCTGATAATTACACGGAAATGTGACAGCTACCAAGTAATGGTGATTTCATTTTTCCAGTCTTCATGAATCTCTCAGTTTCTGTTATTTCCTAACTTTAGAGTTCTTCTACTATGACTTTCCCTGTTGTTGTTTTTCCTTGTTCTAATTATGTACTGTATATTTAAGAGTGACATAGTTGTATTTCCAATCTGGAGTGTAGAAACTTTTTCACATGGAGGCCCCTATTCCTATCAAGGGATGGAATATATCTGGAATTATGGATATTTATTTGACCACCACAATGCACTTTCTTTCTGTCTGCCTCCTGGCCCAGGCACTATTGGAGACTGGAAGAACACAATGACAGTCACACAAAATGAAAGGTTTGACAGCGTTTTTAAGGAGAGAATGGAAAAGTTGCCCATCAAGTTCTGCTGGGACATCAATGATGAATTATGAGTCTGCCTTCAGCTTGGAAGGAGGAAATAAAGTGGACTGCATGCATTTAATCCAGGCCTATTTATAAGATTCAGCAAAGAACTCTCATGTGGCTTAATGGCATCCTAATGTTCGAATATGTGCAATAATATTTTTTTAAAACACCACAATACAATTACATTTGTACTGTCCACTTCTTCTGTTTCTACATTCCAGCATGCCCTAATTTCTGACTCCATGTGCAAAAGTTAAAGAATCCCAAACAAACTATTGGGATTAGTAATTGTATTTTAATTTGGCATTGTTATAATGAGGCTACCATTGAATTATTGTGATTGAAAATTAATAAAAATTATTGTCAAAAAAACCCAAACTAACTAACTACTGGTGACCCAGATGGCAATATAAATCATCTGACTCATTCACTTCATCTCTCTTTTTATTGTGGGTGGAATTCAACTTCACACTCTTCCAATTGTTCCATCAAGGCAACAATTTCAGTCTGCCAGATGGCACAATCCCCTGTAGGTATGACGTGGAATTGGGCTAGTGTGAAAGCCCTTCTTAGCTTGGGGTTTGTCAAATCCCACAAATAGTGGGCCAGGTATCTAACTACCTTCACTTGGGGGAGCCACGTGGAGAGTTTAGCCACCTTAGATTGTGCTAGATTGAAAGCTTCATCCCTAGCTAGAATCCAGCTATGAATTTTGTCATTCTCCCATGAGATCAGGGCAGCAAAGTCTGGGAGGGAGTAACGGTCACAAATGGATTCCATGGCCTTAGGCCAGGTGCTGCTGCTGGTAAGGGTTGTGAAGGCTTGTTTAGCTAGCAGCGAGTTTTGAGTTTCTGCAAGGGATTTATAGTAGATAATTATCCTGGCATGGGCTTTTGCTACTATAGATGGTAGTCCCAATTCTAGTCTCAATTGGGCGGCCATGGTCCCATTAGGGAGGCCCAAGATCTTTCTTGCCAGGAGATTTTGCAGAGTCTCTAGTCGTTGGAGTACATTCATGTTCCATCCCCATATTTCCACCCCGTATAACAGCATTGGGGGCATTTTACTAATGTAGATCTTCCTGATCGGCGCCACCAGTTGTCCACCATTTCCGTAGAAAATTTTTACTAAAGCACCAACGGTCTGGCGAGCAGCCAGAATAATTGTGTTTAAGTGGGCTGTCCATGATAATCTATGGTGGAAAGTGATGCCCAGGTATTTAAAAACTGAGCATTGGTCGATGGTGTGGCCCTCGAGGATCCACGATGGGTTTGGTTTTGTCTTGCCAAAAGGGACTATTTTAGTTTTGGAAAAATTGATTGTTAGGAAGTTTTCTTCACATTTGAAATAAAAAACCCTGCAACTATAAAATAAATTGCACTTTCACAATCTCAGGGGTGCTGTATAAAAAAAAACCCTGTGATTTTGTGAGGGAAGAGCTGAGGTACAGGGAAGAGACAAAGTTGTGGAGCTGCCCAAGTCCAAGACATTGAAAGAGGTTTGCAGGATAGATTTGGACAGTTTAATAAGGAGAACACAGGAAGCCTTTTCTATGCAAAGATATTCCTGAAAACATTAGGTTTAGATGATAAACAAAAACAAAACGAGTCATTCCTGCATGTGGTATTGTTTACTGGGAAATAGCTTTCATGGAATTCTGACTATAATGACTGGGAACTATCCATCTTGATGTGGACTCTGTAAGTCCTTCAAAATCCTGAAGGGTGGTAAAGATTGCTGCCAGGCTATTGGATCTGAAAGTTTATTTTTGGGCTTGGGTAATGTTTGATCTCAGATAAGCTGTGTGCAAATGAAAAAGGTTTATACTTTTCTTGGATAGATTTCTAAAACAACCAATGCTAATTATTTAGTAAGTTTTATTAAAACAAATAGGGATTATTTTGGAGTTCAAGTTGGTGTTATTGGGGTGTAACTCAGTGGCATGTGTGTACAAATAGACACCCACTGGTGAATCTCAGGTCTCTCTCACCATTTGAGCCCATTTTCTACTATTGGACCTAAGCAGACGTAATGCTGCAATTATTTCTTAAATGGACAAAGACCACTGTTGATATTGGCTGTTGCTTGTGCAAAGAAGCACGTTCTCCCCCTGTTTTACATTATCAGCCTCTGTGCACCCTTGTTTATCTTTCCTTTCTTGCATAACATGCCAGGAATGATTTCCTAAAGAGGAACCATTGGCTTAATCCAACTCTTCTCAGCTGACAGAATTCTATAAAGCAGTTTCCTGGAGAGCTCTGAACTCCAAGCTGCAGAAGAGATCTCTCTCTCCATCTCCCCCACACTTTTTGACTCTAAAAACGAAAGGTAGGTAAGTTTTGTTATCAATTAAACTTTGCAGGGAAAAGCAGAACTACTAAATAACAACAACATATTTCATCAGATGCATAAAAACTCTTGTCACAATTCATATTCTTTTTCTGGTATTACACGGAGTGCAACATTTGTGCAACCAGTGATTAAAACATTTTTTAAGGGAGTTGAATGTAAACTCCAATTGTGCAAGTGGAACCCTGCTCTTTCGGCGTGGGATAAAACCCTTAATTTATATACAGTATTGGAAAATCAAATGGAGAATTTTTCTTGTTACTATTTTGTACATACATTTTCCAATAAACGATTATTGCAATTCTTAGCGATACAATACAAGTATAAAGAGAATTAAAGTGATTTTCAGGTTTAATGACACTTTATTTCTTTATCACTTTTAAGCAATGGATTTTATTTTTATTTAAATGTTTATAAAACACCCATTCGTCTATAATATCACAAGGTGGTATATCTCACTTTGGTGCATTATATTATATATTACGGCCTGAAATGTTCCAACAGGTATAAAAAAAAACAAGCAACACACTGGAAACAACTTTGGTTTCCTCCGCACCCAATGGAGCCTTGAATTTTCTCCCATAACAATTGCCCACCTCCTCATGTCTTCCACTGAGCCCATCGTTGCCTTCCGTGTCAGACGCTACATAGGAGGAGAGAATTTGGAGCAGGAGGGAGAGGGGGAAAAAGAAAGGGCTATTTTGGCAGTGGTTTCTCAGTACTGGAATGTCTGCCCCAATACGGCTCATTTCATGTGCAGTCTAAGATTACCAGATTTTTTTTCAATGAATCTGGGGACACTTTTCAACTTCTGTAGGAATGATAGGATTTTGTCAGGGGACTGATTTATATATCCAGGGATTGTCCCCGGGAAACGTGGACGTCTGTTAACCTTAGTGTAGTCAACTCTCTGTATTATCATAGATGAAGCTGAGGGCAGCATTCCCTCCATGGAACGTGCTTGGGCACCCCAATTCAGCAGCAGTTGCAGCCAGAGCTGGCAATGGAAGCTAAATGGGCATTGAGCAACAGCTTTCTCTTTACCACCCTGTCTCTTTCCCCCTCTTCCACATCCATTCCTCCTCAAACATACACAAGAGCCATGTGTCCCATTCATCCAGCATCCACTCATTTTGCAAATGCACATGCATGGACTGTCTGTCGTAAGGGGAGAAGAACAGAAATAAATCTCTACAACATCCCCAGAAACAGTCAGAGACTAACACGGAAGGAAAACTGGTTTGGCCCAGGCAGGCAAGTAAATACATCATCCCAATTTCTTGAAGTGGGTCAAGCACCCAGGAGGAATTGGCAAGAGTTCCCAATAGACTTCAGTCTTTCATTTCCCCTGGATCCATTTCCAGGGGGCAGTTTTTTGCTTCCTCCCCACCTCCCCTGAGTACAAGAATGAGTGTCAGGATGGCAGCACTGACCAAACTATGACGCCAGGCAGCATAAAATGACGCCATGGGCTGCTATTTTGCATGCTGCACACATGCACTTGAGAAACAACCGTGTCAGGGTGAAAGAGAAAAGCCTTATTGTGCAGGGCAAAGCCAGCGCAGTAGCAAGGTGAGTTGTCTCTGGAGGGGAGCTCTCTTAGGAATGAGGAAGGGTCAGATGAAGAAGAACTATAGGGTAGTGGGAAGACATGTCAGTCTAACAAAAAAATAGTGTAAGGACTGGGGGAGTTGAAAGCAGCACTATTTTTAAAAACAGAAATAAACCGAGAGAAAGATTGCTTTTTAGCCTCAATGATGAGCCAAGTCTCTGTTCTGTAAATGATGGACCTTTATGTTATTCACCTGTGATGGAAGAGAAGTATAGGATTCTGCTATGAGATCTGCAAGAGGAGTAGGATTTCACAAAATGACACCTCTATTTCTTTGTGATTTCCCACAATACAGGGAACTGTTCTCTTCTCTTGATTCTTATGCAGGCAATGCAACCAGACGAGAACTACCTTTTCACATACAAAGGATTTTATTTCCAGCCTGATTTGACTTCAGTGGAGCACTTAGATACCCTGGATGATTTTGAAATAAGAGACAGTGATGTATTTTTATTCACTTATCCAAAGTCAGGTAAGAGTGTATTTTCATAGGAAGAACCATGATTGTTATTCAACCATGATGGATACTGTAAGGGGGAGACAGTATAGAGAACCTCCCCCTTGCATCAGAAGCAGCTCCTCCCCAAGCAGTGATGGGAGCGAAGGCACTGAGGAAATCTGTCAGGAATTGGAGGGAGAGTGCCAGGGCTCTGGCAGCATGGCAGAGCTCTAGCTACACAGAGGGGGAAAGGGGGGGAGAAGGAAAGCATGGGGCGTAGACCCTTTCCTCCGGTTCCGGAATTACGCAGGAAGAAAAGGGGGAGGAGATTTGCTGTCCCAAGACTCTTATGTTGGAAGAAGTCACGGGGAGGGGAGTGCCGGATTCTGCATCGGAATGAGGAGACACGCTTTTGACACCTAGCTCACTGTAAATAGAGTGCACCCATAAAACACTGTTGAAAGACAAGCATGTGGAGCGTCGTTACTCTGGAGTAGTCGCAAGAACCCCTGACAGATACCCGCATAAATCTACATTGCATCAGTATTATCCTAGCGCAAGTCTAAAACCACATGCAAAATTGAGGTCAATATGGGTAGTATGGAACTTGCCTGGATACATAAAGGTGAACTGGTGCCATTATTTTTTAAAAAAGATGGAATAATATTTTTTCCACCAGTTTCAACCTGTTTGAGGTTTTGAAAACAACATAAATACATATCCACAACATTCAATTTTGGTTGCTAGGGGTTTATTGTATTCATCGACTTTCAGGATTTTGTATGTGGTTGTAAGATGGTGTTTGTAAAGTTCTATTCTTAAAAACCTTTCATCCTGTGACTCTTTATTTCAGCATTTTTCTGCCACAGCTTTGCCAATAACAGGGAGCCATATCCAATGCAGTTCTGCCCTACATGGAATAACCTCCACACCAGAACTTCCGTCACTCTTCTCTCCCCTTGTGTCCCCAGTGTTCCCCAAATCTGCTTTGAGGGGTTGGCAGGGTGGAGTAGACCCAATAACAGGGAGGGAGCGAGGGGATGTTCTGCATTGTATAGGCATTTAGGGCTTGAGTGACATGAAGAAAGGCTTCTGCAACTTTATTTTGCCTATTATGTTTGTCTCACTGGTCATTTGCCAACATTCCTGTCTGCCAATCATTTGTGTATCAGTTATTCAATATATTTAACAATACACTGCAGAAATATCAATGTTTTCCCCATTCTGCTAGATGGTAGTCTCAGAATTTCTTCCCAGATGTCCAAATTTCAGCCAGTGTGGTGTAGTGGTTAAGAGCGGTAGACTCGTAATCTGGTGAACTGGGTTTGTGTCTCCGCTCCTCCACATGCAGCTGTTGGGTGACCTTGGGCTAGTCACTCAGCCCCACTCACCTCACAGACTGTTTGTTGTGGGGAGGAAGGGAAAGGAGAATGTTAGCCGCTTTGAGACTCCTTCGGGTAGTGATAAAGTGGGATATCAAATCCTCTTCTTACTTCTTCTCAAATCTTCTTCGGGGATCAGGGCTTCTTCTCAAATCCTCTTCAATCCTCCTTCTCACTGGCCATTTGTCAACATTCCTGTTCCTAGAATACATTGATAAAAATTAATACTTTGAATCTGCTAAATCAAAGTACTTTGGAGAACAGACAACTTTTTTCATTCCCTGGATTTTGACTATCATTTGTATAATGTGCTAGGAAGAATCTGGAATAGAGCTTTTGGTAGCTTTCTGAGCAATAAAGGAATTCATTTGCAAATATTGTTTGTCTTCCCAAATCCTCAAATTCTATGAGGATGTGAACTCTAGGTAAACTCATTTCTCATCCACAATGGACGGGAAGCCTTGGTCAATCTTCTTCATTCACTCATTGCTGCCCCTATTTCAGTGGTGGTCTGTGTGATACCAAAATTTGGTACTCCCTACCTCTCACCTTCTATTTTACATCATAGTGGTGGCAACCCGTGCAGCCAGCTCCCTAAATCTGCCTCTGCTTGCTCTGTTTCCCATGATTCCCTTCCTCTCCCTCATTTCTTATCTCTAACAGTGTTGCAATTCAGACAGTAAGCTCTGAATAGCTCTTAAATAGGCTTATTCTTTTTTTTTATAGGCACAGTATGGACTGAAAATATTTTGAGCTTGATTTATCATGAAGGTCATCGAAATGGAATGGAAAACTTGAACATATTAGACAGGTTTCTGTCTCTGGAGTACAAGATCCGCAATGTGGATTACGTCAGTCATCCATCACCTCGTCTCTTTCTTTCCCATCTACCCTACTATTTAGTACCCAAGGGATTAAAGAACAGAAGAGCAAAAGTAGGTTATGCCACATTTATTATTTGATCAAATTAAACGTTTGTATTGTCTTATTTAAATTAACATCTCAGTTTCTGTTAATATTTCTCAGTTTCTGAGGGCAGTTCATCCAGCTGCAATTCCATTGTCCATATGAATGATTAATGCTCTGCGCACCCTGAGCTTAGAATAATTCCCATGACTCCTACACAGCAAAGATTTTATGCTCCATCATAGTAAAAGTCTTGTTGGAGGGTGTCATCCAACACTCATAATAAGAATAAGCTCATTCAACACCATAGGATTGCACTGTGCGTGTGACATGCATGTTGCAAAAGAGTGTGAGTTTACCAGGGCTATAAAGCAACTAGGAAGCACCAAGAATGTACAATAAGAGAGATGTGAGATCCATCCATTTATTTTTTTATGCATACATACCCCACATTTCACAGCCACAGAAATAACTACAGGAACCAAATAAAATAGACCAGCCATATAATAGAATTTGTTGTTGTTCCTGCAGGTTGTTTATGTGGTCCGAAACCCAAAGGACGTCTTGGTTTCCTATTACCATTTCTCCAAAATTTTTGTCACATTGGGAAAGGTAGAAGTAGAAGATTTTGGAATTTTCATGGAGAAGTTTTTGGCTGGAAAGGGTAAGGATGATTTGCAATGCTAAAATGAATCACTTTTGTCCTTTCATCTTTATCCTCCTTTGACAACAGATTAAAGAAATTCTCTGTGTGGTAAGGAAAGGTTTCAGAATGCCACATCTGATGCCATGTCCTAACATATTTTCCACATCCCTCCTGACAGACCCTGTCTCCCCAGCTTCTCCTGGGGAGGAAAAAAAATTCAACATGTAGCGGAATTCAGAAGAGTATAGACCAGAGGCAATATTTCATCCTGCAGAGCTTTTACTTGTGATGAAGGCAAATGAGCATAAACGTAATCAAATACAATACATTCAGGATCAGCACAGTCCATTAAAAATCCAGTGGCCTCACTTACAAAACTTAAAACTTATAACATGGCTAAAACTTAACATTAAGCTTCCTATGTACAGACACTCCACACCTGAAGGAAGTGAGACAGAAAGAGAAAGTAAAACCCAGGCTCCATCTGGCCTATATTTATAGCCAGCATGACCTTGCAGAATAGAGATAAGGGAACCAGTTCAAACCAGACTGTACTCTGAAAACAATCATAAGGCTTCTGACTGCTTTAGGAAGTTTCCAGAAGTTTCCAGAATCCTCTTATATTAATCAGAACATGAAAGAATAGAAAAGACCTCAGAACATCAGATCAATACTTTCTGCACTAAGAAATGCAAAGCGGCACATCCATCACAAAGTTTCTCCCAACTGAGACTCCAACTACACCAGTTTATGCCATTGATGACTGGTGTCCATTGAGGCAGAAGGTAGGGAATAGATCTGGCCAATTCCCAAAGCAAATGAGGTTGATTTGCATATTGCCTTCAATTGGCTGAATCAGCTACAAATCATTACAGCAGGGGTGTCGAACTCAAATTCATCAGGGGCCGCATCAGCAGTTTGGTCACCCTCAAAGGGCCGGTGGAATCTGTAGGACTATGTGTCCACTCTTTATTATCATAAATTATTGTCACTGCATTCAATTATTACTGTTTTTTGTAATAATGTAAGTAATAACTAGCTCTGAAAGCAGAAACATAGTCAGAATAATGGCAAGTAGATATTCAAATGTACAATTATTGTACAATTTATTGAAAAATGATTTTTGGTAACAGACATCAAAGCAGGGGGGAGGAGACGGTAAAACAGAAGGGGGAAAGATCACCTACAAACAGAAGGGGGAAAGATCGGAGCGTAGCTGTCAGCCAGCATACTAAACCTCCAGAGAGGGAGAGGCGCAGGGAGAGAGAGGAGGAGAGGGAGTCTGAAACACGCACACTTTGACCAAACTCTTAAAACCACGGCCCAAGCCTGAGATTTGCACACATACCCCTCCCTCCCCCCATGCTAACGCTTTTTAAAGGGCTCTTGCAGTCCTTCCTGTCCTCCTTCTGAGAAGCCCCCCCCCCTGCTCCTTTTGGAGTACAGCAATCTACATTTGTTCAATTGTGGTTGTGTGTTCGCTTATTCCCTGGTTGGTGGTGGTCCTGGACACACCTTGCTTACTTCAACTAAGACTCACTAAGCTCAGAGTAAACATGCATTAGGATCCATCTCAATTCTTGCCATCAGAAGCATTTTCCCCTTCCCTTGGCCTTTTGATTGCAAGGAAGGTGGACGTGAAAGGTTTCGGAAGTGAGACGGGAGGGGGGGGGAGGCTAGCTAATTTTGTCTTTCTGGAAAAAGAGGAACATTAGAACTGAGAGAAATTGGGAAAAGCCGCTCGACTACTGGGAGCAGAGACTCTGTCAGACAGCGAGAAGCCATTGTGATGTAACAATTGCAAGAGTGAAAGTGCTACTTTTGTTTCCGCTTGGATTACTTTGTTCTTTCTGGACTGTTATTTTCAACTGGAAAGAAAGGGCAACATTCTTTCTTCTAAATCACTCAAAGAGGGAAAGACAGACAAGGGACTGTGTTGTGTTTTATTTTCATCCCCTTCTCCCGGGGGTGGTGGGGAGGTCCTGCTTCGGCGGAGATGGGGGCTCTCTCCCTCTCTCTCCAAGCGCGGCAGGCGCACGGAAACTAGAGTGACAGCAGGGGGGTGGGGAGAGAGCGCGCTCGGCGCCGGGGTGCACGGAGAGGGACACCGCAGCAACACAAATGGTGCGGTGTGGTGGTGGGGACACGACTGGAGCCAGCGGGATGGGAGAGCCGCTTCCCTCCTCAGCCAAACCCGCCTTACGGAGCGGAGCGGGCTTCTGGTCGAGCGGGATGCCGGCGCCCACCGAGCGGCCAGCTGTGTCCCTTTCTGCACACGCGCTCTCTCTGGAGGGCGGGCAGCAGCTGCGCCGCAGCCGCTTCTCCTTGCGCTGTCCGCGCTTCAGCGTGCGGGACCCGGGAGGCGCTGCAGCGGAGAGGGGAGGTGGTGGCGGCGGGGGGAAGGAGGAGGCGGTTTCGCCTCCTTTCCTCCCCCGTGGGGCTCCTCGGCAGCCCCGGCACAAGGCAGAACCTCGGGCTCAGGAGCCGCCGGCCGGCACTCACCAAAGGGAAAGGACCCAGTGCGCTGGCGACGCGGCTCGCGTGTCTGTCAGCTACACGGCTTGGATTTGCTTTTATTAAAAGGACATGGTCCCCGTCCACTCCCTCTCTCACTCCCTCCGTCACCCCCCTTCTCCGCTGCAGTCTCCTCCCTTCACCACCACCCCCGTCGCGCTCGCAGGCAGGCAGGCACGGGCTGGGGCTCAGTGGGTCGGACGCAGCCATGGCGGAGGGAGGCGAGGGAGAATAACTGCTCCGGCCACCGCTGCCCGCCGCGGGCTCGCCGGGCCCCAAGCGCCTCGGGTAGTGAGGCTGGCCTCCCTCAGAAGCTCTATTCAAGGCTGTTTTAAGGGAGGCGCCTTGCCTCTTCCTTGGCGCCCTCCAAATCCCCACGAGCTCGGCAGGGCGTGAGGCTGGGAGCGCGGCGCCTGACCGCCTTCCCAGCTCACGACTTCCCCTCCGCCTGGACCCTGGGCGGCTCTGACCCTTTTGCACTCTGTTGAGCTCCTCTTCTGATTTCCGGAGGAGCGGCCGCGGGCGCCTCCGCTTGCCATTGGCTGCCCAGCGCCTGACGTCAGGGCTGTGGGGAGGCGGCGGGGGCGCAGGCCGCTGGAGGATCGATCCCAAACATGCTGAACTGAAAGCCCCGGAGCAAGTGGCGGGCGCCGCTCTCGCCCTTTTGCCCACGGCTGCGCGCTCCGCCGGGTCAATCTCTTCCCTCCTCGGGGGGAGGAGATGTTGTGGGCCCACGAGGCCTTCACGTGGGGGGGGAATGGCTAGCATTCCCCCCAGCCCATTGGCTCCTTCCTCGCCGCGGCGCACCCAATCAGGCTGCGCCAAGGGGGCGCGGCTCACGCATTTAAGGGAGCACGCGGCAAGCGATCGGCCTCTCTTTCGTCGGACCTGGAACCTGCTTTTCCCACCCACCCACCCTCTTCATAGGCAGGTTCTTCTCTCGACGTTGCTGCGCACTTGTTGGTCGCCATCTGGGACCTGGTAGGATTTTTCCCACTTGGCGAATTGGCTCTGGCCTTGTGGTTTTTGCCTGCCGCGTATGCAAATCGTCACAACTTGGGGTTTTGGCGGTAGGCATTGGATTATCTCAGGAAGGTACAGGTGCGGGGGGGGAGGTTGCTGCCATCACCTCCCCCAGAATGCGGAAGGGTACTCCCCTAAGGAGTCCGGGGCGTTGCCAAGTCCGAAGCCGTGGTAGGTGAGGGCCAGAGGGCACGCCCCTAATGGTGGCCCCAGGATGAGTTCCTAGTTGATGTGCATCGCAGGACTCATCCAATGGTGGTTAACCCTTCACAGACTGCCAGCAGAACGGGCTGGAGTCAGATATAGTCTGTTAGATCCAATGCCTATGCCAATACCCCTCTACAGTCGTAATCAATAAAGTTGTGGCCTCTTATGCCCATTAACCGTATACAATGTTTCTCGTGTCTTTATTTATCGCGGGGAGGACTCGGGGTATCGCCACACAACTGGCCGTAGTGGATACACCGGCCCTACTTCTAGAGGGCGGGCCGCATGACAAGGTCTGGCGGGCCGGATTTGGCCCGCGGGCCTTGGGTTTGACACCCGTGCATTACAGGGTGGCACACCTAATCCTTAATCAAGTGTAGAGATTTGTGTTAAATTGTAACTCAGAAACCCAGAAAGGGTCTCCTAAATGTTGCAAGTATTAACTGCCACACCTTATAAGGAAAATGCCAGAGTGGGAAGTTAGGGAGCTGGAGGAAGGCTATCACTGATCTTCAGTCCACCCACCACTCTCCCATCACATTGCTGGAAGGCAGCCTTAAAATGGAGAAGTCGTCTGCAAATTCTTTTTGTTAAAAAGTGTTTGGTAAGGTTGGGTGTTATTGGTTCAGTTTGTGTTTAATTGTTTGTAACCACTGCTGGTTCTTAAATGGATTCCTTTAATTTTTTTAAAATGGAATTTATATGTTTCTATTGCTCCTCTCAGAATGTTTTCAAAAAGTAATCAGATCTACATTTTATGCCAAATTAACTTTTCTCCCATCAGTAGTTGCAAGTTTATGGCTGGACCATGTGGAAGGCTGGTTCTCTCACAGGGATGACTTCAATATTCTGTTTCTTACCTATGAAGAAATGAAGAAGGTAAGTTATCAAAATGCTATCCAGTCCAATATTAACAACCACCAAAACTCACCTTTAGAAAATGGAGGAAGGAATCATTCAAGTGCACTCAGCTGCCTCTTCCCCTGCTAGTCTCGACTCCTTTCTAAAGATTTTTCAAAGCCTAGCAGGCCATGGAATCAGGAGCAGCTTTTCAGAAGCCAGACTGCGAATAGTGAACTGTCACCATTTCCCCTGAGGGATTATTGGGTAATAAATAAAGTGTCATGATCCCAAGAAAGATATGTCATTTCACAGGCCCTCTGATGCTGAGGAGAGATGTCAAATAACCTCCCTTGTTTTTGCAACTGGGGCATTTATTGATTTACTTGTGGACTCAGTTGAAAGAGATGCCCCAGACTACACAGAATGGCAGAAATTATGGAATGTGAGAATGAAATTCACAGCCTGTACATCATTGAAAGAAAATCTATATAAAATGATGTACAGGTGGTATCTCACACCGATGAAACTATTTAAATTGTTTAAGACCGGGGATAAAAAATGCTGGAAATGTGGAACCCAAGAGGGCGATTTCATCCATATGTGGTGGAAATGCCAAAAGGTAAAGAACTATTGGGAGAACATATACAATGAAATAAAAAAGATCTTAAGATATACAATAAAGAAAAATCCAGAGGCCTTCCTCTTAGCAATGGTGGGAGAAGATGTAGAGAAAAACGATATAAAACTATTCCTCTATGCAACAACTGGAGCAAGAATGATTTTAGCTCAGGTATGGAAACAGGATAAAATCCCAACAATAGAGGATTGGTGTAAAAAGATGGTGGAATACATGGAAGTAGCTAGACTAACTTCAAAAATAAGACAACAAGATACCGAAACATATGAAAGAGAATGGGGAATTTTTTTTTGAAATATATGGATAGGATATTAACATCATAAGGAGCTCAGCAAAATGAACACAATCTCATAACCATGGCTTAAACTTCTTTATTGGTACTCAGGCAGAATAGCAAATACAATGTATTAGATAACAAGACAATTTGACAAATGCATGGAGTGGATAAATTGGAAAGACATAAACATGGAAAGAAAATCGTGTATATTTTTGAAGAAATTAATAATAATGAATCTAGAACCTTAAACATAAAGAAAGACAAACCGCGAAAATGTAAAGCAATTTATAAAAAGGCAAACAAAGGTAGAGTGGAAGTCATATTTTAATATATGTATTAATATTTGTTTTACAGTTAATATTATTTTATTTTTATTTTTATTTTTTATTTTTCTTCTTCTCTTTTTCCCTTTTCTTTTTTCTTTACTGCTGGAAAATAATGCTGAAGAAAACTTGATGTAAGTGAAATGTATTCGGCTGTAAATATGTAAAATAAATAAAGATTATCCTCAAAAAAAGAAAAAAAGAAAGAGATGCCCCAGAATATAATGGGTTTCTGCATGGCACATGGAATAAAAGCAACAATGAAAGTATAATATAATGCAATGTCATTGCAATTATCAGAAACTAGGCAAATAAATATGCAGCTCGCCTGCTTGTTTTCCCTGCTTGTTTTCCTGCCTGTTCCATGAGTTTTAGTCAGGTTTCCTCTATTGTGGATGGCCTGACATTAAAACCAGGTCCCATTTCAGGATCTAAGAAGCTCTGTATTGAAATTATGCAACTTCCTGGGAAAGAGACTGACGGAAAAGGAGGTGGATGCTGTTGTGGATCAGGCTACATTTGATAAAATGAAAGCAGATCCCAGGGCAAACTTTGAGTTCTTGCCACCGGATATGATAGACCACAGCAAAGGACATTTTCTTCGCAAAGGTAAGTTAATGGTAGAAAAAACTGACTTGGTGCTCCTTGCAGAATCCCCAACAGATTCACCTGATAATTACACTGAAATGTGATAGCTACCAAGTAATGGTGATTTCATTTTTCCAGTCCTCTTGAAACTCTCAGTTTCTGTTATTTCCTAATATGTTGTTGTATTATGACTTTCCCTGTTGTTGTTTTTCCTTGTTCTAATTATGTACTGTATATTTAAGAGTGACATAGTTGTCTTTCCAATCTTGAGTGTGGAAACTTTTTCACACGGAGGCCCACTAGGGATTGAATATATCTGGAATTATGGATATTTATTTGACCACCACAATGCACTTTTTGTCTGCCTCCTGATCCAGGCACTATTGGAGACTGGAAGAACATGATGACAGTCGGACAAAATGAAAGGTTTGAGAGCGTTTTTAAGGAGAGAATGGAAAAGTTGCCCATCAAGTTCTGCTGGGACATCAATGATGAATTATGAGTCTGCCTTCAGCTTGGAAGCAGGAAATAAAGTGGACTGTATGCATTTAATCCAGGCCTATTTGTAATATTCAGCAAAAAACTCTCACGTGATTTAATGGCATCCTAATGTTCAAATATGTGCAATAATATTTTTTAAAACACCACAATACAGTTACATTTGTACTGTCCACTTCTTCTATTTCTACATTCCAGCATGCCCTAATTTCTGACTCCATGTGCAAAAGTCAAGGAATCCCAAACAAACTATTGGGATTTGTAATTGTATTTTAATTTGGCACTGTTATACTGAAGCTACCATTGGATTATTGTGATCGAAAATTAATAAAAATTATTGTCAAAAAACCCCAAAATAACTAACTATTGGTGACCCAGATGGCAATGTAAATCATCTGACTCATTCACTTCATCTCTTTATTTATTGTGGGTGGCATTCAACTTTGTACTCTTCCAATTGTTCCATCAGGGCAACGATTTCAGTCTGCCAGATGGCACAATCCCCCCTCACCTTCCTTACCCTCTGCACCATTTTGGGGTTCTCTTGACCCCAATAGAGTCAATTTTGGCAGTGGGGAATATGCAGAGAGGAAAAGTGGGAAAACTGGGCAATGTATTCTTGATGCCTATAGCGATCTCCTTCAAGGGTCAGATTGTAAAGGGGGAATTTCCATTGGCATCATGGAGGAGAGAGAAAGGGTTAAAACAAATTTGGGGGGATGGAGGAGATAAAATGAGGACCCCAAGAAGCGTTTGAACCCAGGGAGAAGATCAGTAGTCTAGAGAATAGAGAGGCACCAAGCAGGTTGGCAGAGAAATGTTCTGCCCTTGTAACCTTGGACACCTCAAGCCAGACACTGCCAGTCAGCAAGAAGCCTTCTCCTTCAGGGGAGGGGACTAGAGTAAATGGAATGCTAAGCCATTGCCAACACTGCCGCCATCTCCAAGGACACACAGATGCCAGCGCCAGTGCAAACAATCCTTGCAGACCCAACCCGCTTGAAGGGGTGCCTGTTTGCTTGCTTGTCTCCTTAGAGAACTTAGGGCCCAGGTATTCTTGGAACAGTACCCAAGCATATGAAGGGAGAAAGCTGCACTTTGCCACGTCCTGAAGGTCTAGGAAAATTTAGCCCAGGGTCCAACCTGACAGCAGCGATCAAACTCATCAGGCCCTGGGCAAGGTCTCAGGAGCTCAGGAGCATCATCACTAGTTCCAGCCTGACCCCACTGCCCATCTCTGGGTAACTGGGCTGGATATGACAGTTGAACTAGGGATGGCATTTTGTGACAACCTGGCATTACAACTGTCTATTTCACCACTACAGTGCCAGGCACTATTGGAGACTGGGAAAACATGATGGCCATTGCAAAAATTGAAAGCTTTGACAGTGTTTTTCAGGAGCTGATGGAAAGGCTCCTCTTCAGGTTCTGCTGAACTGAGTCCGCCCCCAGCTTGAGAATATTTATACAGTCATACCTCGACAACCAAACACTTCAACTTCCAAAGGTTTCAACTTCCGAAGTCGACAACCCCGGAAGTCTTTTCACCACGCGCGGTCTGTGTGCGTGTTCTGCGCCCGCGCATAAGTGCGAAATCGCCGACAGCGCGCTTCAGAAACCGAAGACGGCTAGTCTTCATAAGTTGAGGTACCACTGTAGAAGCTTTTCCTCTGTCTTGCATGTGTGTACCAATTGTCCAGATCTTGAGAGATTTGCTGCAATCCAGCTAAAGCTGTGTTCGAACCAAGCAAACAGTATTTTGAATAGAGTTCTTTACTTAGGTCCTTCTCTAGAACAGGGTGTGCATGTGTTATAGTATCTGTCAATCCCTGTATTGCAAATAATTGGTCAAGAGCTGTGATTGTTAAAACAGATGTTTGTGATTATTTGAAGCCATTTTGAGTAGAAGTACTACAGGCAAGAAGTAATTTCCTTGTAATGGTCCAGGGGCGTAGCCAGGATCAAAACTAGGGGGGGGGGGCAAGCCATGGTCGTTCAGGGGCGGGGCCAAGGCACGGAAGGGGAGGGGCCATGAAGTGGGCGGGGCTAAAGGGCCAGCGGGCCTGATGACATCGTGGCGGTGGCAGCAGCGGCCACCTTGTGCTTCTGGGGCTGGTAGCGTTGGCGGCTACCCTGCTTGGCTGGAGAGGACGGGAGGGTCGGGCAGGCGAGAGGGGGGTGGCAGGGCGGGCAAGGGCGAGGCAAGACACGGCCGCAGCCACGACGGCTCTGAGGCGTTGCTGCATATCAGCATAATATTTCAACCATGGTTCAAGTCCCACCTTAGGAAAAAAATCCTGCATTGCAGCGGGTTGGACTAGATGACCCTTGTGGTCCCTTCCGACTACAATTCTACGATTCTATTGATATATTACCATACCATATGCATCGTTCTGCTTTCTTGAATTGTCCTACTCCTAGGCATAGCAGCCAACTCCTAGAGGCCTAGGTGCCTCTCCCCCCCCCCCAATTACTGGTAAATACCGTATTTGAAAGAGTCATCCCCCCATGTTGATGGGCTTTCTATGTGGGGCTTATCTGCCCCCCCGTATTTTATTAAGGATGGAAGAGGGAGGGAAGGAAGGAAGAAATAGAGAGAGGGATAACTCATATTTGTGGGTGCCTCTGGGTGACGCTGTGATGCTGGAACTCTGCATGTACAGGAGCCTTGTAAGCAGCTTTCTCTCTGCTTGATTTACAGCAGGCACGTCCAACGGGTAGATTGTGATCTACCAGTATATCACTGGATGTCTGTGGTAGATCACTGGTAGGTCACTGGCACCCCTAAAAAAAGCTCACCCAAAATTTTCCTCCTCCCTCAAAAAAGTTGAACTATGACCTGAAGCCCTAAACAAAAATGAGCTTCTTTTAGGAGGGAGAGAGGCCCAACAAGTTTGACCTAAACCCAAAAAAACAGGGCTTCCCTTCCTTTTAAAAAAACTCAACAGCTTTGACCTGAACCCCCCAAAAGGGGGTAGATCACCCCCAGTTTTAAACTCTGAGTAAATCAGAGTCTCTTGGGAGGTGGCCACCCCTGATTTACAGTATACAGATGCAGGAGGAGGGGCAGACTGGAACACCAATGCTTTTTATAAACATCACTGTGTCTGTCAAAGCTACAGCCTCCCCCCTTTCTTATTCACTTCTTTTTAGCCTTGCAGAGCCACCTTAGTCAAATTGAATCCTCTGAGTCTGCACCCTCATTAAATTGCCAATAGAACTCTTAATGCTCCTGAATGCTCATTAACAACTCCCACTTAAGAACAATAGGGTGAAATGGTCAGCTATCGAATCTTGCCTGGGGATATATGCTCCATTGTCTTAACTGCTTAACTACTGGTAGCCACTTTGCTTTATTTATTTCATGTGTTTTTGTTACTGCTGTGCCCCCCCCCCAGCAAGCGGAGACTTAGCTGCTCTTGCTAAAGCAAAGCCCTTTCCACTTCAGTTTTTGGAGGGGAAAAGTGCTGGTTATGGTCTGTAAAATACATTAATTTTTTTGCTTCTAGGGGGGGCAGCTGCCCCCTCCTGCCCCCCTGCCTACGCCCATGTAATGGTCCTACAAAATCAATATGGATACTTGATCATTTCCCAGGTGAAGATAAGTCACTTTGGTGATGTTAGGGGACCTCCGTACAGGGAGCCTCCGCATCTCCTGTTGACCAGCACATCGCCCAGTGAGAGCAGCAGCAGTGGGTCAGGTGAGGGGAATCAGGAAGTTAGCGGGATGGAGGTGTCAGGGCTCAACGATGTTGTATAGCCCTTGCACCGCCTTGACCAAGAGGTGGAGGGGAACAGGCAGCCCCTTCCGGCACCCAAATTATGGCGCGCCACTAAACCTAAGGTTGGGAGGAGGCGTTTTGGGGTGCCCAAACTCTTATGCTGGTCCCATAGCCGGAAACGTCCACTCCCAGATTCTGTGAGTGACTGAGAGATCATGTTTTCTGCTATCTCTGCACTGTAAATACTATGCACAATAAAACTCTTAAAGACAGAGTGGATTTGGGCGTCTTTACTCAAGAGTAGCTGCAACAACACCCTACAAGTGGGTTACACCAACTTGCTGAGTATGCATAGCTGTGTGATATAGTATAATTTCACAAATTGCAGAAAAAGTAACATAAGAATTACAATAGAAATTTTATTTTATGCTGCTTGTCATTTACTCACCTTTGGCCCCTGAAGAATGCAAATAGCAATCCATATGTTGCCAGAACAGATATTTATTTTTATGGTACTGAACAATCTCTTTGAAAGCTTCATTCCTAAACAAATTTATTATGAGGGAAAGTCTTATTGAACACATTTGGCTTTACTGCAGAGGACAGGGCTGCATGTCGCTTCCTTACCTTACTCCCCTGAATAATGGTTGTGCAAGAAGAGTGACAAAGTCTGATTCCAGAGGAACTCATCTGACCCCAAGGATAAGTGCCCCTACAGTTGTTAAGGAAGCATCTTTGTGGGAAGATTCCATGCTGATTAAGGCGATTTTGAAGTTTGCATAGATGTGTAGGAAGCCTAGGAGAGTTGAACTTGAGCAGCAAACACTTGAATTTGGGAGTCTCTTGCAGCCATTCTAACGAAAGAAGATCTCTCTGGGCCAAGTAAGAGCTGGTCAGCAATCTCAATGACCGTTCCCCACATAAAGAGGAGGCGCATTTTGCGCAGTGGCGCGCAGCCCCCTGGGATCCCTAAAGGCAGCCCTGGAAGTTTGGAAGCCGGCACTGCCTACCTGGGCTGGATACTGGTGTTCTCCGCCCACTCAGTTAGCCGTCCAATCCAGCTCAGGGAGGCGGGCCGGGGGGGTTGGCCAGGTAGGAACAGGTAACCTTACCTTGCACACGGTGGAAGGTGTAAATGGGGCAAAAGGGGGGGCATTGACCAAACACATAGGCCGTCATTGCCCTCCCCCTCCAGCGGCTGCGATCGAGGGGGGCGGGCTATCTGCTTGAACATATGTTTTCCAGAGTTAGCCCAACCCCCACACATGCTGGACAACCCTGAAAATTACCCCACGGCCGGCTGGGGGCTGGGAGGGATATACGCCCAATGCCTGCGCCAAGGGCATACCCAGCGCGGGGCAGGGGGGCAGAAGCAAAAAATAAGCGTGGCAAAAGCAGCTCCCCATCCTCCTCCCCGCTCCCTCCCTGGCTGTCTCTCCGGCAAAGCCTATCAGAGGGGAGGAGTTGTGAGCAGGAGCCGGTTCCCTGTGTTGGCAAGGGGGCTATTGGCTCCTTGCCTTAGCCGTCCCAGCTGCCACGCCCTGCCTACAGCACTCAACCAATAGTGCTGGCTTGGGGGCGGGGGCTAGTTGCATTCAAACAGCCGCGGCAGCCCTGAGTCATCCTTCCTTATTGCCTCCAGTCCTCCTTCGCTCCGCTGACAACCTTGGGCTTTGAGCCGGCAGCACCTCGTCGCTCGCCCCTTTCGGCTTTTCCTGGCTTGTCCACAGAAGCGGAATAGGTTCCTTCTCCCTGGGAGTGGTAACGTTCGGGGATCAGGGCTTGTACCTGCGGGGGGAGGGGGTTCTTGTTTTGGAGGCTTTTTTCTTTGCTGATTACTTCCTAATTGGGCATGTTCTGCCTTTTAACTGCTTTATAGTTCAGCAAAGGCTTTTGGTGGGGAGGTGTGCATCTGGGAGCGTGGCTGGGCGTTTTCCCCTTCCTGCATCTGGGAGTGTTTTTTCCCTTCCTGCTGCTGCTTGGCCTCTCCCCCCTTACTCCTCACTCCCCGTCTTTGCCTCTGTTAGGATTAATAACATATCTTTGTGGGGTGTGTGTGTGTGGCTGAGGGAAGCGTGTCCCGGCTGCACGGCTGTTTTATTTTATTTTATTTTAGTTGTCTTTGTGGGAGTGGAGCTCCCCCCCCCCCATCTTCGGCCAGTGAAGGTCAGCCTAGCTCGTTGAGGCAAGTTGTTGTTGTTGTTTAGTCGTTTAGTCGTGTCTGACTCTTCGTGACCCCATGGATCAGAGCACACCAGTCACTCCTGTCTTGGACTGCCTCCCGCAGTTTGGTCAAACTCATGTTCGTAGCTTCGAGAACACTGTCCAACCATCTTGTCCTCTGTCGTCCCCTTCTCCTAGTGCCCTCAATCTTTCCCAACATCAGGGTCTTTTCCAAGGATTCTTCTCTTCTCATAAGGTGGAGAAGAGGTGGAGGCCAAAGTATTGGAACCTCAGCTTCACGATCTGTCCTTCCAGTGAGCACTCAGGGCTGATTTCCTTAAGAATGGATAGGTTTGATCTTCTTGCAGTCCATGGGACTCTCAAGAGTCTCCTCCAGCACCATAATTCAAAAGCATCAATTCTTTGGCGATCAGCCTTCTTCATGGTCCAGCTCTCACTTCCATACATCACTACTGGGAAAACCATAGCTTTAACTATACGGACCTTTGTAGGCAAGGTGATGTCCCTGCTTTTTAAGATGCTGTCTAGGTTTGTCATTGCTTTTTCTCCCAAGAAGCAGGCATCTTTTAATTTCGTGACTGCTGTCACCATCTGCAGTGATCAAGGAGCCCAAGAAAGTAAAATCTCTCACTGCCTCCATTTCTCCCCCTACTATTTGCCAGGAGGTGATGGGACAACCACAACCACTTCAAATTTGGTGATGACCTGTTCCTCCAGATCAGCGGCACAGCCATGGGCACCCATGGCATGGCCCCACAGTATGCCAACATCTTCATGGCAGATTTAGAACGTTTCCTAGACTCCTACCCACTCAAACCTCTCTTGTACCTATGATACATTGACAATATTTTTATTATCTGGACACATGGACAACAGACCCTGGAAACCTTCCACCAGACATTCAATGACTTTCACCCCACCATCAACCTAACAATGAACCAATCTATGCAAGAAATGCATTTTTTGGACACTACTATAAAAATACAGGATGGACATATAGACACCACCTTATACAGAAAACCAACTGACCGACAAACATATCTACATGCTTCTAGCTACCATCCCAAACATACCAAACAATCCATCATATACAGCCAGGCCCTACGTTACTCTTAGAATTTTGAAGTGTCAGGCATAGCTCTAGTGGCTTTAGCCCAAACGTAGCAGAGTTTTCCTGCACAGCGCAGAAGCTAGTTGAGGTGGAAATGACTAGTCGGCTAGACGCAGAATAACTATTTACAGGATTTATTAAAAGAAAATAAAAGCAGCAGAGTTTCTGCATACAAAGCAAAGCAAAATAAATCCTTACTCTTTCTCTCTCCAACCATATACACAGCACTTCTACTCCTAACACCTAACAAAAACCAACTGTGCTAGCATTCCTTGATAACAGAGTTCAGTGCTGGTCGTTAACCAATCAGAAGAGAGTAGTTTCTAGGTCAGGCAGACCTTGGCTTTCTGCCAAGAGTAAATTGACACTGCCTTGAGTTAATTGTGTGAAGCCAGAATCTGTAAGTTTCCCATGAGAACCAATTAACCAATTAACAGAAACTGAACACCCCCTCACAGATTCTGCTGGACAATTAACATCTATTAACACCTGTGTAGGAACTTTTACTGTTCACTCATTTTTCCAGCAAACCTAAACCCTTGCACATTTGCTTGTTCTTTATCTTTGCCAATGGTTTAGTTAACACATCTGCCACATTTTCTTCACTTGATACATAAGTACATGTGATTACATTGTCTTGTACACTACAACGAACATTTTGGTATTTTACAGCGATATGTTTGGAACGTGACTTGAAACCCTCTGTTTTACTTAAGGTTATACAAGCCTGATTATCAATGTAAACTTGTACTGGTTCGCCACAATTTACATTTAAATCTGCTAACAAACGCTTGAAATAAACCACTTCGTTGCACAATTCACTCAATGCGGCGTACTCGGATTCCATTGATGACACACTTACGACGTTCTGCTTGCGCGATCGCCAGCTGATTAAAGCTCCACCGAACATTATGACTAATCCTGTGACAGATTTTCTATCTGGTAAATTTCCCCAGTCACTATCACAGTAGCAACTCAACATTTCATCCTCTGAAGAATTTAGTTGTAACATATAGCCAATTGTCTGTTTAAGGTATCTCAGAACTTGCTTTACCCCTTTCCAGGCATTTAGTGTGGGTTTTGAGACCAATCTACTTAGTATGCCTACGGCATAGCTAATATCAGGTCTGGACCATTGTGCTAGATACAATAGACTTCCAATTACAGAATGATATACCTCTGGATGTTCAAATACAGGACTCTCATCTGTATGAAGTGTTTTTATGAAACCTGGATCCATAGGTACCGCTGCCCCTTTGCAATCCTGCATCCTGTACGTAGTCAGTAGCTGTTTTATTTTGTTCTGCTGACTAATTAGGCAGCTGCCATCTTGGGCCCAGCACACTTCCAACCCTAGATATGCCCGAACAGGGCCTAAGTCCTTCACTTTGAACTTACTTGACAATTGCTTAGCAAACCTTTTAGTTTGTTTGTCTGTCTTGCAAGCATACAATACGTCATCTACATAGAGCAGACAAAACTCTTGATTACTGCCTGTACCACGTACATAAACACAATTGTCAGCTGTACTCTGCTTGAAGCCAAATGACACTAAGGCCTCATGAAAACATTTGTTCCAAGATCTTGCAGCCTGTTTGAGCCCATATAGAGCTTTGTTTAATTTCAGCACTCTATTGGAACCTGTCTCATACCCAGGCGGTTCAGCTAGATACAGGTCTTCTGATAATGATGCATGTAAATATGCAGCCTGTATGTCAAAATGATTTAACTGGAGTTTTCTCTTTGCTCCAAGCGTTAGAATCAGCCTTACACTGTCCCCCTTAGCGGTAGGGGAAAAAGTCTCGTCATAATCTTTTCCAGGCCTCTGAGAATATCCCTGGGCCACTAAACGAGCTTTGTATTTGTACCCTCCTGTCACCAGTGGTTTAAGTTTGTACACCCACCTGCAGCCTACAATCTTTGCCCCCTCAGGCGCTGCTACTGGTGTAAAAACCTTGTGCTCATTCAGAGAGGACATCTCTTCCTCCATTGCCTGTTTCCAAAGCTCTGCCCCCTCTTTTGGTAACTTTAACACCTCCTGAAAACTCTTGGGCTCTGCAATTACACTAAACACATTTGCAGTATCTGGAGAAAACCGCTCTGGAGGCACTCCTTTGTTTTGTCTTTTAGATCTTCTGGGAGAAAATTTTTCTTCTGACCCACTTTCCTCCTCAGAACTATGACCTCTCTTCTGTTGCTTAGCAACTGGTCTCTGGCTAATTGCACTTTCTTGAGAGCTCTTATCTGAACTTTCCTCCCCCTCAGACTCTGATTCTCTATGTTTACCTTCAGAGTCACGAAGCCCCTGGGAAGGTTCAAACCAAACCTCAGTATTGGCATGTAGTCTCTCCCAACCATAGCTTTAACTATACGGACCTTTGTCGGCAAGGTGATGTCTCTAAAAAGCAGAGACATCACCTTGCCGACAAAGGTCCGTATAGTTAAAGCTATGGTTTTCCCAGTAGTGATGTATGGAAGTGAGAGCTGGACCATAAAGAAGGCTGATCGCCGAAGAATTGATGCTTTTGAATTATGGTGCTGGAGGAGACTCTTGAGAGTCCCATGGACTGCAAGAAGATCAAACCTATCCATTCTGAAGGAAATCAGCCCTGAGTGCTCCCTGGAAGGACAGATCGTGAAGCTGAGGCTCCAATACTTTGGCCACCTCATGAGAAGAGAAGAATCCTTGGAAAAGACCCTGATGTTGGGAAAGATTGAGGGCACTAGGAGAAGGGGACGACAGAGGACAAGATGGCTGGACAGTGTTCTCGAAGCTACGAACATGAGTTTGACCAAACTGCGGGAGGCAGTGCAAGACAGGAGTGCCTGGCGTGCTATGGTCCATGGGGTCACGAAGAGTCGGACACGACTAAACAACTCTCCCAGCCACTATGTTCACAAAAACTGGCATTCCTGGAGATCACAATGCCATTTGTCCCTTCAGCAAATTGGAACCCTTTTCCTAGCTCCTGGTAGCCCACAAACACTAACTGTTTGGTCTTAGGATCTCCCTTCTTTCTCATTTGTTTTGGAATTAATACCCAGGCTTTTGACCCAAACACATGCAAATGGTCAATTTTGGGTTTTTTGCCAAACAATTTAAAGTACGGAGTTGTCCCTGTTGTTTGATGAAAGAGCCTATTTTGGAGATAACACGCGGTGAGCATGCTCTCCCCCCAATAAGACATGGGCAAACCAGCATCTTCAAGCATGGCAAACATCATTTCTTGAAGAGATCTGTGTTTTCGCTCCGCAATGCCGTTCTCTTCCGGGGAAAAAGCGTTCGTTTTTCTATGCCCAATGCCACGCTTCTGTAACCAATCTCTAAAAGCATTAGACATAAATTCCCCACCTCTGTCCGTCTGAATCCTTCTGAGTTTAAGGGACAGAAACCTTTCCACAGATGCCACCCAGCCTTTAAATTTAGTGAACACGTCACCCTTATTCTTCATTGGATAACACCAAGTGTAACGTGTCGCGTCATCAACAATTGTTAGCGAAAAACGCGATCCACCCCTGCTTACAGCAAATGGACCAACAACGTCCATGTGGACTAGCTGTAGCGGTGACTCACTAACTCTATCACTCCTGGGGTAAGAGACTCTGTGGGTTTTAACCTTTTTACAAATATTGCAGTCAAGGAACTGGTTACAACTCTTTAAATTGCACCCATCAGCCAATTCAGACATTTTCAGTACACTTTTCCAGCCAGCATGCCCCATTTTCCTGTGCAATAAGTGCACACAGTTGTCATGCATAGCTTTGTTGCTCACTGCAGGCTGAGATTTACTGACCACTGCTGCAACTTGAGATCCTGCTTTAAGCCAAAACAAGCCTCCCTCTGACTTAGCAGTGCCTAAAATCTCACCAGCCTTCTTAATCATGCAACTGTCTCCTTCAAAATGCACTTTAAACCCAGCTTTTAGCAAACAATCTACAGACATCAGATTGCTCCTTAATGAAGGTACACACAGTACATTTTGCAGGCATTCACGCAGACAAGGAACAAAAACTGCACCCCCCGAAATCACTTCAGAAGTACTTCCGTCTGCTAGAGCCACCTGGCTGCGCTGTGCCGAGTTCTTGGAAACAAACAATTCATCTGAATTTACAATGTGCCGAGACGCTCCCGAATCGACCACCCAGACAGCTTGTTTCTCCTCAGCAATCTTGACCTCGGCGGTCACCAGCTGAGCTGATTGTTTTCGTTTGAAGAATTTCTTTTGACGCTGCTGCTGCTGCTGATCTCGTCTCTGCTCCTGCACCGGCCGCTGAGACTTGACCATCTCCGGACATTGACGTTTTAGATGCGCTGAAGACCCACATCGGAAACAACGCCTAACAGCAAACGCTGACTCCTCACCGGCACGCTGCTGCTGCTTCACCTCTGGTACGGCATGAAAACTCCTTCCAAACCGCCCGCTTGTAGAAGCCTCTGCAGCCAACGACCTTTCTTGCTTCTTCTGCCATTCTTCAATCAAACGCCCAGTAACATAACTGACTGTTAAATCACCCTCTTTCATTGCTTCTAGAGACATAACAAGATTATCCCAGCTTTCCGGGAGAGAGCTCAGAATGATAGCCACCTTCTCCTGCTGGTCTAATGCACAGTCTCTTTCCTGAAGCGCAACAAACTTTAACTGCAGACTGCGTAGGTGTTCCTGCATTGTAACCCCAGGCTGTAACATTGCCTTGTACAATGCCTTGCGAATAAACAGCTTGGAAACCGCTGTCTCACGCACATGGAGTTCTTTAAGTGCTTGCCACACACCTCTAGCTGTCTTGATTCCCCTCACATACGGCAACTGGGAATCTTCCAGCCCCAAGACAATTGTGGCCCTTGCTCTTTGGTCTTTATCGAGGTCTTCATCATCAGGCTTCGCTGGAAACTTACTCACCACTTGCCAGAGATGATCCCTCTGCAGCACTGCCTGCATGCGTTCCGACCACAGCAAGTAATTGGAGTCATTCAGACGCTCAAAAGCCATCTGAACTGGTTGTGAGGCCATCTTGAGAGCGATGTCCCTGGAACCTGGAACCAGCTACTCACGGCCACCGAGAGAGAACAGGAACCACAGCACCCAGCACTCACACGCTGCAGCTGTCGTCCTTGACAGTCAGGAACCAGCCAGTCTCCTTCCGCTGCACCAACGCCACAGGAACAACGACTTCTGGAACTACTGGAACCTCTCCGCTTACGCTGACACCACCACAACTCAGGCTGGCAGCATGATACCCATAACCTCTTAGAATTTTGAAGTGTCAGGCATAGCTCTAGTGGCTTTAGCCCAAACGTAGCAGAGTTTTCCTGCACAGCGCAGAAGCTAGTTGAGGTGGAAATGACTAGTCGGCTAGACGCAGAATAACTATTTACAGGATTTATTAAAAGAAAATAAAAGCAGCAGAGTTTCTGCATACAAAGCAAAGCAAAATAAATCCTTACTCTTTCTCTCTCCAACCATATACACAGCACTTCTACTCCTAACACCTAACAAAAACCAACTGTGCTAGCATTCCTTGATAACAGAGTTCAGTGCTGGTCGTTAACCAATCAGAAGAGAGTAGTTTCTAGGTCAGGCAGACCTTGGCTTTCTGCCAAGAGTAAATTGACACTGCCTTGAGTTAATTGTGTGAAGCCAGAATCTGTAAGTTTCCCATGAGAACCAATTAACCAATTAACAGAAACTGAACAGTTACAACCGTATCTGTTCCAACTCTACAGACAGAGAATCTCACCTAAGAGATCTACAGCAAACCTTTTTAGAACTGAAATATCCACCTGATGAAGTTAAACAACAGATCAACAGAGCCAGACTGATACCTAGAGAGAACCTGCTGCAAGACAGACCCCAAAAAGAAAATAACAGAACAAACACTAGTTATCACATACAGCTCCCAAGTTAAAACAGTACAACGCATCATCAGAGATCTACAGCCTCTCCTGGACAATGACAGCTCCCTTTCTCAAGCTCTGGGAGGAAGACCTTTCATTGCCTACAGACAGCCACCCAATCTTAAACAACTCCTCACCCACAATAATACAACCACCAGGCTTAACATGGACACTGGTACCAGAGCCTGCAATAAACCCAGATGCCAACTTTGCTGCCACATACACCCGGACAACACCATGACTGGCCCCAACAACATCCAACATACCATCTCAGGACTATTTAATTGCTCATCTTCTAACATTGTGTATGCCATCAAATGCCAACAGTGCCCTTCAGCTCTCTATATTGGACAAACAGGCCAAACCCTACGCCAAAGGATAAATGAACATAAATCTGACATCAGATTTATTTTGGAGTTAAAGTTGGTGTTATTGGGGTGTAAGTCAGTGGCATATGTGTACAAATAGACATCCACTGGTGAATCTCAGGTCTCTCTTACCATTTGAGCCCATTTTCTACTACCGGTAGTGGACCTGAGCAGATGTAATACTGCATTTATTTCTTAAACAGACAAAGACCACTGTTGATATTGGCTGTTGCTTGTGCAAAGAAGCAAGTTCTCCTCCTGTTTTACATTATCAGCCTCTATTCGCCCTTGTTTACCTTTCTTTTCTTGCATAACATGCCATTAATGATTTACTAAGGAGGAGCCATTGGCTTAATCCAACTCTTATCAGCTGACAGAATTCTATAAAGCAGTTTCCTGGAGAGCTCTGAGCTTGAGCCTTGAAAAGCTGCAATACTCCAAGTGGTAGAAGTGACCTCTCTCTCTCCCCCACACACTTTTTGTCTCTAAAAACGAAAGGTAGGTAAGTTTTGTTGTAAATAAAACTTTCCAAGTTAAAGCAGGACTACTATATGACAAACAAGGAATTTACTCTTACTCGCATGAGTTCTGAGGGGCAACAAAGTATTTGCAAGAAAATTCTTGTCACAATTCATATTCTTTTCTCTTGTGACACACAGTGCAACATTTGTGCTACCAGAGATTAATACTGTAGTTATTTTAAGGGGACTGAATGTGAACTCCCATCGTGCAAGTGGAACCCTGCTCATTCGGCATGGGATAAAACCCTTAATTTATATACAGTATTGGAAAATCAAATGGAGTATTTTTCTTGTTACTATTTTATACATATGTTTTCCACTAAACAATTATTGCATTTCTTAGCGATAAAATACAAGATGTATAAAGAAAATTACAGTGATATTCTGGGTTAATGGCACTTTATTTTTTATCTTTGGCCAGTGAAGATCAGCCTAGCTTTGTTGTTGTTTAGTCGTTTAGTTGTGTCCGACTCTTCGTGACCCCATTGACCATAGCACGCCAGGCACTCCTGTCTTCCACTGCCTCCCGCAGTTTGGGCAAACTCATGTTCGTAGCTTCAAGAACACTGTCCAACCATCTTGTCCTCTGTCGTCCCCTTCTCCTAGTGCCCTCAATCTTTCCCAACATAGGGTCTTTTCCAGGGAGTCTTCTCTTCTCATGAGGTGGCCAAAGTATTGGAGCCTCAGCTTCACGATCTGTCCTTCCAGTGAGCACTCAGGGCTGATTTCCTTCAGAATTGATAGGTTTGATCTTCTTGCAGTCCATGGGACTCTCAAGAGTCTCCTCCAGCACCATAATTCAAAAGCATCAATTCTTCGACGATCAGCCTTCTTTATGATCCAGCTCTCACTTCCATACATCACTACTGGGAAAACCATAGCTTTAACTATACGGACCTTTGTCGGCAAAGTGATGTCTCTGCTTTTTAAGATGCTGTCTAGGTTTGTCATTTCTTTTCTCCCAAGAAGCAGGCGTCTTTTAATTTCGTGACTGCTGTCACCATCTGCAGTGATCAAGGAGCCCAAGAAAGTAAGATCTCTCACTGCCTCCATTTCTTCCCCTTCTATTTGCCAGGAGGTGATGGGACCAGTGGCCATGATCTTGGTTTTTTTTTTATATTGAGCTTCAGACCATATTTTGCGCTCTCCTCTTTCACCCTCATTAAAAGGTTCTTTAATTCCTTCTCACTTTCTGCCATCAAGGTTGTGTCATCTGCATATCTGAGGTTGTTGATATTTCTTCCGGCAATCTTAATTCCGGCTTGGGATTCATCTAGTCCAGCCTTTCGCATGATGAATTCTGCATATAAGTTAAATAAGCAGGGAGACAATATACAACCTTGTCGTACTCCTTTCCCAATTTTGAACCAATCAGTTGTTCCATATCCAGTTCTAACTGTAGCTTCTTGTCCCACATAGAAATTTCTCAGGAGACAGATGAGGTGATCAGGCACTCCCATTTCTTTAAGAACTTGCCATTGTTTGCTGTGGTCGACACAGTCAAATGCTTTTGCGTAGTCAATGAAGCAGAAGTAGATGTTTTTCTGGAACTCTCTAGCTTTCTCCATAATCCAGCGCATGTTTGCTATTTGGTCTCTGGTTCCTCTGCCCCTTCGAAATCCAGCTTGCACTTCTGGGAGTTCTCTGTCCACATACTGCCTAAGCCTGCCTTGTAGAATTTTAAGCATAACCTTGCTAGCTATAGAATTTTTGCTCCCTTGTAGGATTTTAAGCATAACCCAGCCTAGCTTTATTGTGACTTTATCTTGCCTGCTCAGTTGTCCTTTTGCCCAGCCACCTAAATTGCTCTTAATAGTTATCATTGTATGAGCCTGCAGCGTCAATTGCCTATCGTTCTCGTCGCCTAGCAACCAGTGTTTCAGAGGGATTTCTCATGTGAGTGTGGTTAGTAGGGAGAGCCCTTAGGAGCCTTTTAAAGAACAGAAACTTCTGCACTGTAGCTAAAGCCAATTAATCTGCTTTTTAACGTATCTTAAGTTCTATCTTAAATGGTGTGACTCACCCTGGGGACTGTTCCAGGAGTTTAAAAACTGCACAGGCTACTGGCTAGTCAAAGCTACTCCTTTAACAAAGCATGAAGTAGAGAACACTTTCTCTCCCACATTCCTTATGCACTAAGCAAAAAAAAAAAAAAGGACAATAAAATTGGGTCCCTTTTCACTAGATCACGATAAATTCAAACCTTGAGGGAGAAGAAAAGAAAAAAGACACAAGGTGCAAAATTGGTTATGAGGGAGAGAAAGGGACTCTGCTGCACCAAGTGTCAGGCCTTTGTGATCTCGGTGTGCGTGTGATGATTTCAGACCTAATTTGTGCATTCTGCCAACACAAAAGTTCTTGCAGCTCCTAAGTGATCTTTCAATGCAGAAGGAACACGCTCATTAGGTTTTTTTCACCTTCTCACCTGCCTTCATTAAGGAAGACCCTTTACAATCCCAATTGAACAGCAGGGGACAACTGAGAAGTGTCCCCCCTTTGTTAACATGTGTTTCTCCCCTCCATCACTGAGCACCAGAGAAAAGTGCTGCATGTAGATCATTTTTTCATCAAATTTGTACAGCAAAAAAACAGTTGCTGTTTTTGAATGTTTTAAGAATAAATAAACAAAGCCCTGGGAAACTAAAGTAAGAAGATAGAGAAATTGGATAACAAATCCCCCTCCCCCAGAATGTATCTAAACTGCGCCTCGGGATTACATGAACATCAATATCAAGAAATTTCCCAAATGGGTTTGGGGAGCTGTGAATTCTTAATTTTCTGAAGCAAACTTAAGACATGTTTATCAATTCAAAGGTATGGATATAGATCACTCAAAACCACAAAAGGGGGGGGTGTATCCTGCAACTAAAACAACAACTCTAATGTAGATTTATTTTGTTATAAAAATGCACACACCATGGTTTTGTTTCTGTTCGTTATTCTTCACATTTGCCTTTCCTTGTTCTTTGTATGCATAAAGACAACCTTCAATACCAACTTTTCAGATGGAAATAATATGTATCTGTCTCTCTTCTGCACACCTTTGCTGAGTATTTTAATCATAGTATTGCACACCTTTGCTGAGTATTTTAATCATAGTATCACAGAACTGGATGGTTGGAAGGGACCCCCAAGGGTCCTGTAGACCAACCCCCTCCAGTGCAGGAATCACACCACAAGCATCTCTCACAAATCAAGTTTGCTCCATCTTCCCTGTGAACAGGCCTTCAGATACAACAGAATAACAGAACCATTCACAGAGTTGGAAGGGAACCACCAGGGTCATCTAGTCCAACCCCCTCCAATGCAGGAATCTTTTGCCCAACATGGGGCTTGGAACCACACCCTGAGATTAAGAGTGTAAGCGTGGTGTCAGCTCCCTTAAAAAAGGTCAACAACTCTCGGAAAGGGCGGGCGCCGGAGGGATCGCCGGATATGCTTAAGACGGCCCTGGGTGCCAATGCAGGGAGGGCACTGCAAGAAGGGGGCTCTGCCGCCACCTAGGTGGAAAGTTCACCACTGCATCAGGCCAACGGGGAACTGACTTGGAGCAGCCAGCCTCCTAAACCATGGCTTGCCCCCCCCCAGTTTTGATATTGGGTACGCCCCTCCTTGAGATATGCAAGAGGAGTAGGATTTCACAAAATGACACCTCTATTTCTTTGCGATTTCCCATTTTTGCATAATAGAGGGAACTGTTCTCTTCTATTTATTCTTATGCAGGCAATGGAACCAGACGAGAAATACCTTTACAAATACAAAGGATTTTATTTCCAGCCTGATTTGACTCCAGTAGAGTGCTTGGATACCTTGGAGGATTTTGAAATAAGGGACAGTGATGTATTTTTATTCACTTATCCAAAGTCAGGTAAGAGTGTATTTTCATAGGAAGAACCATGATTGTTTTTCAACCATGATGGATACCCACATAAATCTACATAGCATCTGTATTATCCTAACTCAGGTCTAAAATCACATGCAAAATAAAGGTCAATATGGGTAGTTTGGAACTCACCTGGATACATAAAGGTGAACTGGCACAATTATTATATAATGTTTTCCACCAGTGTCAACCTGTTTCAGATTTTGAAAGCAATATAAAACATTCAAATTTGCTTGCTAGGGGTTTTTTGTATTAATGACTTTCAGGATTTTGTATGTGGTTGTAAAATGGTGTTTGTAAAATTCTATTCTTAAAAACCTTTCATCTTGTGACTCTTTGCCAATAATAACAGGGGTCTGTATCCAATGCAGTTCTGCCCCACATGTAATAACTTCCACTCACACACCAGAACTTCCTTCACTCTTCTTTGGAGTACTTTGTAGAACCAGACAACCTTTTTTTTTATTCCCTGGACTTTGACTATCATTTGTATAATGTGCTGGGAAGAATCTGGAATAGAGCGTTTGGTAGCTTTTTGAAAAATAAAGGAACTTATTTGCAAATATTGTTCTGTCTTCCCAAATCCTCAAATTATATGAAACCTTTAGATGAACTTCGCATTTCTCATCCACAATGGAAAGGAAGCCTTGGTCAATCTTCCTCATTCCCCCATTGCTGCCCCTATTTCAGTGGTGATCTGTGTGACACCAAAATTTGGTTCCCCCTACCTCCCACCTTCTATTTTATATCATAGTGGTGGCAACCCGTGCAGCCAGATCCCTAAATCTGCCTCTGCTTGCTGTGTTTCCCATAATTCCCTTCCTCTCCCTCATTTCTTGTCTCTAACAGTGTTGCAATTCACACAGTAAGCTCCTCGATGCAGAGACATGTTGTTCTCAGTCATTTCACTCTAAGTACTAAGTACTGTACATTCATGGCAATGAATGAATTAAATATTCTCGTTTATAGGCACAGTATGGACTGAAAATATTTTGAGCTTGATTTATCATGAAGGTCATCGAGATGGAACGGAAAACTTGAATTTATTAGACAGGTTTCTGTCGCTGGAGTTCAATATCCGCAAAATGGATTACGCCAGTTGCCCATCACCTCGCCTCTTTGCTTCCCATCTACCCTACTATTTAGTACCCAAGGGATTAAGAAACAAAAGTGCAAAAGTAGGTCACACCACTATTATTATTTGATCAAATTAAACATTTGTCTTGCCTTATTTAAATTAACATCTCAGTTTCCGTTAATATTTCTCAGTTTTAGAGGGCAGTTCATCCAGTTGCAATTGCATTGTCCATATGAATGAATAGTGCTTTGTACACCCTGAATAATTCCCATGACTCCTACACAGCAAAGATTTTATGCTCCATAACAGTCAAAGTCTTGTTGGAGGGTGGCCTCCAACACTCTTAATAAGAATAAGTTCATTTGACACCATAGGATTGCACTGTGTGTGTGACATGCATGTTGCAAAAGAGTGTGAGGCTGCCAGGGCTATAAAGCAACTTGGAAGCATCAAGAATGTACAAGAAGAGATATGTGAGATCCATCCATTTATTCTTTTATGCATATATACCCCACATTTCACAGCCACAGAAATAACTAACAAAACCAAACAAAAGAGACAGTAGAAACAATAAGATCAGCAATAGAATAGAATTGGTTGTTGTTCCTGCAGGTTGTTTATGTGGTCAGAAACCCAAAGGATGTATTGGTTTCCAATTACCATTTCTCCAAAACTGCAGTCACATTAGAAGAAGTAGAAGATTTTGGAATTTTCATGGAGAGGTTTTTGGCTGGAAAGGGTAAGGATGATTTGCAACTCTAAAATGAATCACTTTTGTCCCTTCATCTTTATCCTACTTTGACAACAGATTAAAGAAATTCTCTGTGTGGTAAGGAAAGTTTTCAGAGTGCCACATCTGACGCCATGTCCTAACATATTTTCCACATCCCTCCTGACAGACCCTGTCTCCCCAGCTTCTCCTGGGGAGGAAAAAAAACTTCAACATGTAGCGGAATTCAGCAGAGTATAGACCAGAGGCAATATTTCATCCAGGAGAGCTTTTACTTGTGATGAAGGCAAATGAGCATAATGGTCATCAATTCCAATACATTCAGGATCGGCACAGACCATTAAAAATCCAGTTGCAGCACTTACAAAATTTAGAAACTTATAACATGGCTAAAACTTAACATTAAGCTTGCTATGTATGGACACTCCACACCTGAAGGAAGAGAGACAGAAAGAGAAAGTAAAACCCAGGCTCCATCTGGCCGATATTTATAGTCAGCATGACCTTGCAGAATAGAGATAAGGGAACCAGTTGAAACCAGCCTGTACTCTAAAAACAATCATAAGGCTTCTGCCTGCTTCTAGAAGTTTCCAGAAGCTTCCAGAATCCTCTTATATTAATCAGAACAGGAAAGAATAGAAAGACCTCAGAACATCACATCAATACTTTCTGCACTAAGAAATGCAAAGCGGCACATCCATCTCAAAGTGTCTCCCAACTGAGACTCCAACTACTCTGTACACCTAATGGTCTTTGCTGCTCGACCAAAACCTAATTTGTGGTCAATTAATGGTATTCCCATAGAGCAGGTTAGTTGCTTCAATTACCTGGGTCAGATAGTTCGATCAAACAGGTCCTTCTTGGCACACAGAGAATATATAGCCACAAATGCTTCTAAAGCAGCTCTGTTGATTAGATCCCTGTATTCCAAGAAACAGGCACAAACAGTAGATGTTGCCCTGCGACTCTTTAAAATGAAAGTTCTCCCACTACTTCTGGTGGGCATTGCCTTGGGTTCGTGTAGGGACTTTGTAAGATTGGAATCTATCCAATCACAATTCCTCAGGGCCATTCTCAGGATCCCCCCTTCTGTTGCGGGTGCGATCATGAGATTGGAGACTGGTTGCCAAGCCTTTACGTATGTGGCCCTGAAAGCGAAATTATGGCTATGGCTCAAACTATGTTTCAGACCGATGGGTTTGGCCCCCCTGATTCTGAGGGATAATTTTAAATCTCCATGGGAAAGGGAAGTGGTAGAGGAAGTGCAAAAGTGCGGTGTGTCCTCCCTTTATATTGAGTCCATGACATACAGCCGCGCTAAAGCGATGATCACTCAGAGATTGGGGGATATCGCCAGACAGGAGGACATAGCCCGCGTGAAATCTGGGATGTTTTTAGGGGAGCAGGTGTAACGGTCTGCACCAGCCCGTTACCTGGCGGATATCCACTACGTGGAATACCACAGACTAATTACTGCGGCTAGATTGAATGTCCTTGATTCGGCGGTTTTGAGGGGTAGATTTGGAGGAGTCCCATACGGTCAGAGAATGTGCCATTGTGCCTTGGGTGAGGTAGAATCCACAGAACACATTCTACTGAGTTGTCCCTTTTATAATGATTTAAGGCAATATCTTATAGACCTGTATTTATCTCAGTTTAGTTCCCGACCAAGAGAACGGCAGGCAGCATATTTGCTAAACAAGCCCACTGGGAAAATAACCTTCTCAGTGGCTAAATTCCTCTTCCTGGCGCTCAAGTGTCGGAAACGTATAATCGAATGTCTTGATGTGGGTTATCTGTAGGAGGTTTAGTAGCGCGGTCATATCCCATTTATATATCCCTCTGATGCCTTCAGTTTTATATTTTTATATTTTATGTATCCCTCTGATGCCTTCAGTTTTATATGTTTATCTTTGTATTGAGAAATGTTTTTGTTTCTGACTATTGGTCGAATAAAGTATATTGATTGATTGACTACTCTGTACACCATTTTATGCTACTGCTGACTAGTGTCCATTGAGGCAGAAGGTAGGGAAAAGGTCTGGCCAACTCCCAAAGCAAATCAGGCTGATTTGCATATTGCCTTCAATGGGCTGAATCACCTTCAAATCATTACAGGGTGGCACACCTAATCCTTAATCAAGTGTAGAGATTTGTGTTAAATTGTAACTCAGAAACCCAGACAGGGTCTCCCAAATGTTGCAAGTATTAACTGCCACACCATATATGGAAAATGCCAGAGTGGGAAGGTAGGGAGCTGGAGGAAGGCTATCACTGATCTCAGCCCATGCACCACTCTCCCACCACATTGCTTGGAAGCACTGCAGGCAGCCTTAAAAGGCAGAACTCTTCTGCAACTTCTTTCTCTGAGAAAGTGTTTGGTAAGGATGGGTGGTATTAGTTCAGCTTCTGCTTAATGGTTTGTAACCACTGTGGTTCTTAAATTGATTACTTTAATTTTTTAAAATGGAGTTTATACGTTTCTACTGCTCCCTTCAGGGACCCAGGTGGCGCTGTGGGCTAAACCACTGAGCCTAGGGCTTGCTAATCAGAAGGTCGGCAGTTCGAATCCCTGTGACGGGGTGAGCTCCTGTTGCTTGGTCCTCAGCTTCTGCCAACCTAGCAGTTCGAAAGCACGTCAAAATGCAAGTAGATAAATAGGAACCGCTACAGCGGGAAGGGAAACGGCGTTTCCATGTGCTGCTCTGGTTTGCCAGAAGTGGCTTTGTCATGCTGGCCACATGACCTGGAAGCTATACGCCAGCTCCCTCGGCCAATAATGCGAGATGAGCGCGCAACCCCAGAGTCGGTCACGACTGGACATAATGGTCAGGGGTCCCTTTACCTTTACCTTTACTGCTCCTTTCAGAATGTTTTCAAAAAATAATAAGATCTACATTTAATGCCAAATCAACTTCTCTCCAATCAGTACTTGCAAGTTTATGGCTGGACCATGTGGAAGGCTGGTTCTCTCACAGGGATGACTTCAATATTCTGTTTCTTACCTATGAAGAAATGAAGAAGGTAAGTTATCAAAATGCTATCCAGTCTGATATTAACAACCATCAAAACTCACTTCAAAAAGTCTAGTAGGTCATGGACTCAGGAGCAGCTTTTCAGACCCCAGGCTGTGAATAATGCACTGTAGCCATTTCCCCTGAGGGATTATGGGGCTATAAATAAAATGTCATGGTTCCAAGCAAGATATGTCATTTCACAGGCCCTCTGATGCTGAGGAAAGATGTCACAGAACCTCCCTTGTTTCTGCAACTGGGGCATTTATTGATTTACTTGTGGACTCAGTTGAAAGAGATGCCCCAGAATATAATGCTGGCCTCATGGAATAAAAGCAACATGAAAATATAATATAATGCAATGGCAATTGTTACGAACTAGGCAAATAAAGATGCAGGCTGCTTGTTTTCCCTGCTTGTTATCCTGCCTATTCCATGAGTTTTAGGCACTAGGCTGTTGTGCCTCTCAATTGTGGATGGCCTGACATTAAAACCACGTCCCATTTCAGGATCTAAGAAGCTCTGTATTGAAATTATGCAACTTCCTGGGAAAGAGACTGACAGAAAAGGAGGTGGATGCTGTTGTGGAACAGGCTACATTTAATAAAATGAAAGCAGATCCCAGGGCAAACTTTGAGTTCTTGCCACCGGATATCATAGACCACAGCAAAGGACATTTTCTTCGCAAAGGTAAGTTAATGGTAGAAAAAACTGACTTGGTGTTGCTTGCAGAATCTCCAACAGATTCACCTGATAATTACACTGAAATGTGATAGCTACCAAGTAATGGTGATTTCATTTTTCCAGTCTTCATGAAACTCTTAGTTTCTGTTATTTGTTAACTTTAGAGTCTTATATTATGACTTTCCCTGTTGTTGTTTTTCTTTGTTCTAATTATGTACTGCATATTTGAGAGTGGCATAGTTGTCTTTCCAATCTGGAATGTAGCAACTTATTCACACGGAGGCCCATATTGCCAACTAGGGATGGAATATATCTGGAATTATGGATATTTTTTTGACAACCACAATGCACTTTCTTTCTGTCTGCCTCCTGGCCCAGGCACTATTGGAGACTGGAAGAACACGATGACAGTCGCACAAAATGAAAGGTTTGACAGCGTTTTTAAGGAGAGAATGGAAAAGTTGCCCATCAAGTTCTGCTGGGACATCAATGATGAATTATGAGTCTGCCTTCAGCTTGGAAGGAGGAAATAAAGTGGACTGCATGCATTTAATCCAGGCCTATTTGTAAGATTCAGCAAAAAACTCTCACGTGATTTAATGGCATCCTAATGTTTGAATATGTGCAATAAAAATTTTTTAAACACCACAATACAATTACATTTGTACTGTCCACTTCTTCTGTTTCTACATTCCAGCATGCCCTAATTTCTGACTCACTGTGCAAAAGTTAAGGAATCCCAAACAAACTATTGGGATATGTAATTGTATTTTAATTTGGCACTGTTATACTGAAGCTACCATTGGATTATTGTGATTGAAAATTAATAAAAATTATCGTCAAAAACACCCAAACTAACTAACTACTGGTGACCCAGATGGCAATGTAAATCATCTGACTCAATCACTTCATCTATTTATTTATTGTGGGTGGAATTCAACTTCACACTCTTCCAATTGTTCCATCAGGGCAACAATTTCAGTCTGCCAGATGGCACAATCCCCCCTCACCTTCCTTACCCTCTGCACCATTTTGGGGTTCGCCTGACCCCAACAGAGACACTTTTGGGGGTGGGGAATATGCAGGGAGGAAAAGTGGGAAAACTGGACAGTGTATTCTTGATGCCCGTAGCAATCTCCTTCAAGGGTCGGATTGTAAAGGGGGAATTTCCAGTGGGATCATGGAGCAGAGAGAAAGGGTTAAAACAATTTTGGGGGGATGGAGGAGGTGAAATGAGGACCCCAAGAAGCATCTGAGCCCAGAGAGAAGACCAGTAGTCCAGACAATAGAGAGGCACCAAGCAGGTTGGTAGAGAAATATTCTGCCCTGTAACATTGGGCACCTCAAGCCAGACACTGCCAGTCAGCAAGAAGCCTTCTCCATCAGGGGAGGGGACTAGAGTAAATTGAATGCTAAGCCATTGCCAACACTGCAGCCATCTCCAAGGACACACAGATGCCAGCGCCAGTGCAAACAATCCTTGCAGACCCAACCCACTTGAAGGGGTGCCTGTTTGCTTGCCTGTCTCCTTAGAGAACTTAGGGCCAAGGCATTCTTGGAACAGTACCCAAGCATATGAAGGGCGAAAGCTGCACTTTGCCGCGTCCTGAAGGTCTAGGAAAATTTAGCCCAGGGTCCAACCTGACAGCAGTGATCAAACTCATCAGGCCCTGGGCAAGGTCTCCAGAGCTCAGAGGGGCAAATCATCACTAGTCCCAGCCTGACCCCATTGCCCATCTCTGGGTAACTGGGCTGGAATTGACAGCAAAGCAGTGAATAAGCCCTCTGCATCCTACCCCCACAATCTATTGTCAGGAAAAACTTCTTATGTCCATCTTGTTGCATGCCACCCCAATCTTCGAGCACTATGAGATTCCAGGGATTCCAGGAGCTCTTGCTCTCAAAAATGGTATGTGACGATCCCATGTTTGGGAGACATTACACTGAAAGAATGTGCATGTTGATCTTGGAACCTTCCAATAAAGGTGCTGGATTCTGCTGCAGCAAATAGGGATGGCATTTTGTGACAACCTGGCGTTCCAACTATCTATTTCACCACACTGCGCCAGGCACTGTTTTTGCAATCCATCTAAAGCTGTGTTGGAACCAAGCAAACAGTATTCTGAATAGAGTTGTTTACTTAGGTCCTTCTCTAGAACAGGGTGTGCATGTGTGATAGTATCTGTCAATGCACGTGTTGCACATAATTGGTCAAGAGCTGTGATTGTTGAAGCACATTTTTGTGATTATTTGAAGCCATTTTGAGGAGAAGTACTACAGGGAAGAAGTAATTTCCTTTTAATGGTCCTACAAAATCAATATGGATACTTGATCATTTCCAGGTGAGGTTCAGTCACTTTGGTGGGATACACCAAATTGCTGGATATGCATAACTGTGTGATATAGTATAATTTTGCAAACTGTAGAAAAAGTAAGGTAAGAATGACAATAATTTTATTTTTTTATGCTGCTTGTCATTTACTCACCTTTGGCCCCTGAAGAATGCTTGTGCAATTAGCAGTCCATGTGTTGCAAATAATTGGTGGAAAACTTTGATTGCCGGAACAGATATTTATTTTTATGGTACTGAACAATCTCATTGAAAGCTTCATTCTTAAACAATTTTATTATGAGGGATAGTCTTATTGAGGACATTTGGCTTTACTTCAGAGGACAGGGCTGCTTGTCACTTACTCACCTTGCTTCCCTGGAGTATGGTTGTGCAAGAAGAGTGACAAAGTCTGATTCCAGAGGAACTCATTTGACCCCAATGGTGATAAACCGAGGGCCATAACTTTGACCTGAGTGGATTTGAAAAAGTAGTTCAATGGGAAAACCCATTAGAACTCCAATATAAAATTTCCTCAAAAATATTTTAGATGGAGAAAGCATTTGATTCCTACTGAATGGCAATGATTAATCAACATTCAGTCCCATGCCAATCTATAGAAACACAGTTGTATCTTCATACTGCATGCCAATTCAAGGCAGCGAAGTTTGATAAGAGACAAGTGCACCCAGAGTGTATTCCTTGCATTGTTTGACACACATTCTCCCCCCTGTAGTTCACTCAGCAAACATGATCACATGAAAAAACACAGATTCCATCTTCTACAGCTTATAAGAATACGTGAATAAAAATGGTTATTGTGCTCTTCCAAGAGGTTAGCAGCACCCATTCTTTGGATGTCAAACTGCAACCAGACTCTGATATTTATAAATTATCACAATATAATTTAGTGCAGGTTGAGTCACCCAGTCCTATTCTCAGCAAGCAATAGGAGTGCCAGGATCCATCTTTGCTTTCAAAATAAAAACTGCCTCCGCCTCTCTAAGTTTTTATGGTATGGATGAGTGAAAAGGTGTATCGTGAAATTCAAAGATGTGTGAATGTTGATGGATGAACTGAAGCTGTCTTTCTGTTCACATACTGTTTCAGGAAGTTAGGTGGACTTGCATTAAAATATTGACCAGATTTCTCCCCATCTCTGCTCTGGAGTATTATTACTGTCTGCCTGGCAAGTAAATCTGATGGAGAAAAGATGCCAGGGAACCAAAATCTATCAGCCACTAAAACATCTATCACTCCAACATATGAAGTCAGTATCATTTATTAGGAAACATAACTGAGATTTGGCATCATTTGAAATAAAAAACCCTGCAACTATAAAATAAATTGTGCTTTCACAATCTCAGGGGTGCATTATTAAAAAATACCCTGTGGTTTTGTGGGGGAAGAGCTGAGGTACAGAGAGGAGACAAAGTTGTGGAGCTGCCCAAGCCCAAGACATTGAAAGTGGTTTGCAGGGTAAATTTGGACAGTTTGGCATGGAGAAAACAGGAAGCCATCAAGTGCATTTTCTAAGCAAAGGTATTCCTAAAATATTAGTTTTAGATGATAAACAAAAACAAAATGAGCCATTCCTGCATGTGGTATTGTTTAGTGGGAAATAGCTTTCATGGAATTCTGACTAGGATGACTGGGAGCTGTCCATCTTGATGTGGACTCTGAAAATCCTTCAAAATCTGTTGGATCTGAAAGTTTATTCCTGGGCATGAATCACGTTTGATCTCAGATAAGCTGTGTGCAAATGAAAAAGGTTGCTACTTTTCTTGGATAGATTTCTAAAACAACCAATGCTAATTATTTAGTAAGTTTTAGTAAAACAGATAGGAATTATTTCGGAGTTAAAGTTGGTGTTAGCAGTCAGTGCAGGCATGTGTGTACAAATAGACACCCACTGGTGAATCTCAGGTCTCTCTTACCATTTGAGCCCCTTTTTCTACTAGTGGACCTGAGCAGATGTAATACTGCATTTATTTCTTAAATGGACAAAGACCACTGTTGATATTGACTGTTACTTATGCAAAGAAGTAAGTTCTCCCACTGTTGTCTTTACATTATCAGCCTTTATGCACCTGTGTTACCTTTCTTTTCTTGCATAACATGCCAGGAATGATTTACTAAGGAAGGAGCCATTGGCTTAATCCAACTCTTCTCAGCTGACAGAATTCTATAAAGCAGTTTCCGGGAGAGCTCTGAACTTGAGCCTTGAAAAGCTGAAATACTCCCAGAAGAGATCGCTCTCTCCCTCTCTCTCCTGCACTTACTGACTCTAAAAACAAAGGGTGGGTAAGTTTTGCTGTGAATTAAATTTTCCAGGGAGAGGCAGGACTACTGAATGACAAACAACAAATCTACTCTTTCTTGCAAGAGTTCCGAGGAGCAACAAGGTATTTCATCTGAGGCATGAAAACTCTTGTCACAGTTCATATTCTTTTCTCGTATCACACAGAGTGCACCATTTGTGCTACCAGAGATTAAAACATTTTTTAAGGGGATTGAATGTAAACTTCAATTGTGCAAGTGGAACTGTGTCAGGGTGAAAGAGCTGACTAGAAAGCTTTATTGTGCAGGGCAAAGCCAGCTTTTAGTTTTTTGTTTTTTAGTATTTTTATTAAAGATTTATTGATTTACAAAGGTATGTGCAGTGTCTCTCTCTCTCATGCTTAATGACACCTCTATTTCTTTGTGATTTCCTGTTGTTGCATAATAGAGGGAACTGTTCTCTTCTCTTTTTTCTTATGCAGGCAATGCAACCAGATGAGAAATATGTTTTCCCATACAAAGGATTTTATTTCCAGGCAGACATGTCTTCAGTGGAGTACTTAGATACCCTGGAGGATTTTGAAATAAGAGACAGTGATGTGTTTTTAGTCACTTATCCAAAGTCAGGTAAGAGTGTATTTTCATAGGAAGAACCATGATTGTTATTCAATCATGATGGATATCCACATATATGTAAATAGTATCTATATTATACTAATGCAAATTTAAAACCACATGCAAAATTAAGGTCAATATGGGTAGTATGGAATTCACCTAGTTACATAAAGGTGAACCAGGCCATGTTTGTTTGTTTGTTTGTTTGTTTTTTTAAACAAACACCGGTGTCAACCTGTTTTGAAAACAACATAAATACACATCAAAAACATTCAAATTTGCTTCCTAAGGGTTTATTGTATTCACTGACGTTCAGGATTTTGTATGTGGTTGTAAAATGGTGTTTGTAAAATTCTATTCTTAACAAGCTTTTATCCCATGACTCTTTATTTCAGCATTTATCTGCCACAACCTGGACAGTAACATGGGGGCCGTATCCAGTGCAGTACTGCCCCACATGCAATAACTTCCACTTCCACACCAGAGCTTCCTTCACTCTTCTTTGGAGTATTTTGCAGAAGCAGACAATCTTTTTTTCCATTCCCTGGACTTTGACTATCATTTGTATAATGTGTTGAAAAGAATCTGGAATAGAGCGTTTGGTAGCTTGGTGAAAATTAAAGGAACTTATTTGCAAATTTTGTTCTGTCTTCCCAAGACCTCAAATTCTATGAAGCCTTTAGCTGAATGTCTCATTTCTCGTCTGCAATGGAAAGGAAGCCTTGGTCAATCTTCCTAATTCCCCCATTGCTGCCCCTATTTCAGTGGTGGTCTGTGTGACACCAAAATTTGGTCCCCCCCCACCTCTCACCTTCTATTTTACATCATAGTGGTGGCATCCCCTGCAGCCAGATCCCTAAATCTGCCTCTGCTTGCTGTGTTTCCCATGATTTCCTTCTTCTCCCTCATTTCTAGTCTCTAACAGTGTTCCAATTCAGACAGTAAGCTCCTCAATGCAGAGACATGTTGTTTTCAGTTATTTCACTCTGTAAAGTACTACCGTAAGTACATTCATGATAATGAATGAATTAAATAGGCCTATTCTTGTTTATAGGCACAATATGGACTCAAAATATTTTGAGCTTGATTTATCATGAAGGTCATCGAGATGGAACTGAAAAAGTCGACTTACTAGACAGGGTTCCGTGGCTGGAGTACAATATCCGCAATGTGGATTATGTCAGTCGCCCATCACCTCGCCTCTTTGCTTCCCATCTACCCTACTATTTAGCACCCAAGGGATTAAGGAACAGAAGAGCAAAAGTAGGAAATGGCACATTTATTATTTGACCAAATTAAATGTTTGTCTTGCCTTATTTAAATTAACATCCGTTAATCCGTTTCCGTTAACATTTCTCAATTTCTGAGGGCAGTTCATACAGCTGCAATTCCTTTGTCCATATGAATGAATAACGCTCTGTGCACCTAGAGCTTAGAATAATTCCCATGACTCCTAAACATTCCGCCCTGTGGAACGCCCTCCCAGCAGATGTCAAGGCAATAAGCAACTATTTTACTTTTAAAACACAACTGAAGGCGGGCTTGTTTAGGGAAGTTTTTAATGTTTGATGCTGTATTGTTTTTTATATTCGGTTGGAAGCTGCCCAGAGTGTCTGGGGAAACCCAGCCAGATGGGAGGGGTAGAAATAAAAAATATTATTATTATCATTATTATTATTATTAAACAGCAAAGATTTTATGCTCCACCACAGTAAAAGTCTTGGAGGGTGCCATCGGACACACAAAAATAACCTCATTCGACACCATAGGATTCACTGTGAGTGTGACATGCATGTTGCAAAAGTGTGTGAGGCTGCCAGGGCTATAAAAACAACTTGGAAGCACCAAGAATCTACAAGAATAGATATCTGAGATCCATTTATTTATTATTTCATGCATATATATCCCACTTCAACAACTTGGTTCCTGACACATTTCACACCCACAGAAATAACTACAGAAGCAAAACAAAAGAGACAGTAGAAACAATAAGATCAGCAATAGAATGGAATTGGTTATCATTCCTGCAGGTTGTTTATGTGGCCAGAAACCCAAAGGATGTCTTGGTTTCCTTTTATCATTTTTCCAAAGTTGCACTCCATTTTGAAGAAGTAGAAGATTTTGGAATTTTCATGGAGAGGTTTTTGGCTGGAAAGGGTAAGGAAGATTTGCTATTCTAGAATGAATCACATTGGACCCTTAATCTTTATCCCCCTTTGACAACAAATTAAAGAAATTCTCTGTGTGGTAAGGAATGTTTTCACAGTGCCATGCCTGAGGAAATTCCACATCCATCCATCACAAAGAGTCTCCAACTGAGACTCCAACTACACCATTTTATGCCACTGATGACTGGTATGCATTGAGGAAGAAGTTAGGGAATAGATCTGGCCAACTCCCAAAGGAAACAGGTGGATTTATAGTCCGTCTGCATCAGAATGCAACAGCTACAAATCATTACAAGGTGGAGCACCTAATCCTTAACCAAGTGTAGAGATTTGTGTCAAGTTAATTCAGAAACCCAGACAGGGTCTCCTAAATGTTGCAGGTATTAACTGCCACACCATATAAGGAAAATGCCAGAGTGGGAAGTTAGGGAGCTGGAGGAAGGCTATCACTGATCTCAGCCCACCCACTACTCTCCCATCACATGGCTTAGAAGTACTGGCAGGCAGCCTTAAAATGGAGAACTCTTCTGCAAATTCTTTCTGTGAGAAAGTGTTTGGTGAGGTGGAGTGGTATTAGTTTCTGTTTAATGGTTTGTACTACTGATGGTTCCTTTAAATTGTTTAATTGAGTTTATATGTTTCTACTGCACCCCTCGGAATGCTTTTCAAAAAATCATCTGATCTACATTTTATGCCAAATCAACTTCTCTCCCATCAGTACTTGCAAGTTTATGGCTGGACCATGTGGAAGGCTGGTACTCTCACAGGGATGACTTCAATATTCTGTTTCTTACCTATGAAGAAATGAAGAAGGTAAGTTATCAAAATGCTATCCAGTCTGATATTAACAACCATCAAAACTCACCTTTACACAATGGAGGAAGGAAGCAATATTATCATTCAAGTGCCGTCAGCTGCTGCTTCCCTTGCTAGTCTCGACTCCTTTCTAAAGGATTTTTAAAAAAGACAAGTGGGCCATGGACTCAGAAGCCGCTTTCCAGGCCCTAGACTGTGAATAGTTCACTGCAACCATTTCCCCTGAGCAATTATTGGGTATATAGATAAAGTGTCATCATCCCAAGCAATATGTGTCATTTCACAGGCCCTCTGATGCTGAGGAGAGATGTCACAGAACCTCCCTTGTGTATTCAACAGGAGCATTTATTGATTTACTTGTGGACTCAGTTGAAAGAGCTGCCCCTTAATAAAATGCATTCTGCATGGCTCATGGAATAAAAGAAACATGAAAGTATAATATAATGCAATGGCAATTATTACAAACTAGGCAAATAAAGATGCAAGCTGCTTGTTTTCCCTGCTTGTTATCCCGCCTATTCCATGAGTTCTAGTCACGAGGCTGTCAAGTTTCTCTATTGTGGATGGCCTGACATTAAAACCACGTCCCATTTCAGGATCTAAGAAGCTGTGTATTGAAATTATGCAACTTCCTGGGAAAGACACTGACGGAGAAGGAGGTGGATGCTGTTGTGGATCAGGCTACATTTAATAAAATGAAAGAAGATCCCAGGGCAAACTATAAGTTCATGCCACTGGATATCATAGACCACACCAAAGGAGATTTTCTTCGCAAAGGTAAGTTAATGGTAGATCACACTGACTTGGTGTTGCTTGCAAAATCCCCAACAGATTCACTTGGCACTACTTTGAAATGTCACCAAGAGAAGATGGTTTCATTTTCCCATTCTTTCACGAAACTCTCAGATTCTGCTATTACCTGGTTGTACTGTTGTTCTATTATGTTCTCTCTTTTTGTCAAATATTTATATTGAAATGAGGCACATTTGCCTTTCAAATCAAGAATGTGGAACCTTTTCCCACCTGAGGGCAACATTTCCTTTTGAGGAAGCAACCAGGGGCCAGATGGCAGTGGCGGATGGGTCCAGCCCTGGGTGTCGTTCTTACTTTTATAGAGTGGGCTGCATTCAAGCCACACACAAAACCTGCACACATACACATGTGCACCTCCATCTGCCATCCAGATGGCATTCAATGACCTGTTCAAGGTAAGCTGTGGAGGAAGGCCGGTGAAGGTATGGCTTCAGGTAGGCATGGCCTCGGGACAGTCCAGGGAGCCAGGTAGAAAGGCTGGTGATGGATTTAAAACAGCACCTGTTCCCCTGAACAGTTTTTCAATTTCACCATAATGCGCTTTCTTTCTCTCTGCTTCCTGTTCCAGGAACTGTTGGAGACTGGAAGAACACGATGACAGTTGCACAAAGTGAAAGGTTTGACAGTGTTTTTAAGGAGAGGATGGAAAAGCTGCCCATGAAGTTCTGCTGGGACATGAGTGATCTATTATGAGTTTGCTGAGGGTGTGAAAGTAAAAAATAATGTGCATGGTAAGCATCTAATCCAGGCCTATTTGTAAGATTTCGTAAAAAAACTCAAAGGTGGTTTAATGGCTTCCTAATGTTCAAATATGTACAATTTAAAAAAAAACCCGCCATAATACAATTACATTTGTTTTGTCTACTTCTTCTGTTTCTGCATTCCAGCAGGTCCTAATTTCTGACTCCACGTGCAAAAGTCAAGGAATCCCAAACTAACTATTGGGATTAGTTATTGTATTATAATTTGGCACTGTTATAATGAGGCTACCATTGGATTATTGTAATTGAAAATTAATAAAAATTATTGTTTTTAGTGGTGTTCCAGATGGCAACGTAAATCATCTGACTTTATTTATTTATTTATTGTGGGTGGGATTCAACTTTACACTCTTCCAATTGTTCCATCAGGGCAAAGATTTCAGCCTGTCAGATGGCACTATCCCCCCCCCCCATCTTCCTTACCCTCTGCACTGTTCTTGGGGTTGTCCTGACCCCCGCGGCGTCAATTTTGAGGGTGCGTGGGGAATATGCAGAGAGGAAAAGTGGGAAAACGGGACAGTGTATTTATTCTTGATGCCCATAGCAATCTCCTTCAAGGGTTGAATTGTAAAGAAGGAATTTCCATTGGCATCATGGAGGAGAGAGAGAAAGGGTTAAAACAAATTTGGGAGGATGGAGGAGGTGAAATGAGGACCCCAAGAAGTGTCTGAGCCCAGGGAGAAGGCCAGTAGTCTAGAAAAAAGAGAGGCACCAAGCAGGTTGGTAGAGAAATGTTCTGCCCTGTAACATTGGACACCTCAAGCCAGACACCGCCAGTCAGCAAGAAGCATTCTCCTTCAGGGGAGGGGACTAGAGTAAATTGAATGCTAAGCCATTGCCAACACTGCCGCCATCTCCAAGGGCACACAAGTGCCAATGCCAGTGCAAACACTCCTTGCAGACCCAACCCACTTGAAGGGGTGCCTGTTTGCTTGCCTGTCTCCTTAGAGAGCTTAGGGCCCAGGCATTCTTTGGAACAGGGCCCAAGCATATGAAGGGCGAAAGCTGCACTTTGCCACGTCCTGAAGGTCTAGGAAAATTTAGCCCACATCATCACTAGTCCCAGCCTGACCCCACTGCCCATCTCTGGGTGACTGGGCTGGAGTTGACAGCAAAGCAGTGAATAAGCCCTCTGCATCCTACCCCCACAATCTGTTGTCAAGAAAGACTTCTTATGTCCATCTTGTTGCATGCCACCCCAATCTTCGAGCAGTGTGGGATTCCAGGGGTTCCAGGAGCTCTTGCTCTCAAAAAGGGCATATGACAATCCCATGTTTGGGAGAGATTACACTAAAAGAATGTGCATGTTGATCTTGAAACCTTCCAATAAAGGTGCCGGATTCTGCTGCAGCAACCAGGGATGGCATTTTGTGACAATCTGGGGTTACAACTATGTATTTCACCAGCACTGTGCCAGGCACTGTTGGAGAAAACATGATGGCCATTGCAAAAAATGAAAGCTTTGACAGTGTTTTTCAGGAGCAGATGGAAAGGCTCCTCTTCAGGTTCTGCTGGATCATCAATGGTGAACTGAGTCTGTTTCCAGCTTAAGAATATCTATAGAAGCTTTTCCTCTGTCTTGCATGTGTGTACCAATTGTCCAGATCTTGAGAGATTTGCTGCAATCCATCTAAAGCAGTGTTGGAACCAAGCAAACAATATTCTGAATAGAGTTATTTAGTTAGGTCCTTCTCTAGAACAGGGTGTGCATGTTTTATATTATCTGTCAATCCACGTGTTGCATATAATTGGTCAAGAGCTGTGATTGTTGGAACAGATGTTTGTGAATATTTGAAGCATTTTGAGTAGAAGTACTACAGGCAAGAAGTAATTTCCTTGTAATGGTCCTACAAAATCAATATGGATACTTGATCGTTTCCAGGTGAAGTTCAGTCACTTTGATGGGATACACCAAATTGCTGGATATGCATAGCTGTGTGATATAGTATAATTTCACAAAATGTAGAAAAAGTAACATAAGAATTACAATAGAAATTTTGTTTTATGCAGCTAGTCATTTACTCCCCTTTGACCCCTGAAGAATGCTTGTGCAATTAGCAATCCCTGTGTTGCAAATCATTGGTGGAGAACTTTGATTCCCTGAACAGATATTTATTTTTATGGTACTGAACTATAAAGCAGAAAGTTGAATAATCTCTTTGAAAGCTTCATTCCTAAACAAGTTTATTATGAGGGAAAGTCTTATTGAACACATTTGGCTTTATTTCAGAGGACAGGGCTGCTTGTCGCTCCCTCACCTTACTCCCCTGGAGTATGGTTGTGCAAGAAGAGTGACAAAGTCTGATTTCACAGGAACTCATCTGACCCCAATGGTGATAAACCGAGGGCCATAACTTTGACCTGAGTGGATTTGAAAAAGTAGTTTGATAGGAGAACGTATTCGAACTCCAATAAAAATTGCCTCACAACCATTTTAGATGAAGAAAGCATTTGATTCCTACTGAATGGCAATGATTAATTAACAATTAAGCCCCTGCCAACCCAAAGGGGAAAAAAGCTGCATCTTCATACTGATTGCCAGTTCAAGGCAGCAAAGTTTGATAAGAGACAAGTGCACCCAGAGTATACAGGTATTCCTTCCATTGCTTGACACACATTCTCCCCCCTGTAGTTCACTCAGCAAACAAATAAGGGTTATTTTGGAGTTAAAGTTGGTGTTATTGGTTTGTAAGTCAGTGCAGGCATGTGTGTACAAGTAGACATACATTGGTGAATCTCAGGTCTCTCTCAACATTTGAGCCCATTTTCTACTAGTGGACCTGAGCAGACGTAATACTCATCATCATCAAACCTTTTATTGGCATCACATACAAACATCCATAACAAATCGATATAGAATTACCACCTCCCCAGTGGCACAAAGCATTAGCCAAAAGAAAAGAGGCAAAGCAGTTGCTCATCACATCTCTAGGTCTCCAGGGAGATCAGACGTCTGCAATGTGTTTCGATGACAGAAAACCAGATATTTAGCAACTAACTTGGGAGCTCCTCATCATTCCCCAGTAATAGAAAATGTATGACCTCCAAGTCTGGCTTCCATTTGGGGATGCAGAGTTGGTCTAGAAATTGCTGGCAGAGATCAGCATATAGTTTACATTCAAGAACCTTATGTGTAAGGGTTTCCACCAGGTAGTCTTCACATGGGCAAATTCTTTCTCCTTCCACCATGCCCAAGAACCTTCCCCAAAGGAGGTTTGATGGATTTAAGTTGAACCTGGCCAGTGAAAATGCCCTTCCTTCTTGGGGGTTAAGCAAGAACTTAAGATAAATGTGGTTAATTTCATGTGCCCAAGAAAGTTGAAAGTGAAGAGGGGAACATGTTTTCTCTGCTGCTACTGTTAGTTCCTGGCGTCCCACAACCAATATTTTTATTATAGCCTTGGCAGATGGTAGGGACATTGATTGCAAAAGTTCCACTGGCAGCCCAAGTTCCTGTACCTTTATGTTACTGTTGTAGCCCTGGGGAAGGAAAGGGGTCTAACAAAACTTCGGTGAGGAGAGGATCTTTATCTGTTGTAAGGCAGATGTTTAGCCAGCATAGAAGAAATCTCACCCAGGCAACAGTCACTACCTTGTGTTGACCTCCCTCTAAACAAAGGGCTGCGTAGGGTACACATTGTGGGACAGCAAAAATCTTAAAAAGGAAAGCTGCCTGCACTCGTTCAACCAGCTGGGTAAACCCTAGCAGCCAGACTGGAAAACCATAAAGCAATTGAGCTAGAATTTTGGCATTGAAGACCTTAAGGGCAGAGGGAATATGTGAATTACCTCTTGTTATGAAGAAACGCATTATAGCCTGTATAAACATCTTATTAGCATTCACCACCATTGCACAGTGTGAGGACCATAGAACCCTATGATGGATTGAATGTAATTCCCAGGTAGTTGAATTTGAATACCTGCTGAATGGGTTTTCCACCAAATACCCAGCTGTAGCTCTTACGTGAATTCCCAAAAACCATTATTTTGCTTTTATCAAAGTTCATACACAATTTCATTCTGGACAGATAGTCAATGCAAGAATTTAACAATCATTTTAAGACAGTTCTTGTCCAAAAGCAAAAACATGTCATCTGCGTATAGGTGAATGGGGATGCTTTATGTGTTTGAAGGACTGTGACAGAGAGTGGTTATTATTCACGAATTCTGTACAATATAATGATTTCCTGTCCAATATTTTAAGTATAAGTCTTTCCATCTTTGTGCATATGAAAAGCCTTGCATTCATTTCACTCATACATAAGAGAGTGGATGTTGTTGTTGTTTAGTTGTTTAGTCATGTCTGACTCTTCGTGACCCCATGGACCATAGCACGCCAGGCACTCCTGTCTTCCACTGCCTCCCGCAGTTTGGTCAAACTCATGTTCGTAGCTTCGAGAACACTGTCCAACCATCTCATCCTCTGTCATCCCCTTCTCCTAGTGCCCTCAATCTTTCCCAACATCAGGGTCTTTTCCAGGGAGTCTTCTCTTCTCATGAGGTGGCCAAAGTATTGGAGCCTCAGCTTCACATTCTGTCCTTCCAGTGAGCTCTCAGGGCTGATCTCCAAGTCCTTCACAATGGATAGGTTTGATCTTCTTGCAGTCCATGGGACTCTCAAGAGTCTCCTCCAGCACCATAATTCAAAAGCATCAATTCTTCGGCGATCAGCCTTCTTTATGGTCCAGCTCTCACTTCCATACATCACTACTGGGAAAACCATAGCTTTAACTATACGGACCTTTGTCGGCAAGGTGATGTCTCTGCTTTTTAAGATGCTGTCTAGGTTTGTCATTGCTTTTCTCCCAAGAAGCAGGCGTCTTTTAATTTCGTGACTGCTGTCACCATCTGCAGTGATTAAGGAGCCCAAGAAAGTAAAATCTCTCACTGTGGATGGTTTTCCGCTAATGACCAGAAGGAAAGCACACTAATAATAATAATAATAATAATAATAATAATAATAATCCACATTGTGTAATAATTTTAAAATAGAAATCTGTACCCCAAAGCCTCTAGATAAAGGAGGCAAAATAACTCCCAATTTCCTTTGCCTGGGGTATATGTCTGTTTGGTGCAAGAAACATGATTCATTAGCTCTTAGATTTCATTAGAAATTTAATTTGACCAAAATTTTTATTGCATTTTTCTGGTGGAAAGATTGGGTTCCTTGGATGTTGAAGTTCTATATATTTAAAGTTTAAGATTTATAAGCCTGCTTCTTAAGCAGCAAGAAACAATAAATAATGTATCAAATTGTATTAGGGCTCCAAACTAGGAAAACAGATTTAAACTGGCTTTGGAAAAACTTTGCTAGGTTTTTTTGTTTTAAATCTAACCCTATTTTTAAATCTACTCCTCACCCTTCCCATCCTTTATTCGAATGGTAATTTAGCCAGCAGATGCAGCACTTTTAAATGGTACAATAGATTTCTGAACCACGAACTCTGTACATGCACAGAGGCTAGTGTCAATTTAAAAATAAGAGAGAGAGAGAGAGATTGAGAAACACAAGAGGTTTTAACTAAGGTGACAAAGTTATGCTCTGCACATGAAACTTAAATTAAAACTTCTTCATGTAAAACTTGGAACCATTAAGGGAGAACACCCCTTTGTGGCTTTTGCTCCAGGGGCTACTTAAGAGGTTGCCAAGTTCCAACTTAACATGCAAAAATTCTTCTCACAGCTTTCCCAGGAAGAACATTCCTGACACAGATTTCATACAGATTTCAACCCCATTACCAAACAAAAACAAAACAGACTGACCAAAGGAGGGTTATTGTTGCAAAGCTTGAATTGCAAGGACATGTTATCCCTTTTGATCTCAAGATTGATCTAGGAGTGAAAGGATATGTAATAGCAGCAAGATCCCGATTGCCACAAGATATGCAACTGTTATATAATTATTATGTTTTATGTTACGTGATATTATTCAGAAACATTGACCTATGTCTGACAAGTATATGTTATTTCCACAAATGGGGGGGGGGGCAATTTTTGTGTGTAATTGTTTTCATGTTAAAGGTATAGTAAGTTATTGTATAGTGTATTATTCCTTACACCCCAGTAGAGGATTCTCAAGTATTGTATGGTCTCTAATAGATCAGGCTATTGCGTAGTCCAATATTTAGATTAGATCAATTTATGACCACATTTCTTTCTCCCACCTGGAACTCTGCAGTGTGCCAGCCTTCTCTACACATTCAAGGAGAAGCTTCAAGATTCGTGAAAGCCCAGATAACAGGAAAATTGATTGTGCTTTGATTTAGCAGGAATGATCCCTTATAGAGTTAAATTGATTAATTTGGACAAGTGCCCTTTTAAGAATTTCTTTTTTAACAGATTGGTTTGAAAGGTTGAGAACCATGGGGCTATATAAATTCTAATTGAATTCGGCAAGTGTATCCAAGGTGCAATTGGCTTTTGTCCCTTTAAATAGCAAATGAACAGGCTCACCCCTCTGAGCGCAGGACCAAAGCCAAAGAAACCTCAAAATGGGCAGGATGGGGCATTTTCTCTCCAGGAAGTGTCACCACCTAGCTACATGGGGTACTGCTTTAGGTCAATCAATGCAAGCCCTTATACCAGGGATGCATATTGAGGGGTGTTGCTGTGGTATGCTGAAGGTCAAGGGACCAGGAGGCTGAAACCTGAGATCACAAAAAGGTACCGTAAAAACAAACTGCACATTCCAGTCAATATTGGTAGACCTTCCTGGTAAATGTAAAGCATAGACCACTTTTTTCTCCCAAAGTACTAGGATTCCACAAGTAATCTCTGTGCCAAAAACAATCCAAGGGCAGGGGTGCTGCCCCCACCGGGAATCCAGAGTGGAGGGTTCATCCCTATGGAAGAAGTGGTGGTAGACTTCACTGAACTACCACTGGCTAGAGGCTTCAGCCATTTTTAAGAGGCTGGCTCCCCTGGTTTGGAACCGCCCTTAATTATCATGATCTACACACATTATCTAATTGGACGGAGGGTCTGTTCAACAGAACTATACTCTCCTTGAAATTGGTAAAGGATTAATTTGAACAGATAAAGAATGTCGCCCTACAAACCGGTTTGTTTTATGTCTCAGATTATGGGGTCAACTTAATTCAGACCATTGCCGAAATGGAAGAACTGGTTCATGTTAATCCTCTATATTCACAGGGGCCCTCCTGGATTGATTCCCTTTTCAGATGGCTCCCAGGCTCATCTTGGTTAAAGGGTTTGTTAACCGCATTATTGGGTCCCATAGCCATTTTTTATGTGTTCTTTGCTTAGCCCCGTGTATTTGCCAGTGTGTACAACAGCAAGTTAATAAGCTGATTGATCGAACAACCACGCCCCACATAATGGCCCTTTATAGAAGCTTGCCACAGGATGACGCGTTTTCCTCTCCGAGTGAAATCTGTCAAATAGAGAAAGTGAGGAATGAAGGACAGTGACAGAGAGTGGTTATGATTCAAGAATTTTGCACAATATAATGATTTCCTGTCCAATATTTTAAGTATAAGTCTTTCCATCTTTGTGTATATGAAAAGCCTTGCTATTATATAGTCATGTATTTGAGGCTCAATAATCTCATTGTTTATTGTTTGTTAAAACAGACACCTCCAAGATGCCACACTGAAGCTTTGTTCATATCATATATATCTGTCTTATAAAGTACAGTTCAATTACAGTATTCCTTTATAATGTATCAAACAGTCTGTGCCATTTGACATTCAGTCCCCCAGAATAAGGAGGGAGAAAGGAGTACCAGTTAGGCATTCAGGTACAGATAAAGGAATAGGGAGGGTGGCAGTTTCAGGAATGAGGTGTTTTTGTTAATAGTTTCGAATTCCTGTAAGTTTTCTATAAGTTTCGTTTTCCTAGAAATCACGTGCTTTTGAGGAAATCAGATGATGCTTGTTTGTGACTGTATAAAAGGATCATGCACCCACCAGTGGGTGTGCAGATTGCCAGCTTATTGCGCTGCACCTTTGCTTGGCATATGCTAAACAAATAAACCTTGTTGTATCCTGCCTGGCGTTTTGCCTCTTTGTGTTGGCTCCATTGCTCCTGACATCCGGACTTGGGCTTAGGTCCATCATTTCAAGTTTTGGACTATGGGCATCCACCTGTTTTAGTGAAGAAGCAAGGTAGTTAAGAAAAAGGTTAAAAAGAGAGGGAGTGAGAACACAGCCCTGCTCTACTCCTCGGTTTATAATGACAGCCTTCCAGAATTTCTTATGATCTCTCGTTAGGATCGACGCAATTAGCATATCCCAACATGCCTAATTATATCTTATCCGGCTAAGCTGGATAGTTTCCCTGAGTTGTCAGAATCTGGAGAAGTAAATGTCAGGCAATCGTGAGCTGTCTCTGAACTCTCTGTAAATTCGCCTAACCTCGGTATTGATTGCTATGGTTTCTTTATCAGTCCAATTGCCAATTCCTCTCTTCTTAGGTGGCCTGTGCGAGTGTAAATGAGACAGTTCGGTTGTTAAAATGTTGATAAATTCCTCAAAGCGAGTGACTCAAACAACAGGGGAGAGTTCACCTTTCTCTACCGAGAACAAATGGATCACACAGTCAGAATTCACCAAACTTTGGAATAAGCTGTGTGCAGATGAAAAAGGTTGCTACTTTTCTTGGATAGATTTAGATAGATTTCTAAAACAACCAATGATAATCATTTAGTACGTTTTATTAAAACAAATAAGGACTATTTTGGAGTTAAAGTTGGTTTCATTGGGGTGCAAATCAGTGCAGGCATGTGTGTACAAATAGATATCCACTGGTGAATCTCAGGTCTCTCTTACCATTTGAGCCCATTTTCTACTAGTGGACCTGAGCAGACGTAATACTGCATTTATTTCTTAAATGGCCAAAGACCACTGTTGATATTGGCTGTTCCTTGTGCAAAGAAGCAAGTTCTCCCCCTGTTGTCTTTACATTGTCAGCCTCTGTGCATCCGTGTTACCTTTCTTTTCTTGCATAATATGCCAGGAATTATTTACTAAGGAGGAGCCAACTCTTCTCAGCTGACAGAATTCTATAAAGCAGTTTCCTGGTGAGCTCTGAACTTGAGCCTTGAAAAGCTGAAATACTCCAAGCAGCAGAAGAGATCCCACTTTCCCCCTCTCTCCCTCTCTCCCCCACACTTTTTGACTCTAAAAACAAAAGGTAAGTAAGTTTTGTTGTAAATTATATTTTCCAGGGGAAAGCAAGACTACTGAATGACAAACAACAAATCTACTCTTTCTTGCAAGAGTTCCGAGGGGCAACAAGTTATTTCATCTGATGCATGAAAACTCTTGTCACAGTTAATATTCTTTTCTCGTGTCACACAGAGTGCACCATTTGTGCTACCAGAGATTAAAACTTTTTTTAAGGGGACTGAATGTGAACTCCAATTGTGCAAGTGGAACCCTGCTCATTTATTTATTGGAAAAGCAAACGGAGTTTTTTTCTTGTTAGTACATACAGTGTTTTCCACTAAAAGATTGTTGCATTTCTTAGCGATGAAACACAAGATTTATATAGAGTATTAAAGTGATTTTCTGTCTTCATGGCACTTTATTTCTTTAACAATTATAAGCACTGACTATTGTTATAACTTCTTTTATTTACTTTATAACCCATCTAAGTCTTATGACTTACATTATAAGTCTAAAATGTCACAAGGTGGTATATCTCAATTTGATACATTATATTATATATTATGGCCTGAAATGTCCCAACAGGTATAAAAGACAAGCAACCCACTGGAGACATCTTTGGTTTCCTCAGCACCCAATGGAGCCTTGAACCTTCTCCCATAACAATTGCCCACCTCCTCATATCCACTGAGCCCACCCTTGCAAGTGCCTACCTTGTCAGACGCTACGTGGGAGGAGAGAATTTGGTGCGGGGGGAGGTAGGGGGAGACTAAAAAGAGAGAGGAAAGGGTTATTTTGGCAGTGGTGTCTCAGTACTGCAGCGCCTGCCCCAACATGGCTTATTGTATGTGCAGTTAACTCTCTGTATTATCATAGATGAAGCTGAGGGCAGCATTCCCTCCATGGAATGTGCTTGGGCACCACAATTCAGCAGCAGTTGCAGCCAGAACTGGCAATGGAAGCCAAATGGGCAGTGAGAAACAGCTTTCTCTTTACCACCCCATCTATCTGTCCCCTCTTCCACATCCATTCCGTCTCAAACATACACAGAGCCATGTGTCCCATTTATCCAAAATCCACTCATTTTGCAAACGGACTTGCATGCGCTGTCTGTCGCAGGGGGAGTAGAACAGAAATAAATCTCTCCAACAACCCCAGGAACAGTCACAGGGTAACACTAAAAGGAAAAGTGGTTTGGCCCCAGGCAGGCAAGAAAATTCGTCATCCCAATTTCTTGAAGCGGATCAAGTGCCCAGGAGGAATTGGCAAGAGTTCCCAATAGACTTCAGTCTTGCATTTTCCCTGGATCCATTGACAGGGGGGAGGATTTTGCTTCCTTCCCACCTCCCCTGAGTACAAGAACGAATGTCAGAATAGCAGCACTTACCAAACTATGACGTCAGGCAGCATAAAGTGAGGCCAAGGGCTGCTATTATGAATGCTGCACACATGCACTTGAGAAACAACCACATCAGGGTGAAAGAGCTGGCTAGAAAAGCTTTATTGTGCAGGGCAAAGCCAGCTTTGAGCTGAAAGCAGCACCGTTCAAAAAAACAGACATAAAGTAGGAGGAAAATAATGCTTTGTTGTCTCAATGATGAGCCAAGTCGCTGTCCTTTAAATGGTAGATCTTTATGTGGCTCACTATGAGATCTGCAAAAGGAGTAGGATTTCACAAAATGACACCTCTATTTCTTTTTTCCCTTTTTTCTCATGCTCAAAATGTTTTATTACTGAAGGCTGTAGAACTGCTCGTGAAAGGGCAGAGTAGCCGTTCCCTGCTACAAGAATACTGGGAGTAGCCTGAAGTCTGAAAAGTTGTACCTGACGGGTGCTAAGAAATGCCCACTGTTTTTCGCTCAGAAGAAAGTTCAAAGCACAAAGTGCAGTAAAACACCTACATTGCAACGACATAGAAAATTTAAAAGGAGATGAACAAAAACAAAATAGTGATAAATGAAAGAGTTAGTAGCCCTGGTGTGACCTTCTGTCAAATCTTATTTCCCGTTGTCACATAATAGAGGGAACTGTTCTCTTCTCTTTATTCTTGTGCAGGCAATGCAACCAGATGAGAAATACCTTTACAAATACAAAGGCTTTTATTTCCGGCCTGATTTTACTTCAGTGGAGCACTTAGATACCCTGGAGGATTTTGAAATAAGAGACAGTGATGTATTTTTACTCACTTATCCAAAGTCAGGTAAGAGTGTATTTTCATAGGAAGAACCATGATTGCTATTCAACCATGATGGATAACCACATATATGTAAATAGTATCTTTATTATACTAATGCAAGTTTTAGACCACATGCAAAATTGAGGTCAATATTGGTAGTATGGAACTCACCTAGTTACATAAAGGTGAACCAGGCCATGTTTTGTTTTTTGTTTTTGTTTTTTACAAAAAGAAGAAATAATGTGTTTTCCACTGGTGTCAACCTGTTTGAGGTTTTGAAAACAATATAAATACACATCAAAAATATTCAAATTTGTTTGCTAAGGGTTCACTGACTTTCAGGATTTTGCATGTGGTTGTAAAATGGTGTTTGTAAAATTCTGTTCTAAAAAAACACTTTCATTCCATGACTCCTTGTTTCAGCATTTATCTGCCACAACTGGGCCAGTATCCAATGAGGTTGTGCCCCACATGCAATAACTTCCACTCCCACACGGAAACTTCCTTCAATCTTCTTTGTAGAACCAGACAACCTTTTTTTTTATTCTCTGGACTTTTACTATCATTTGTATAATGTGCTGCGAAGAAACTGGAATGGAGCTTTTAGTAGCTTTTTGTTCTGTCTTCCCAAGTCCTCAAATTCTATGAAACCTTTAGCTGAAGTTCTCATTCTCATCCACAATGGATAGGAAGCCCTGGTCAATCTTCCTCATTCCCCCATTGCTGCCCCTATTTCAGTGGTGATGTCTGTAACACCAAATTTGGTGCCCCCCCAACCTCTCACCTAAAGTACTAAGTACATTTATGACAATGAATGAATTAAATAGGCCTATTCTCGTTCATAGGCACAATATGGACTCAAAATATTTTGAGCTTGATTTATCATGAAGGTCATCGAGATGGAACCGAAAAAGTCGAATTACCAGACAGGGTTCCGTGGCTGGAGTACAATATCCGCAATATGGATTACATCAGTCGTCCATCACCTCGCCTCTTTGCTTCCCATCTACCCTACTATTTAGCACCCAAGGGATTAAGGAACAGAAGAGCAAAAGTAGGAAACGACACATTTATTATTTGATCAAATGAAATGTCTGTCTTGCCTTATTTAAATTAACATCTCAGTTTCCGTTAATATTTATCAGTTTCTGAATGCAGTTCATCTAGTTGCAATTCCTTTGACCATATGAATGAATAATGCTCTGTGCACTCTGAGCTTGGAATAATTCCCATGACTCCTAAACAGCAAAGATCTTATGCTCCACCATATTAAAAGTCTTGGAGGGTGCCCTCCAACAGACTTAGTAAGAATAAGCTCATTTGACACCATAGGATTGCACTGTGTGTGTGACATGCATGTTGCAAAAGAGTGTGAGTCTACCAGGGCTATAAAGCAACGGGAAGCACGAAAAATCTACAAGAAGAGATATCCAACACCATCTTAAGGGTACCCAGCGTTGTGGTGCAGAAATTCCTCCAGCTCCGGACACTGCGCAGCCGGCGGGGGTGGAGGAGGCGGGCAGCAACTGGAGGGCGCTCCGCCAGCGGGGAGGAGGCTCCGGGCGCTGCGCGGCATGCCGGAGGCAGGCAAGGGCTGCGTGGAGGGCCCTGCCGGTGGGGGCGGAGGAGGCGGGCAGCAGCTGGAGGGCACCCAGCGGGCGGGGAGGAGGCTCCAGGCGCTGCGTGACATGGCGGAGGGCAGTGAGCTGTTGCCGGGAGGTGCCGCATCTAGCCTTGCCTCTTCCTTGGTGCCCTCCAGAACTTGGCGCCTTGGTTCCCTGCGCCACTGCCCCCTATGGGCAAGACGCCCCTGGAGATATCTGAGATAAAACCATTCATATTTTTTTTGCATATATATTCCACTTGACACATTTCACAACCAGAGAAATAACTACAGAAGCAAAACAAAAGAGATAGTAGAAACAATAAGATCAGCAATAGAATGGAATTGGTTGTTATTCCTACAGGTTGTTTATGTGGCCAGAAACCCAAAGGATGTCTTGGTTTCCTTTTACCATTTTTCCAAAACTGTAGCCAACTTAGAAGAAGTAGAAGATTTTGGAATTTTCATGGAGAGGTTTTTGGCTGGAAAGGGTAAGGTAGTGTTGCTATTCTAAAATGAATCACTTTTGATTAGATTTGCTATTCTAAAATGAATCACTTTTGTCCCTTCATCTTTATCCCTAGTTAACAACAGATTAAAGAAGTAAGGAATGTTTTCACAATGCCATGTCTGTTGCTATAGGTTACTCTGAGGAAATTCCACATCCACCCATCACAAAGAGTCTCCAAGTGAGACTCCAACTACACCATTTTATGCCACTGATGACTAGTGTCCATAGAGGCAGAAGGTAGGGCATAGATCTGGCCAACTCCCAAAGGAAACCAGGTGGATTTATATCCTGTCTGCATCAGGATGCAACAACTATCAAATCATTACAAGGTGGAGCACCTAATCCTTAAGCAAGTGTAGAGAATTGTGTCAAGTTAATTCAGAAACCCAGACAGGGTCTCCTAAATGTTGCAGGTATTAACTGCCACACCATATAAGGAAGCTGCTAGAGTGGGAAGGAAGGGAGCTGGAGGAAGGCTAAACTGATCTCAGCCCACCCACCACTCTCCCATCACATTGCTTGGAAGCACTGCAGGCAGCCTTAAAATGGAGAAGTCTTCTGCAATTTTTTTCCGTGAGAAAGTGTTTAGTGAGGTTGGGTGGTATTAGTTCAGCTTCTGCTTAATGGTTTGTACCACTGGTGGTTCTTAAATTGATTCCTCTAAATTGCTTTAATGGAGTTTATATGTTTCTACTGCTCCCCTCGGAATGTTTTTCAAAAAAAAATCATCTGTTCTACATTTAATGCCAAATCAACTTCTCTCCCATCAGTATTTGCAAGTTTATGGCTGGACCATGTGGAAGGCTGGTTCTCTCACAGGGATGACTTCAATATTCTGTTTCTTACCTATGAAGAAATGAAGAAGGTAAGTTATCAAAATGCTATTCAGTCTGATATTAACAACCATCAAAACTCACCTCAAATAGACTAGTGGGTCATTGACTCAGGAGCAGCTTTTACAGACTCCAGACTGTGAATAATGCACTGTAGCCATTTCCCCTGAGGGATTATGGGGCTATAAATAAAATGTCATGGTCCCAAGCAAGATATGTCATTTCACAGGCCCTCTGATGCTGAGGAGAGATGTCACAGAATCTCCCTCGTGTCTTCAACAGGGGCATTTATTTCTTTACTTGTGGACTCAGTTGAAAGAGCTGCCCCTTAATAAAATGCATTCTGCATGGCTCATGGAATAAAAGCAACAATAAAAGTATAATATAATGCAATGGCAATTATTACAAACTAGGCAAATAAAGATGCAGGCTGCTTGTTTTCTCTACTTGTTATCTTCCATGACTATTAGTCACGAGGCTGGTTTCTCTATTGTGGATGGCCTGACACTAAAACCACTTTCCATTTCAGGATCTAAGAAGCTGTGTATTGAAAATTTGCAACTTCCTGGGAAAGAGTCTGACAGAAAAGGAGGTGGATGCTGTTGTGGATCAGGCTACATTTAATAAAATGAAAGCAGATCCCAGGGCAAACTATAAGTTCGCGCGACCAGATCTCATGGACCACAGCAAAGGAAGTTTTCTTCGCAAAGGTAAGTTAATGGTAGATCACACTGACTTGGTGTTGCTTGCAGAATCCCCAACAGATTCACTTGGCACCTACTTTGAAATGCAATAGTCACCTCGAGAACATGGTTTCATTTTCCCATTATTTCACAAAACTCTCAGATTCTGCTATTACCTAGTTGTACTGTTGTTCTATTATGTTCTCTCTTTTTGGGAAATATTTATATTGAAATGAGGCACATTTGCCTTTCAAATCAAGAATGTGGAACCTTTTCCCACCTGAGGGCAACATTCCCTTTTGAGGAAGCAACCAGGGGACAGGTGGCAGTGGCGGATGGGTCCAGCCCTGGGTGTCGTTCTTACATTTATAGAGTGGGCTGCATTCAAGGCACACACAAAACCTGCACACATACACATGTGCACCTCCATCTGCCATCCAGATGGCATTCAATGACCTATTCCAGGTAAGCTGTGGAGGAATGTGAGGAAGGCCGGTGAAGGTATGGCTTCAGGTAGGCATGGCCTCGGGACAGTCCAGGGAGCCAGGTAGAAAGGCTGGTGATGGATTTAAAACAGCACCTGTTCCCCTGAACAGTTTTTCAGTTTCACCATAATGCGCTTTCTTTCTCTCTGCTTCCCATTCCAGGAACTGTTGGAGACTGGAAGAACACGATGACAGTTGCACAAAGTGAAAGGTTTGACAGTGTTTTTAAGGAGAGGATGGAAAAGCTTCCCATGAAGTTCTGCTGGGACATGAGTGATGCATTATGAGTTTGCTGAGGGTGTGAAAGTAAAAAATAATGTGCATGGTATGCATCTAATCCAGGCCTACTTGTAAGGTAAAGGTAAAGTTAGATCTGGAAGGGGTGGGCCTTGCTTTGGGGTGGCACAAGTACCTGATAGAAGAAATATTAAAGGAATACAGTAATTTTAATAATAACATTATAAGGAAGTGACTCCTAAAAATTTGGAAAAAATATAAAGGTATATTGGAACCAAAGACACCGTGGTGGATCTCTCAATTGGAAACAGTAGCAGTAAAAAGAAAAAAATTGGAGGAAAATTGGCCGACTTATAAATTATTATTAGAAAAGGTAGAAGGGGAAATAAAATTAAAAGAATATAAAGAAGTACAAAAATACTTACATGTTTGGCTCCAATATTTCCAAATTAATCAACGTTTCCAAATAGATAAGAAATCAGGCTTTGAAAATAGTTTTTCAAAATTTGATAAAATTATAATAGAAGGGGATAATAAATATATTAAAAATTTATATGATTCATTATTAGAATGGGAGATGAAATATGAATTAACAAAAGAAATTATGATAAAATGGGGACAGGATTAGGGGACAGCAATATCGGTAGAAAAATGGGAACAATTGTGGATAAAAGATATAAAATTTACACCAAATTATGATTTAAAGGAAAATATCTTGAAAATGCAATATAGATGGTATCTGACCCCGGTGAAATTGGTGAAAATATATAAAGGGAGTGACAATACTTGTTGGAGGTGTCATGAAGAGGCAGGCTCATTTATTCACATTTGGTGGCAATGTAAAAAGATTCCTTCCTAAAAGAATATTTTAAGATTTTTTTCATTTCATTATATATGTCATCCCAGAATCCTTTAATTTTTTTGCAATGCCACCAAATATGCAAGTAGGTTCCCACTTATAATGGAACCCACTTTCCATTACTTTCAATGGGAAAGTTCGCTTCAGGTTAAGTACACTTCAGGTTAAGTACAGACTTCCGGAACCAATTGTGTTTGTAAACCGAGGTACCACTGTACTTAGGTCCTTCTCTAGAACAGGGTGTGCATGTGTTATAGTATCTGTCAGTCCATGTATTGCAAATAATTGGTCAAGAGCGGTGATTGTTGGAACAGATGTTTGTGATTATTTGAAGCCATTTTGAGTAGAAGTACTACAGACAAGAAGTAATTTCTTTGTAATGGTCATACAAAATAAAGATGGATACTTGATCATTTCCCAGGTGAAGATAGGTCACTTTGGTGGGTTACACCAAATTGTTGGGTATGCATAGCTGTGTGATATACTAGGATAATTTCACAAACTGTAGAAAAAGTAAGGTAAGAATTACAATAGAAATTATATTTTATGCTGCTTGTCATTTACTCACCTTTGGCCCCTGAAAAATTCTTGGGCAATTAGCAATCCATGTGTTGCAAATAATTGGTGGAGAACTTTGACTGCCGGAACAGATATTCATTTTTCTGGTACTGAACAAACATGCAGTAATCTGAATAATCTCTTTGAAAGCTTCATTCCTAAACAAGTTTATTATGCGGGAAAGTCTTATTGAACACATTTGCTCTTGCAGCCTCTCCCCACATCAGCTACTCACGATGAGCCTCACCGAACCGAAAACTCTAATCGGACAGCGACTGAAGGACATAGAGCAACAGAACAATCTGGCTATTATAAAGAAATTTTGTCCATGGTATGCCCATTCCCCCCCCAAAAAAATATTGATTCTTTGGCCTCATATTTGCACAAACTCACTTTTCCAAAATATAGACATGCCTTCAAACTTGCCAGAATGGATGTTTTGCCCTCTGCTGTACTTGAGGGCCAATTCCAAAAGATCTTAATTGAGAAATGACTTTGCCCTTGTGGAGATGGCAATATAGAAACAGTGGCACATGTCCTCCTGTCCTGCTCCCTTTACAAAGATTCGAGGAACGAGATTATTACTCCACTCCTATCAACCATCCCAGGTCGCCCACCTGCGGCTACATTGCTCTTTCTCCTATCAGACCAAAATGACCAGATAACAGCAAAGGTTGCTAGATTTATTGAGGGTGCAATGAGATTAAGGGCCACCAATTGACCGACAACTCAGGACACTTAATTGCCCCTCTTACCTAATGTTTTTACCTGTATATATTGTTGGTTTTATTGTTGCTATGGCCATTGGCTAATGCGAATAAAGTTTATTTGATTTGAACACATTTGACTTTATTTCAGAGGACAGGGCTGCTGGTGGCTCCCTCACCTCACTCCCCTGGTTGTGCAAGTAGAGTGACAAAGTCCAATTCCACAGGAACTCATCTGACCCCCAAGGATGATAAACATTGCAAGCGGGCCAAAACTTGATTTGAAAAAGTAGTTCGATGGGAGAACTTATTTGAACTCTAATAAAAAATTGCCTCACAAACATTTTAGATGGAGAAAGCATTTGATTCCTACTGAATGGCAATGATTAATTAACATTCAAATCCCTGCCAGCCTATAGAAAAACAACTGTACCTTCATACTGCATGCCAGTTCAAGGCAGAGAAGTTTGATAAGAGACAAGGGCACCCAGAGTGTATTCTTTGTGTATTCTTTGCATTGTTTGACACACATTCTCCTCCCTGTAGTTCACTCAGCAAACACGATCACATGAAAAAACACAGATTCCAACATTTACAGCTTATAAGAATACGTGAATAAAAATGGTTCTTTGTGCTCTTCCAAGAGTTGAAGCAGCACCCATTCTTCGGATCTGAAACTGCAACCAGACTCTGATATTTATAAATCATCACAATATAATTTAGTACAGGTTGAGTCACCCAGTCCTATTCTCAGCAAGCAGTAGGCGTGCCAGGATCCATCTTTGCTTTCAAAATTAAAACTGCCTCCGCCTCTTTAAGTTTTTATGGGATGGATGAGTGAAAAGGTGTATCGTGAAATTTGAAGATGTGTGATTGTGTGAATGTTGATGGATGAACTGAAGCTGTCTTTCTGTTCACATTCTTTGAGGAAGTTGAAATTAGGTGGACTTGCATTAAAACATTAACCAGATTTCTCCCCATTCCTGCTCTGGAGTATTATTACTGTCTGCCTGGCAACTAAAGCTGATGGATAAAAGATGCCAGGGAACCAAAATCTATCAGCCACTAAAACATCACTCCAATATATGAAGTCATTATCATGTATGAGGAAACACAACTGAGATTTGCCATAATTTGAAATAAAAACCCTGCAACTATAAAATAAATTGCGCTTTCACAATCTAAGAGGTGCTGTATAAAAATTCCCCTGTGATTTTGTGGGGGAAGAGCTGAGGTACAGGGAGGAGACAAAGTTGTGGAGCTGCCCAAGCCCAAGACATTGAAAGTGGTTTACAGGATAAATTTGGACAGTTTGGCAAGGAGAAAACAGGAAGCCATCAAGTGCATTTTCTAAGCAAAGGTATTCCTAAAATATTAGTTTTAGATGATAAACAAAAACAAAATGAGCCATTCCTGCATGTGGTATTGTTTACTGGGAAATAGCTTTCATGGAATTCTGACTATAATGACTGGGAGCTGTCCATCTTGATGTGGACTCTGAAAATCCTTCAAAATCTTTGAAGGGTGGGAAAGATTGCTGCCAATCTGTTGGATCTGAAAGTTTATTCCTGGGCATGAGTCACATTTGATCTCAGATAAGCTGTGTACAAATGAAAAAGGTTTCTACTTTTCTTGGATCGATTTCTAAAACAACCAATGCTAATTATTTAGTAAGTTTTATTCAAACAAATAGGGACTATTTTGGAGTTAAAGTTGATGTTATTGGGTTGTAAGTCAGTGCAGGCATGTGTGTACAAATAGACATCCACTGGTGAATCTCAGGTCTCTCTTAACATTTGAGCCCATTTTCTACTAGTGGACCTGAGCAGACGTAATACTCATCAGCATCAAACCTTTTATTGGCATCACATACAAACATTGTTGTAGAATTACCACCTCCCCAGTGGCACAAAACATTAGCCAAAGAGGCAAAGCAGTCGATCATCACATCTCTAGGTCTCCAGGGAGATCAGACGTCTGCAATGTGTTTCAATGACAGACAACCAAATAGAGATATTTAGCAACTAACTTGGGGAGCTCCTGATCATTCCCCAGTAATAGAAAATGTATGACCTTCAACTCTGGTTTCCATTTGGGGATGCAGAGTTGGTCTAGGAATTGCTGGCAGAGATCAGCATATACCGGTAGTTTACATTCAAGAACCTTATGTGTAAGGGTTTCCACCAGGTAGTCTTCACATGGGCAAATTCTTTCTCCTTCCACCATGCCCAGGAACCTTCCCCAAAGGAGGTTTAATGGATTTAAGTTGAACCTGGCCAGTGAAAATGCCCTTCTTTCTTGGGGATTAAGCAAGAACTTAAGATAAATGTGGTTAATTTCATGTGCCCAAGAAAGTTGAAAGTGAAGAGGGAAACATGTTTTCTCTGCTGCTACTGTTAGTTCCTGGCGTCCCACAACCAATTTTTAATTATAGCCTTGGCAGATGGTAGGGACATCGGTTGCAAAAGTTCCACTGGCAGCCCAAGTTATGTTTATGTTAATGCCCTTTATGTTAAACTGTTGTAGCCCTGGGGAAGGAAAGGGTTCTAACAAAACTTCGGTGAGGAGAGGAGATGTTGTAAGGCAGATGTTTAGCCAGCATAGAAGAAATCTCACCCAGGCAACAGTCTCTACCTTGTGTTGACCTCCCTCTAAACAAAGGTCTGTGTAGGGTACACATAGTGGGACAGCAAAAATATTAAAAAGGAAAGCTGCCTGCACTCGTTCAACCAGTTGGGTAAACCCTAGCAGCCAGGCTGGAATAGCATAAAGCAATTGAGCTAGAATTTTGGCATTGAAGACCTTAAGGGCAGAGGGGATATGTGAATTACCTCTTGTTATGAAGAAACGCTTTATAGCCTGTATAAACATCTTATTGGCATTCACCACCATTGCACGGTGTGAGGACCATAGAAGCCTATGATGGAATGAATGCAATTTCCAGGAAGTTGAATTCGAATACCTGCTGAATGGGTTTTCCACCAAATACCCAGCTGTAGCTCTTACGTGAATTCCCAAAAACCATTATTTTGCTTTTATCAAAGTTCATACACAATTTCATTCTGGACAGGTAGTCAATGCAAGAATTTAACAATCATTCTAAGACAGTTCTTGTCCGTGAAAGCAAAAACATGTCATCTGCCGATAGGAGAATGGGAATGCTTGATGTGTGGAGTTTTGGACTATGGGCATCCACCTGTTTTAGTGAGGAAGCAAGGTCATTAAGAAAAAGGTTAAAAAGAGAGGGAGCGAGAACACAGCCCTGCTTTACTCCTCGGTTTATAATGACAGGATCTGTCATTACATTCCCTGGTGTTGTTATTATATGACAGGTGTTCTTTGTATACAGCTTTTTAATCAAGTAGAGTAATCTAGGTTCTAGGCCCATCGTCTCCAATTTGGTCCATAACCGCCCCCTTTCAACAGTGTCAAAAGGAGCCTTGCTATCTAAGAAGGCCACATAAAGACATTCTTTGTGAAGCCGCATGTACTTAGCAACTAAGTGGGATAACACCATGCAATTGCGCAAAGTGGATTTCCCTGGCCTGAACCCTGCCTGCTCTGGAGCTATGATGTTATTCTCATCAAGCCAAGTAGTTAGTTTCTTTAACAGATGTTTAGCATACAGTTTCCCAATGTTTGACAATAGACTAATTGGCCGATAGTTGGACGGCAGCTTTTTGTCACCCTTTTTAAAGATTGGGATAATTATAGATTGCTGCCATGAGTTAGGCATAATTCTGGATCTATCAATCACAGTAAATAGTTCCACTAGTATCGGAACCCACCACTCTGACTTAGCTTTGATCAATTCAGATGGAATAGCATCAGGGCCGGCAGCCTTTCCTGCTTTCATCTGGTTAATTAAACTTATAACTTTGGTAATGGGGACATGGGGCCACCCATCCGCGAAATTAAAGATGGCGTGTTCCTGAATTTCTGGTGAAATACAATCATCGAAGAAATCCACTTTGAAAAGCTCTACCAATGTCAAAGATGGAATCAATATCAGCCAATCATCCTGTGTCTGTGAGGAGTCTGCTACAGCCTTCCAGAATTTATTATGATCTCTCGTTAGGATCGCTGCAAGTAGCTAACATGCCTAATTATATCTTATCCGGGTAAGCTGGATAGTTTCCCTGAGTTGTCAGAATCTGGAGAAGTAAATGTCAGGCAATTGTGAGCTGTCCGTCTCTCTGAACTCTCTGTAAATTCTCCTAACCTCGGTTTTGATTGCTATGGTTTCTTTATTAGTCCATTGGCCAATCCCCCTCTTCTTAGGTGGCCTGTGCGAGTGTAAATGAGACAGTTCGGTTGTTAAGATGTCGATAAATTCCTCAAAGCAAGTGACTCCTCCACAGGGGAAAGTTCACCTTTCTCTACTGAGAACAAATGGAACACACAGTCAGAATTCACCAACTTTGGAATAAGCTGTGTGCAAATGAAAAAGGCTGGCTACTTTTTTTGGATAGATTTAAATAGATGCCTAAAACAACCAATGCTAATTATTTAGTAAGTTTTATTAAAACAAATAGGGCCTATTTTGGAGTTAAAGTTGGTATTATTGGTTTGTAAGTCAGTGCAGGCATGTGTGTACAAATAGACATCCACTGGTGAATCTCAGGTCTCTCTCACCATTTGAGCCCATTTTCTATTAGTGGACATGAGCAGACGTAATACTGCATTTATTTCTTAAATGGACGAAGACCACTGTTGATATTGGCTGTTCCTTGTGCAAAGAAACAAGTTCTTCCCCTGTTGTTCTTTACATTTTCAGCCTCTATGCACCTGTGTTACCTTTCTTTTCTTGCATAACATGCCAGGAATGATTTACCAAGGAGGAGCCATTGGTTTAATCAAACTTTTATTACCTAACAGAATACTATAAAGCAGTTCCCTGGAAAGCTCTGAACTTGAGCCTTGAAAAGCTGAAATACTCCAAGCAGCAGAAGAGATCCCACTTTCCCCCTCTCTCCCTCTCTCTCCCACACTTTTTGACTCTAAAAACAAAAGGTAGGTGAGTTTTGTCGTAAATTAAATTTTCCAGGGAAAAGCAGGACTACTGAATGACAAACAACAAATCTACTCTTTCTTGCAAGAGTTCCGAGGGGCAACAAGGTATTTCATCTGATGCATGGAAACTCTTGCCACAGTTCATATTCTTTTGTCGTGTCACACAGAGTGCACCATTTGTGCTACCAGAGATTAAAACTTTTTTTAAGGGGGCTGAATGTGAACTCCAATTGTGCAAGTGGAACCCTACTCATTTAGGTATATATTGGAAAATCAAACGGAGTATTTTTCTTGTTAGTATTTTGAACATATGTTTTCCACTAAAAGATTGTTGCATTTCTTAGCAATGAAACACAAGATTTATATAGAGTATTAAAGTGATTTTTTGTCTTCATGGCACTTTATTTATATATCAATTATAAGCACTGACTATTATTATTTCTACTTTTATTTACTTTATAAGCCATCCTTTCGTCTAAAATGTCACAAGATGCATTATATTATATATTATGGCCTGAAATGTCCCAACAGGAATAAAAGACAAGAAACACACTGGAGACAACTTTGGTTTCCTCAGCACCCAATGGAACCTTGAACTTTCTCCCATAACAATTGCCCATCTCCTCATATCATCCACTGAGCCCACCCTTGCAAGTGCCTACCTTGTCAGACGCTACGTCCTCAAACATACACAGAGCCACGTGTCCCATTTATCCAGAATCCACTCATTTTGCAAATGGACATGCATGCACTGTCTTTCGTAGGGAGAGTAGAACAGAAATAATCTCTCCAACGACCCCAGGAAAAGTCAGAGGCTAACACTGAAAGGAAAACTAGTTTGGCCCCAGGCAGGCAAGAAAATACATCACCCCAATTTCTTGAAGCGGATCAAGCACCCAGGAGGATTTGGCAAGAGTTCCCAACAGACTTCAGTCTTTGATTTTCCCTGGATCCATTGACAGGGGGAGGCTTTTTGCTTCTTCCCACCTACCCTGAGTACAAGAATAAATGTCAGGATAGCATCACTGACCAAACTATGATGTCAGGCAGCAAAAAGTGAGGACAAGGGCTGCTGTTTAGCATGCTGCACCCATGCACTTGAGAAACAACTTGACAAGCTTTATTTTGCAGAGCAAAGCTAGCTTTGAGTTGAAAGCAGCACCATTAAAAAAAACCAGACATAAAGTAGGAGGAAAAGTATGCTTTGTTGCCTCTTATGATGAGCCATGTCTCTGTTGTTTAAATGATAGACCTTTATGTTGCTCACCTGTGGTGGAAGAGAAGCATGGGATTCTGCTATGAGATCTGCAAAAGGAGTAGGATTTCACAAAATGACACCTCTATTTCTTTGTGGTTTCCCGTTGTCGCATAATAGAGGGAACTGTTCTCTTCTCTTTTTTCTTATGCAGGCAATGCAACCAGATGAGAAATATGTTTTCTCATACAAAGGATTTTATTTCCAGCCAGGAGTGGCTTCAGTGGAGTACTTAGATACCCTGGAGGATTTTGAAATAAGAGACAGTGATGTGTTTTTAGTCACTTATCCAAAGTCAGGTAAGAGTGCATTTTCATAGGAAGAACCATGATTGCTATTCAGCCATGATGGATACCCACATACATGTAAATAGTATCTGCAGTCATACCTCGGTATAAGTATACTTCGGTCTGAGTACTTTCAGTTTACGTACTCCGCGGACCCATCTGGTGCGGATTAATCCACTTTCCATTACTTTCAAAGGGAAAGTTCGCTTTAGGTTAAGGAATACAAGTTTAAAACCGCATGCAAAATTGAGGTCAATATGGGTAGTATGGAACTCACCTGCTTACATAAAGGTGAACTGGGCCATGTTTGTTTAAAAAAAGATGAAATAATGTGTTTTCCACCAGTGTCAACCTGTTTGAGGTTTTGAGAACAACATAAATACAGATGAAAAACATTCAAATTTGCTTTCTGAGGGTTTATTATATTCACTGACTTTCAGGGTTTTGTATGTGGTTGTAAAATGGTGTTTGTAAAATTCTATTCTTAAAAAGCTTTCATCCCATGACTCTTTATTTCAGCATTTATCTGCCACAACGTGGACAGTAACATGGGGGCCGTATCCAATGCAGTTCTGCCCCACATGTAATAACTCCCACACCAGAACTTCCTTCACTCTTCTTTGGAGTACTTTGTAGAACCCAACAACCTTCTTTTTTATTCCCTGGACTTCGACTATCATTTGTATAATGTGCTGTGAAGAATCTGGAATAGAGCTTTTGGTAACTTTTTGAAAATTAAAGGAACTTATTTGTAAATTTTGCCTTCCCAAATCCCCAAATTCTATGAAGCCTTGAGCTGAACTTCGCATTTCTCATCCACAATGGAAAGGAAGCCTTGGTCAATCTTCCTCATTCCCCCATTGCTGCCCCTATTTCAGTGGTGATCTGTGTAACACCAAATTTGGTGCCCCCTACCTCCCACCTTCTATTTTATCTCACAGTAGTGGCAACCCCTGCAGCCAGGACCCTAAATCTGCCGCTGCTTGCTGTGTTCCCATAATTCCCTTCTTCTCCCTCATTTCTTATCTTTAACAATGTTGAAATTCACACAGTAAGCTCCTCAATGCAGAAACATGTTGTTCTCAGTTATTTTACTCTGTAAAGTACTGAGTACATTCATGATAATGAATGAATTAATTAGCCTCATTCTTGTTTATAGGCACAATATGGACTCAAAATATTTTGAGCTTGATTTATCATGAAGGTCATCGAGATGGAACCGAAAAAGTCGACTTACTAGACAGGGTTCCGTGGCTGGAGTACAATATCCGCAATATGGATTACATCAGTCGTCCATCACCTCGCCTCTTTGCTTCCCATCTACCCTACTATTTAGCACCCAAGGGATTAAGGAACAGAAGAGCAAAAGTAGGAAATGGCAAAAAAAAAAATTGATGAAATTAAACGTTTGTCTTGCCTTATTTAAATTAACATTTCAGTTTCTGTTAACATTTTTTAGTTTCTGAGGGCAGTTCATCCAGCTGCAATTCCTTTGTATGGTACATATGATTGAATAATGCTCTGTGCACTCTGAGCTTGGAATAATTCCCATGACTCCTAAACAGCAAAGATTTTATGCTCCACCATATTAAAAGTCTTGGAGGGTGCCCTCCGATACACTTAATAAGAATAAGCTCATTCGACACCATAGGATTGCACGGTGCTTTTGACATGCATGTTGCAAAAGTGTGTGAGCCTGCCAGGGCTATAAAGCAACATGGAAGCACCAAGAATCTACAAGAAAAGATATCTGAGATAAAACCAGTCATTCTTTTATGCATATCTATTCCACTTGACACATTTCACAACCAGAGAAATAACTACAGAAGCTAAACAAAAGAGACAGTAGAAACAATAAGATCAGCAATAGAATGGAATTGGTTGTCATTCCTGCAGGTTGTTTATGTGGCCAGAAACCCAAAGGACGTCTTGGTTTCCTATTACCATTTTTCCAAAGTCGCAGTCAAATTTGAAGAAGTAGAAGATTTTGGAATTTTCATGGAGAAGTTTTTGGCTGGAAAGGGTAAGGTAGATTTGCTATTCTAAAATGAATCACTTTTGATTAGATTTGTTGTTCTAAAATGAATCATTTTGGTCCCTTCATCTTTATTCCCCCTTTGACAACAGATTAAAGAAATTCTCTGTGTGGTAAGGAATGTTTTCACAATGCCATGTCTGATGGTATAGGTTACTCTGAGGAAATTCCACATCCATCCATCACAAAGAGTCTCCAACTGAGACTCCAACTACAGTACACCATTTTATGCCACTGATGACTAGTGTCCATAGAGGCAGAAGGTAGGGAATAGATCTGGTCAACTCCCAAAGGAAACCAGGTGGATTTATATCCTGTCTGCATCAGGATGCAACAACTATCAAATCATTACAAGCTGGAGCACCTAATCCTTAATCAAGTGTAGAGAATTGTGTCAAGTTAAGTCAGAAACCCAGACAGGGTCTCCTAAATGTTGCAAGTATTAACTGTCACACCATATAAGGAAAATGCCAGAGTGGGAAGATAGGGAGCTGGAGGAAGGCTAGACTTATCTCAGCCCACCCACCACTATTCCATCACATTGCTTGGAAGCACTGCAGGCAGCCTTAAAATGCAGAACCCTTCTGCAAATTCTTTTGGTGAGAAAGTGTTTGGTGAGGTTGGGTGGTATTAGTTCAGCTTCTGTTTAATGGTTTGTACCACTGGTGATTCTTAAATTGATTCCTTTAAATTGTTTTAATTGAGTTTATATGTTTCTACTGCACCTCTCGGTATGCTTTTCAAAAAAATCATCTGCATTTTATGCCAAATCAACTTCTCTCCCATCAGTACTTGCAAGTTTATGGCTGGACCATGTGGAAGGCTGGTACTCTCACAGGGATGACTTCAATATTCTGTTTCTTACCTATGAAGAAATGAAGAAGGTATGTTATCAAAATGCTATCCAGAGCTGCCCCATAATATAATGCGTTCTGCATGGCTCATGGAATAAAAGCAACTAGTGTCATTCAGCCCGTTCAGTAAACGGGCACTAGCCGGGCGGGAACGGAGGGGAAGCCTGAGGCCCACCGGCCCCTCCTCCGCCTCCTCCCGCTGTCCCGACTGGTGACGGCCACCTCCACCTCCCTTCTCCTCCTCACCTGAGGAGAAGGAAGAGGCCTCTGCCGCTGCCACCCGCAGCGCGCCTCAGGTAAGCGCGCCGCCCCTCGCTCTCCCGCCTTGCCGCCCCGTCACTCCACCGCAGCTCCCGCTCTCGCCCCACCCGCCGGCGAGCGCCTGAGGCCCACTGGCCCCTCCTCCGCCTCCTCCCGCTGTCCCGAGTGGCGACAGCCTCCTCCACCTCCCTGCTGTGGCGGAGTGACGCGGGGCGGCGGGGCGGGAGAGCGAGGGGCGGCGTGCTTGCCTGAGGTGCGCTGCGGGAGGAGGCGGCAGAGGCCTCTTCCTTCTCCTCCGGAGAAGGGAGGTGGAGGAGGCCGTCACCACCCGGGAGAGCGGGAGGAGGTGGAGGAGGGGCCGGTGGGCCTCAGGCGCTCGCTGGCAGGTGAGGCGAGAGCGGGAGCAGTGAGTTTAATAAGGGTGCTGGGCCCCCGAGGCCAGAAGGAGCGCCCAGGAGCAGCAGCAGGCGGCAGCAGTGAGGAGCGCGGCGATCCCGCCTGGAGAACCCATCGCAGGCGTCACACAGCCTCGGGAGGCTGCCCAAAGTGCCCTGCAGGGGGCTCCGGCCACATTGGAGGGCAGCCGGCGCCGCACTCTTGCCCCCGGCAGGGAACATTCAGCCCCGCCGGCACTTGCCCTGGTGCATCTGCCCTCCTCCTACTCTCCAGCGCTCCGTTCTCCCTGACAAAGGCAGCAGATACACCAGCAGGTGGCTGGCTGGGAAGCGCGCAGCGTGCAGGAGGGAAGTCCGCCAGATTGACAGAGGCGCAGCTGCTGCTGCCACCACCACCACCTTCGCCGCTGCACAGCCCAGCCTTGCCTGACTCCAGGGAGGCGGTGGTGACGACGCCCCCAGTGACCGAGCTCAGAGAGGGAGGAAAGGCCGCGGCCCCGCCACTCCTCTCACAGGCCAGGGAGGGTTGTGAGGAGGAGGTGGAGGAGGTGGCGGCGGACCAAGATGGTGGCATCGGGCTCCAGGGCTGTGGCCGTGGCTGTGGGAGCCAGACCGGGCTCCTCAAAGCGCCCTTCCTCCCCCCCATTCACCTCCGCCGGCCTCCACCCTCGCTTCCCCGACGTGCCCTGCAGTGAGGCAGTGTCTGGCCGGGAGCGGCGGTTGGAGGAGGCAGGGGGGGGGGAGAGCGCACTCGTGCAGTTTCTTCGTCCAGTCCCTGTGTCCGTGGGACACATGCGCATTAGCGTGGAAAACGGGACACAGGGAATCTGGACGCAGAGACACTTGCACTTTATTATATAGGATGGCAATTATTACAAACTAGGCAAAAGATGCAGACTGCTTGTTTTCCCTGCTTGTTATCCTGCCTGTTCCATGAGTTTTAGTCATGAGACTGTCCGGTTTCTCTATAGTGGATGGCCTGACATTAAAACCACGTCCCATTTCAGGATCTAAGAAGCTGTGTATTGAAATTATGCAACTTCCTGGGAAAGAGACTGACGGAAAAGGAGGTGGATGCTGTTGTGGATCAGGCTACATTTAATAAAATGAAAGCAGATCCCAGGGCAAACTATGACTTTTTGCCACCAGAGTTCATGGACTACAGCAAAGGACGTTTTCTTCGCAAAGGTAAGTTAATGGTAGATCAACTTGACTTGGTGTTGCTTGCGGAATCCCTGACTGATTCACCTGACAATTGCATCTAGGGGTGTAATATATCAGGTGTTATGGATATTTTTTTGACCACCACATTGCACTTTCTTTCTTTCTGCTTCCTCGCCCAGGAACTGTTGGAGACTGGAAGAGCATGATGACAGTCGCACAAAGTGAAAGGTTTGACAGCATTTTCAAGGACAGAATGGAAAAACTGCCCATCAAGTTCTGCTGGGACATCCATGAGGAATCATGAGTTTGCCTTCAACTTGGAAGGATGAAATAAAGTGCATTGTATGCATCTAATCCAGGCCTATTAGCAAGAGTTAGTAAAAAACAACCCTCTCATGTGACTTAATAGCATTCTAATGTTCGAATATGTGGAATAATTTTTTTAAAAACACCACAATAAAACTACATTTGTACGGTGCACTTCTTCTGTTTCTACATTCTAAAGGTAAAGGTAAAGGGACCCCTGACCATTAGGTCCAGTCGTGACCGACTCTGGGGTTGCGCGCTCATCTCGCATTATTGGCCGAGGGAGCCGGCATACAGCTTCCAGGTCATGTGGCCAGCATGACAAAGCCGCTTCTGGCAAACCAGAGCAGCACATGGAAACGCCGTTTACCTTCCCGCTATAGCGGTTCCTATTTATCTACTTGCATCGAACTGCTAGGTTGGCAGGAGCTGGGACCAAGCAACGGGAGCTCACCCCATCACAGGGATTCGAACTGCCGACCTTCTGATCAGCAAGCCCTAGGCTCAGTGGTTTAGCCCACAGCGCCACCTGGGTCCCCTTCTACATTCTAGCATGTCCTAATTTATGACTCCATGTGCAAAAGTTAAGGAATCCCAAACTAACTCTTGGGATTAGTAATTGTATTTTAATTTGGCACTGTTATTATGAGGCTACCATATGATTATTCTAATTGAAAATTAATAAAGATTATTGCTTAAAAAAAACCCAAACTACTGGTGTCCCAGATGGCAATGTAAATCATCCGACTCATTCGTGTCATCTATTTATTTATTGTTGGTGGAATTCAACTTCAACTTGGAAATCGTGGGAAATCTTGCTGCCAATCTATTGGATCTGAAAGATCATTCTTGGGCTTGAGTAAATTTTGATCTTAGAAAAGCTGCGTGCAAATGAAAAAAGTCACTACCTTTCTTGGATAGATTTCTAAACCAACCAACGCTAACTTATTTAGTACGTTTTATTAAAACCAATGGGGCTTATTTTAGAGTTAAAAGTTGTTGTGTGTACAAAGAATCACATATGATACCCCAAATTTTCCTGACGCAACACACGTAGAAGGTATGGGTAGGCATACTAAGGCCCGGGGGCTGGATCCGGCCCAAATGCCTTCTAAATCCGGCCCACGGACGGTCCGGAAAGCAGCGTGTTTTTACATGAGTAGATGTGTCCTTTTATTTAAAATGCATCTCTGGGTTACTTGTGGGGCATATGAATTCGTTCACATTTTCCCCCCAAAATATAGTCTGCCCCCCCAAAAGGTCGGAGGAACAGTGGACTGCCCCCCTGCTGAAAAAGTTTGCTGACCCCTCCCCTGTGTTGAGGCATCCCTCCTGCCTCCTGGCATTGCCCACACACCTCACTTGCATAAAGCAGAGTGCTCATTTCGCAAGCCTGGTAGACCTTCATCTTGGTACTGGACCTTAGAACAGTCTCCCATACCTTTTTGGATGGCGGTGTCTCAGTTCTGGAAAACCCACCCCAGGGATCCCCTTGGCATTCACCCAACACCCTCATTAGGAAAACACACATGTATCCGCTGTATGTGGGGAGCAGAACAGAAATAAATACCTCCGACTCCCCCAGGAATCGATAGAAGCGAACACCAAGAGAGAAACTGATTTGGCCCCAGGCAGGCAAGAAAATATGCTCTACCAAATTCTCGAAGCTTTTCTTCCCACGCACAGAAGATTTCCCTGTCTCTTGCCTCATTCCATTGTGATTTATTTATGTGGGAAGCCTTGGGAGCCCAGCCTCAGTCGGATGGAAGGGCTTCGTCGCCCATTGCTGTACCTGGAAAGGACCGGCGTGGAGCCACTGACAAGAAGCCTTGTGGGGTAGAACAAGAGCTGAGAAGGGTTTTGCGAGTGCCCAACTAAATACAGTAGAGGGAAACAATGGATCTGGCAAGAGGTGCCTTACTGGTCTGGGCCGAACAAGCGCAGTTACAAGCTGGGTTAGAGACCAGCCTTGAAGGAAGTTAGAAGGAAGTTCTCTCAGCGGGGGCCATTTAGTGCAGCGCGGTGCCAGAGCCCGGTAAGCGCTTGCCCGGGTTCGGGGAGGAGGCGTGAGGGCTCCGGCAGGGTCCTGGAGTCCTCCTTTCTCCTTCCCAAAACGGGGCAAGCGCTTACTGGGCTTTGGGGAGGAGAGGGAGGTGTCTAGGGCCCTGCTGGAGCCATGCACTTCCTTCCCCAAGCCCGGCTTAAGCCAACCCCGCGAGGAAGGGCGTCAGCTCTCAGGAATGAGGAAGCAGCGAGAGGACCTTGGCCTTGAGGACGCTCAGTCTAGGCGGAAACGTGGAAGGCTGCGGTGAGTTGGAAGCAGCACAGTTTAAGAAAATAAAATAAAAGAAAGGGGGGAAATGCTTCAGTGCTCAGCCACGTTTCTGTTCCTTAAGGAACAGGGGATACCTTGGAGCTTTATGTCTCTCACCTCCGATGGAGGGGAAGCCTGGGATTGTGCTTTGAGCTCACAGTAGGATTTCACAAAGCGACAACTCTCTTTCTTTGTCATTTCCTATTGCAGCGTAATAGCAGGAACTGTTCTCTGCTTTTCTGCTCTTTATTTTTTATACATACAGGCAATGCAACCAGCCAAGAAATACGCTGTCAATTACAAAGGATTTTATTTCCAGCCAGATTTGGTTTCACCGGAGTATCTAGATTCCCTGGAGGATTTTGAAATCAGGGACAGTGATGTGTTTCTAGATACTTATCCAAAATCAGGTAAGATCAGAAACATGTGTGCCTTTTGCATGTGGCTGTAAAATGGTATTGGTAAAGTTCCATTGTTAAAAGACTCTCATACCTGTATCACTTTATTTCATTAGTTTTTTGCCACAGCTGCTCAGTAACAGGGGACTGTGTCTGATGCAGTTGTGCCCTTCATGCAAGAACTTCCACTTGCACACCAGAACTTTCCCTCACTCTTCCTTTCCCATAGATCTGTGTTTCTGCAGATCTGCTTTGAAGGGGATCCAGTAACCGGGAATGGGAGAGGAGAGAGAGGGGAAGCTCCAAGTCTTTCTGCAAATGAGACATATTCAATGGGTACAATGTAGGGGTTTTGACAGTAATTTTACAGGTCTGCATTATTTAGGCATTGAGGAATTGAGTGACAAAAAGCCAAAATATAATGAGCATTTCTCAAAATTCCTGGGAAGAATAATAATGGTTTGAATAAGCTGAATCAAAGTACTTTGGAGGACTGGCAACTGTTTTTATTCCCTGGACTTTGACTAGTCATTTGCATTTCCATCTATAGGGAGAATTCAGAACAGAGTTTGCGGTAGTTTTCTGAAAAAGAAAGGAACATCTTAGCAAATATTTTTTCTGTCCTCCCAAATCCTCAGATTCCATGAAGGCTTCCTATTTCTCATCCACAATGGAAAGGAAGCCTTGGGTGAATCTTCACATTCAACCATCCCTGCCCTTGCTGTGTTTCCTTTGACTCCCCTCTTCCTCATCCTTCCTGTCTCCTAACAGTTTGCAATTTAAATAGTAAGCTCCATGATTGAGAGGCATGCTGTTTTTAATTATTTTACTCTGTAAACTAGTACAATATGTACATGGCACTGAATGAATTAAATAACTAATCCTCATTCGTAGGAACAGTATGGACTCAAAATATTTTGAGCTTGATTTTGCATGAAGGTCATCGAGATGGAACTGAACACATAGACTTACTAGATAGAGCTCCATGGCTGGAGGCCAATGTCCGCAATATGGATTACGTCAATCGACCGTCACCTCGACTCTTTACTACCCATCTACCCTACTATTTAGTACCAAAGGGCTTAAGGAACAGAAGAGGAAAAGTAGGTCGTATTTATTATTTGATCAAATCAAATGTTTGTCTCGCCTTATTTTAAGCCCAGATAGAATGCATCCCATTTATCACATGAAACAGAATAATTGTGAAGTGTGCTTTTTCAGATCATTGATATTCTTTAAAAAGTGGAAAATCCAGTGTTTACACATCTTACTCATATCTTCATGTAAAATAATTAGCATACCAAACCTTTCCTCCCTGGTGGGCCAGCTCTCCAAGGATCAGCATCTTTCCCCTGAATTACCTGCCTCGATCTTGTGGTACAGTTTGGGCAGCACAAAAGGAACCATGTCATTTCTCTAACCTACATCATTCCTAAAACATATGTCACTGGATCAGAATGAAAAAAGACCACAGAAGAATGGCTGTTTTGCTGTTCTGGGAGTGTCAACTTTGTCAGTGGGTGAGATGGTGGGAATTCAGAAGATCCTTTATTTGGGGGGAGGAGTGTATGAGAAGTGTCAAAGTCAGGGATCAGCAAACTTTTTCAGCAGGGGGTCGGTCCACTGTCCCTCAGACCTTGTGGGGGGCTGGACTATATTTTGAAAAAAAATATGAATGAATTCCTATGCCCCACAAATAACCCAGAGTTTTTAAATAAAAGGACACATTCTACTCATGTAAAAACACCAGGCAGGCCCCACAAATAAGCCAGAGATGCATTTTAAATAAAAGGACACATTCTACTCATGTAAAAACATGCTGATTCCCGGACCGTCCGCAAGCCGGATTTAGAAGGCGATTGGGCCGCATCCGGACCCCCTTTCTCTTTTCTTTCCCTTTGTTTTTGGTTAATTTTTGATTGCACTCTATAATGTTATTTCCATAAAAAGTTGCATACAGAGTTAGAAGAGAGGGGCCTGTGTGGGAGAAAGGCAAGAGTGGGTTTTTCCCAGGGTGTGAGGTTGAGGAAAGGGGAAAGCTTCCCAGGTGGGAGCCGAGAAGATTCACTTCTTTGTATGTGGATTGTGGATTGAAGATTAGGGTATACTTAGAACAGAAGGTTTATATAATTCTGTGTTTTATTATTTCTGTTGTCTCTCCCCTCTTTTCTTCCTTCCTTTGCCTTCTGCTGTTTTCTTTCTTTCTTTCTTTCTTTCTTTCTTTCTTTCTTTCTTTCTTTCTTTCTTTCTTTCTTAGATTTCAGTTGTTCTAGTTATAATTTTATTGTATTCTAAAAAACTTTAATAAAACTTCCTACTGAAACACTTAAAATAAAATAAAATAAACAATGCATCTCCAGAAGATACAGATGCTTAAGAGGGAGAATGGAAGAAAACACACATATATGTGTGATGCAACTGGACTTCTCCGCGACCCTTCCCCTCTGCAGGGAGGTGGGACCAATTCGGATGGTCCGCCCCCGCCACTTAATGGATCCAAATGGTTTCCAGAGAGTGGTAGGGGATGCTTTATCCCATGTTGATGGCCTCTCAGCCGACTCCCTGGTGGTCCGCTGGAATGTGGAGTTAACCAGGGCTATTGACTCTTTGGCTCCGAAGCGCCCTCTCCGATTACATGGAGCCCGGACACCCCATGGTTTTCCCCGGAGCTGAGGGCGATGAAACAGTCGTTGAGACGGCTAGAGCGCTGGTGGCGGAAAACTCATTCTGAATCCGATCGAACACGGGCTAGAGCTCAACTTCGAGCCTACCAAGTGGCAATGGTGACGGCGAAGAAGACTTTCTTCACCGTTTCTATCGTGTCTGCGGAAAACAGCAGCAGGAGACTGTTCCAGGTGGTTCGCAATCTATCCGAACCACCTTCGTCATCGGGGCCTGGTAGGGACCCCAATATCTCCTGTAATGCTTTTGCAAAGTTTTTTGCAGATAAAATCACTCAGATTCGGGAAGAGGTAGACTCCACCGTGGGAGCAGAGCCGGGGGAGTGCTAGAGTCCTGTCTAGTCAAATTGTGTGGGATCAATTTCAATCTGTTACCTCCGAGGATGTGGACAGGCTGCTTGGACGAGTGAAACCAACCACCTGTCTCCTTGATCCCTGCCCATCCTGGCTTATAAAAGCTAGCCGGGAAGGGCTGGGCGATGGGCTCCGCGGGTTGGTGAATGCTTCTCTCCATGAGGGAGCCTTCCCAGACCCGCTGAAAGAGGCGGTTATTAAACCGCTTCTTAAAAAACCATCTTTAGATGCAGCCAATATGGCCAGCTATCGCCCAGTCTCAAATCTTCCATTCTTGGGCAAGGTGATTGAGCGAGTGGTTGCTGAACAACTCCAAGCATGCCTGGAGGAAGCGGACCATTTGGATCCCTTCCAGTCGGGGTTCAGGCCTCATCATGGGACTGAAACTGCCTTGGTCGCACTGGTCGATGATCTCCGGCGGGCTAGGGACAAAGGTGAGAGCTGTTTCCTGGTCCTGCTGGATCTCTCAGCGGCTTTTGACACCATCGACCATAACATCCTTCCGGACCGTCTAGAGCAGGCATGTCAAACTTGCGGCCCTCCAGATGTTTTGGCCTACAACTCCCATGATCCCTAGCTAGCAGGACCAGTGGTTAGGGAAGATGGGAATTGTAGTCCAAAACATCTGGAGGGCCGCAGGTTTGACATGCCTGGTCTAGAGGGTTTGGGAGCTGGGGGCACTGTTATACAGTGGTTCCGCTCCTTCCTCCTGGGCCATGTTCAGAAAGTGGTGGTGGGGGAGGAGTGTTCAGACCCCTGGCCTCTCACTTGTGGGGTGCCTCAGGGTTCTGTCCTCTCCCCCATGCTTTTCAACATCTACATGCAGCCGCTGGGAGAGATCATCAGGGGGTTTGGGCTGGGTGTTCACCAGTATGCGGATGATACCCAGCTCTACCTCTCTTTCAAATCAGAACCAGTGAAGGCGGTGAAGGTCCTGTGTGAGTGCTTGGAGGCGGTTGGAGGTTGGATGGCGGCTAACAGATTGAGGTTGAATCCTGACAAGACAGAAGTACTGTTCTTGGGGCAGAGGGCCTTCTCGGTAGTGGAATGCCCTCCTACCAGAGGTCAAAGAGAATAACAATTACCAGACCTTTAGAAGGCATCTTAAGGCAGCCCTGTTTAGGGAAGCTTTTAATGTTTGATGGATTTCTGTATTTTAATATTTTGTTGGAAGCCGCCCAGAGTGGCTGGGGGAACCCGGCCAGATGGGCGGGGTATAAATAATAAATTATTATTATTATTATATATTCTGCAGCAAGGAACGAAGATTGTACTCAACTGAAGAACAGACACGGGCGGTTTTACACAAGAGAAAACAGATTTATTCTGCACCATAGTAATAATCTCAGAGGGTGCCATTTGACACACTTATGAAGAATAAACTTCATTCAACACCATAGGATTACACTGTTGAGTGTGCCATGCATGTTGCAAAAGAGTGTGAGGCTGCCAGGGATATAAAGCAACTTGGAAGCATGAAGAATCTACAAGAAGAAATATCAGAGTTCTATCTATTATTATTTTACACATACAGTACATATCCTACTTCAACCACTTGGTTCCTGGAACATTTCACAGCCACAGAAATTACTACAGAAGCACAACAAAAGAGACAATAGTAAACAATAAGGCCAGCATTTATAAGCAGCAAATTAAAATGGTTCAAGATCCAACTGACACGACAGCAAAGAAAGGACCATGTCAGCCTCTTTTAGGAAGCAGTGTCCCTTCAAAGGCTCTTTCCTTGGTTTAGCTGAGGCATCCCCAAACTGCGGCCCTCCAGATGTTTTGGCCTACAACTCCCATGATCCCTAGCTAACAGGACCAGTGGTCAGGGATGATGGGAATTGTAGTCCAAAACATCTGGAGGGCCGAAGTTTGGGAATGCCTGGTTTAGCTTATGGTCCTCTAGACACAGATGGACTCCATTTCCCATTAATGTCAGCCAGGAATCATGGGAGTTGTAGTCCAGCAACATTTAAGAGTGTCCCAAGTTTCCCAAAGGGATGCTGACCATGATATAAAAATAAACCAGAGAATATTATGGGAAAAGCCAGGTTTGGGAGAACAATCTCATTGCTAGCAGTATGTATCTCATCATTGGAAGAGTCAAGCCTAAAAGAATTTGTTGTTATTCCTGCAGGTTGTTTATGTGGCCAGAAACCCAAAGGATGTTTTGGTTTCCTATTACCATTTTACCAAAGCTGCACTTACACTGGAAAAAGTAGATGACTTTGGGGTTTACATGGAGAGGTTTTTGGCTGGAAAAGGTAAGGATGATTTGCCACTCTAAAAGAAGTCACTTTTGTCCCTTCATTCCCTATCCTCCTTTGAAAACAAATAAAAGAAATTCAGTGTGTGGTAAGGAATTATTCCAGAGTGCCACGTCTGATGCTGTTGGTTGCTCTGAGGAAGTCCAAACTTCTTTTCCATGTGCATCCATAACTTTTTTTCCAACTAAATAAATTACAGCACACAGATTTATGCCATGGATGGCTGCTGACCATTGAGGCAGAAGGTAGGGTTTAGATTTGACCAAATCCCAAAGCAAATCAGGCAGATCTGTATATTGCCTTCAATGGGCTGAAGCAGCTACAAATCATTACAGGGTGGATCACCTAACCCTGAATCAAGTGTAGAGATTTGTGTCAAGTTATAAGTCAGCAACCCTGACAGGGTCTCCTAAATGTTGTAGTTACCAACTGTCACACCATATAAGGAAAATGCCAGAGTGGGAAGGAAGGGGGCTGGAGGAAGGCTAGACTCATCTCAGTCTTCCCATCACATTGCTTGGAAGAACTGTGGGGAGCCTTAAAATGCAGAACTCTTCTGGAAGTTCTTTCTCTGAGGAAGTGTTTGGTGACGTTGGGTGCTATTCATTCAACCTGTGTTTGTTTTCTTTCCCTTCCCAAGCCATCTCATTCCAAGCTGCTTTGTTTCATTGAAAGTTTGTACTGAATTGTTATTGTCTAATTTTTTACACACCATTGCTGGTTCGTAATTGGTTCCTTTATAATGTTTTAATTCATTTTATCTGAGTGTTATGCTGCTCTCAAAAGAAAAAGAAAAAATCCTCTACATTTACACCAAATCAATTTCTCTCCTATCAGTAATTGCAAGTTTATGGTTGGACCATGTGGAAGGCTGGTACTCTCACAGAGATGACTTCAATATTCTATTTCTTACCTATGAGGAAATGAAGAAGGTAAGGTGTCAAAATGTTACCAAGTCTGATATTAAATAAGCATCAAAACTCATCTTTATAGAATGGAGGAAGCAATCAATATGATGATTCAAGTGCCCTGACTGAAGGAGATTCTGCATCTCCCTCATCATCAACTTAAAAGATTAAAAAGCCCAGGAGGCCATGGGCTCAGGATCAGCTTTTAAGGCCCTAAACTCCAAAGTGTGCGCTGTAACTATTTACCCTGAGAGATTATGGAGCTGAAAATTAAGTGTCCCAAGCAAGATATGTCATTTTACAGGCTGAGGAGAGATGTCACAGAACCCCCCTCCTGTCCGGAGTGGTGCCATTTTTTTATTTACAGTATTTACTTGTGGATTCAATTTAATTAGCTGACCCATGGGTGGCTCACAGAACAAAAGCAATATAATGCAATGGCAGTTGTTATGAACTAGGCAAATAAAGATGCAGGCTGCTTGTTCTCCCTGCTTGTTACCCTTTTTTAAAATAATAATAATAATAATTTTTATTGATTTTTTGACATATAACAACAAAACATACATCACCAACACACCAACCCCCAGCATTACCTAAAATAGAGAAAAAGAAACACAAATAAAAACATTAACATATCTAAACATAATAATAAAAAAACAAAAACATACCTATATAGTTCAAAAACCATTCACCTTTTCTGACATTGTAGGTTGACCTCCTCAACCCCCCTTACTGTGGTTCATCTTATATAGTACTCTCTTTGGCAATTTCATAATCAGCATCTTAACATTGTTTCTTTCTATCTTAAACATGTGTATACCTTTTAAATTTTACGCCAAAATTCTATAATTATCATTTTCATTATAGATTACATATTTATCATCTATGACAACATCATACTCCTCTTTCCTTACATATTCTATTTCTGCCCTAAACATACTTCTTCATTTAATTCATATTATAAAATTCTTAATCTGCTTTTACACTATACTAAACTAAAAATTCTCTTCCTTATACCCACACCTCTCTTCTAAGAACTCCCCATCTCAGTCAAAACCATATTTTTTATTATTAACCCTTCTAATCACAAGTCCCCTTTTACGGTCGGCAAATCTATATAAACAGTCCTATTTCGATCCGGGTTAACCTATTACATAGCCAATTATAAACTATTTATCCCACCCCCTTCCTCACCTTTCTTTCTACCCTCATTCTTTTAACCTTCCCCTGCTGCCCTGCGTCTTTCTTCCATTTTTCTCAACTAGTTTTTCCCTGCTTGTTATCCTGCCTGTTCCATGATTTTTAGTCACTAGGCTGTTGTGCCTCTCAATTGTGGATAGCCTGACATCAGAACTATTTCCTATTTCAGGATCTAAGAAGCTGTGTCTTGAAAATATGCAACTTCCTGGGAAAGAGACTGACGGAAAAGGAGGTGGATGCTGTTGTGGATCAGGCTACATTTAATAAAATGAAAGCAGATCCCAGGGCAAACTATGACTTTTTGCCACCAGAGTTCATGGACTACAGCAAAGGCCATTATCTTCGCAAAGGTAAGTCAGTGGCAGATTGAACTGGCTTGGTGCTGCTTGCAGAATCCCCGACTGATTCACCTGATAATTACACTGACATGTGAAAGCTACAAGTAATGGTAATTTCATTTTCCCAGTCTTCATGAAACTCTCAATTTCTGTTGTTTCTGTCAGCCTCCCCCAGGGTGTAACTCTGCTGAGCCATTGCCTCCCACTTCATGTGGGGGTCAGAGAGAGCAAAGTCCATCCCTCCACACTTCTCCAGCATCTTGGTAGGCCGTCGCCATCTTGGAATGTCCAAGTGTGTCACAAATGAAATTCCTGCTGGACACACACTGTGGCTATTGGCCTCTGGCACAGCATCAAACTGCTTTTGCAGCTTCAGGAACAAAAGCACTGCTCCCACACATTTCCAAACTCACATGGAATGAATCAGAAGAATCCTATCTTCTCAAAGTCCATGCCTGCCACTTCAATGCAGCATGGGGGGAAACTGCTCCCTCCCCAGTAGCTCATCAATCAACAGCTACAGTTCTGCCTACAGCATCTCCCCCATTTTCCATAACTCAGGGGACTGGCATTTATACCTCTCCCAAAAGGTCTGATTGTTCCGGAACCACTTTCTGTCCTTCTCAGATGGCTATAAATCAAGCCGCCTTCTGCCGGCCTCAATTGCCTGGCAAGAATTTCAAACAGTTCGGCCTGCCTTATTTACATTCGCTTTTAGGCAGTGTTACTCATGGTGTCTCCATGCAGCTTTTCTTTCTTTCCGTCTCTGAAGAGGCTTCCAGGAAACCCCAAACCAGGACAAAATAGCCCCCAGTGCTTCCTTTGCTGGCACTGGGTCTGCGGCCCCGATCCCTGGGCCCATAACCTTTTGGTAGGATCTTTTACACACAAGTAGGACCCTGGCAGAGACACATGCCTGACTGGTATGTTCCCTCCCTCTCGGTCGATTGTTCGAGAGCTTCAAAAGCTTTCTACAGCCCGAACATCACAGTGACTGATGCTAACTGACATCAGCACACTTACAGATCCGCAGAGTTTGCGCAGTTCGTAACAGACCTCAGCAACTCAGCATCTTGGCTAATCTACTTTTATTTACATATAAACACACACAGGGCACTGCAACATGGCTCCCTCTCTCTAGCATCAGACAGCAAAGAGAAAGAACAAAGGACAATAGTCCCACTTCAGGAAACACAGTAACACAAACATCCTGTCTCCGTCACGTCCCACTCTGTGGAATGAAACCATTTACCATCATGTGATAGATAACAATCCCATGATAGCAGACACGGGGAATGAATCTTCAACAGTTTCCTAATACAGTGCTACCTCGGTTTAAGGACACAATTGGTTCCAGAAGTCTGTACTTATCCTGAAGCGTACTTAACCTGAAGCGAACTTTCTCATGGAAAGTAATGGAAAGTGGATTAATCCATTCCAGATGGGTCCGTGGAGTACTTAAACCAGGGGTCACCAAACTTTTTCAGCAGGGGGCCGGTCCATTGTCCCTCAGACCTTGTGGGGGGCCGGACTATATTTTGGGGGGGAAAATAAACAAATTTCTATGCCCCACAAATAACCCAGAGATGCATTTTAAATAAAAGGACACGTTCTACTCATGTAAAAACACCAGGCAGGCCACACAAACAACCCAGAGATGCATTTTAAATAAAAGGACACATTCCACTCATGTAAAAACATGTGGATTCCTGGACCATCCGTGGGCCGGATTGAAAAGGTGATCAGGCCGCATCCGGCCCCCGGGCCTTAGTTTGTGGACCCCTGACTTAAACTGAAAGCACTCAAACCGAAGCATACTTAAACCAAGGTATGACTGTATTAGAGTTGTTCTATTATGTACTTCCCCTGTTGTTTTTTCCTTCTTCGAAATATGTATATTTAAGTGTGGAAACTTTTTTACACTGAGGGGTAAATTCCGAACTAGGGATGGAATATATCTGGAGCTGTGGATATTTATTTGACCACCACAATGCACTTACTTTCTTTCTGCTTCCTGGCCCAGGCACTATTGGAGACTGGAAGAACACGATGACAGTCGCACAAAATGAAAGGTTTGACAGCGTTTTTAAAGAGAGAATGGAAAAGTTGCCCATCAAGTTCTGCTGGGACATCAATGATGAATTATGAGTCAGCTTGGAAGGATGAAATAAAGTGCATTGTATGCTTTTAATCCAGGCCTATTTTTAAGAGTTAATTTAAAAAAACCTCTCATGTGGCTTAATAACTTCCTAATACTGTAATATGTGCAAGATTTTTTTAAAGCACCACAATAGAATTACATTCATACTGTCTGCTTATTCTGTTTCTACACTCCCGAGCACGTCCTAATTTCTGACTCTTTGTTGCTTTGTTCTAGTAAATTTCTTCTTTGCAAGAAAGAGAAATAGTTTCTCGTAGGGGGGAAATGTTTTCCTTTTTGTATTACTTTTGTATAAATGAATACCGTTGAGTTAAAAAAGACCAGCAATAGGAATTAAACTCCCTATAAAAAGAAATAAATTTAGCAGATTACTAAAACAAAGGGGGGTACTATTAATGTTACAAGTGATTCCTAGAAGGAAAAAAGTATATCTTACTAGAAATTCAAAACTGGTAGGAGTCATTTTTGCCTGATCAGAGGAAGTGAACAGATTACAGACCTAGATAAGAGATTTATTTTTGGAATATGGGAATGTGCCATGAAAGAATATTTACTAGGATGCATTTATGCACCCAACAATAATAAAATAATTATTTTCAGAAAATAAATGAAATTATTAATGTCAGCACAGATAAGGAGATACTTCTCAATGGAGAATTTAATGCGGTATCAAACCCCAAAACAGATAGTACAATTTCTACAGATAACAAAGGTGTTTGCCTAAAATGTTGAAATGGTAATGTTATGGAAACACTTTCACACAACCAAAAGGAATTATACCTTTTACTCTATTCCACATAATTTTTATTTGGAATTGCATTTTTCTTCTAGCATCTCCTCCTCTGATTAGATCTTAACATGGAAATTTGAAGTCCAGGTATATATGTGGACCATTTGTTAACAGGTTACAAGGAAGTAAATGCCGTTGAATGGCTAATCTTATACCGATATCACATGGGAGGGGACCTTTACAGCAAGGGTGACTAACCTGTAGCTCCCCAACTGTTGAATTACAGCCCCCATCATTCCCGCCAGTGCTTCTGCCCACATTGCCCTGATCTTGTGGCTGCCTTGCCCCCAAATTGTTCTGATAAGCTGTGATGCCACACACACACTGCCAGCCACTCCGGGGAATTTGTGTATAACAACATTTGGAGGGCCACAGGTTCCCGACCCCTGCTTTAGAGCCAAACACCGAATACACTTCCTAAAGCAAATCTGTCCATCTCACCCTTTCACTCCTTATCATTATTAAAATGAATACCTCCACTGTCCTTCCATAATCTTTGGATGCTGTGAAAGTGAGAGTTCTAAGAAGCAACTTCTTTTCAAAACAACTGGTCCTAAGGAGGTTTGGGACTGAACATAATACGAGAATGCTTCTCGTTCCGTGTTTTGCTTTGCACACAACGCATTCGTTTCAAACCCAAGGCCTTCACAATACAGCAAGATTAGCGTTTCAAGTGCATTTTAAACTTCAGCACACGGTACAAATCAAGAGATTTGAAAACGCGAATGTCAAACACCTGAAGTCAATTTATTATCTGTGATGAAAGATGTCAGAGAAGGTGGCCTCTTGAAATTAAAATAATTTTGTCATAAGTAAAAGGGGAACCAAAACATATGCAGGTGTCTCTCTGTATAAATGTTCACACAGGTTGATCAGTAAAGCCAGTACAACAATTTCCGTCTAGTCGCTCTCTAGATGGGCAGGGTTATAGTCAGGGTCATCTTCTTCATCCTCCAACTCCAAATCATCCATTTCCTGGAACAAGGATTCATCTACTTCCACACTGTTTCCACCTTTGGGGAGAGAAGAGAGATAAAACTGTCATTCTAGAGTTCAAAAGCCCAATACCAGATGGACTGCCTGCTATGCTTGCTAGGAATCTTTAGCAAAATGCTATGAAGAGTCAATGCCCAATGACAGACAAAAGCCATCTACTACTCTACATAGTTATATTAAACAGATTATCTAAAGCAGGCATCCCCAAACTCGGCCCTCCAGATGTTTTGAGACTACAATTCCCATCATTCCTGACCACTGGTCCTGTTAGCTAGGAATGATGGGAGTTGTAGTCCTAGAACATCTGGAGGGCCGAGTTTGGGGATGCCTGATCTAAAGCAAGCCAGATGGAGACATTTTAAAACCCAACACAGTCTGAGCAGTGTTTGAGTGTATGGGGAAGAGGCCCTCAAAACAATAATCTTGACGTTTTCCCAGTTGCCTACATTATAGGGACTCTATATCTCCTCTGGTCAAAAATCAGCTTTGGGAAAGGGTTTTAAGCTGAGGAGGGAAGGATTAAGCCTGTGCTCTCCTCACTCTCGCTTGTTCCGTTCTGAGCTTCCAGAGGCTGCTTTGGATTTAAAACAAAAGAAGTATAGGGAAGAATAATTGGATTCTATGTAACCTGCAGTTTGAGTCTATGATTAATTAAACCGGAGCATTCAAGTGCTTTCCATTCCAAAAGGCAAAATAGAACAACAGTGACATCTTCTGGACAGTAAAGTGGCTTTTATTTTCGACATGGTCTTTGTCCCTTTGTATTGAAGCTATAATCCCATGCAGTAAACCCCATGACCGCCTCCTCACTCGGATCACCTTCTCGAGAGGTGGCAACACAAGAATGGGCCTTCTCTGCAGTGGCTCCCCATCTGGGGAATGGTCTCCCCAGGGAGGTTTGCCTGATGCCTTCATTATACACCTTCAGGCACCAGGCAAAAAACGTTCCTTTTGAATGTTCCCTCACATTTAACATTCATTTTTTTAACCAGGCCTTTGGTTGATTTGATTGACATCCTATGTCCTTTGAAAACGTGGCTTTTGAGAACGGAGAATTATTGGGTTGTTGTTTTTATTTTTATAATATATTTTGATTTTGTTTTGTGAACCGCCCTGAGACCTCTGGGTATATGGTAAAGGTAAAGGGACCCCTGACCATTAGGTCCAGTCGTGACCGACTCTGGGGTTGCGCGCTAATCTCGCATTATTGGCCAAGGGAGCCGGTGAATAGCTTCCAGGTCATGTGGCCAGCATGACAAAGCCGCTTCTGGCAAACCAGAGCAGCACATGCAAATGCCGTTTAAGGCGGTATATAAACTCAATAAATAATAATAATAATAATCATCATCATCATCATCATCATCATCATAATCTGCCTATATTATTAAGACTGCATTATATGTCTGCTTCTCTAGGGAATAAAGTGCATTCTTTTTACTGTTAATCATGACCTTTCTGTTTTGTCTTTACGTCAAGCAGTCAAGGTGATGAACCTGGGTCTCCCAGACACCTAAACTAGGCGTGATAAGCTTCTCCCTGTCTTTGACATCCCCACTCCCTCCACAGGTGGAGGGCTTTGCCACCCTCCAGCTTCCATCAGCGCATTGGCCACATTTGGGGGGGGGGGTGAATGAGGATGACGGGCCTGGCAGCCTTCTCTTTTTGCAGGGACACATCCTGCGCTTCACACCGGGTGCTTATAGCACTGAACTGGCAAGCAAAATATTAAAACTTTTATCCCCTTCCAAAAGTGCCAGAGGCAGCATTTAGGCAGATTTTGTTCTCGGTATGATTACAATTTGTAGCAATGGAAATAGGAATCGCCAGTTACCTTCTTCCAAGAACTGAATATCAGATGTGTCAAGATTATGATCTGTTTCGAACAGCTGTTTCCCTGTAAGAAATAAGAACATGGTAAAATAAGAAGAGCCCCGCAGGATCAGGCCCATCTAGCCCAGCACCCTCTTTCCCACAGTGTCCACCTAGATGGCTACTTTCGGAAGTCCATTTTGGGGCCCTCCAGCCGCTTTGACCTGCAAATCCCATCAGCCCTAGCCAGCACAGCTGTTAGGGAAGGGCTCACCTAAGGCAACTGATACCTCTTACCTGTTAGTTTATTTTTGCCAGACTGTTCTTCCTCTTTCACCTTCTTTCTTTTAAATTCTAGCATCTCTAAATCAAATTTTGCTTTCCAGCTTAGAAAATTTTCAATGGTGACCGGGGTGCCATGGAAACATTGCTACGCAGAAAGGCCAAAACAAACAAACAATATTAATATACAATTCAGGGGGAAAAAACAATCAAGAACACACAAGTCTGCTCTAGCTGTCTGGTACTCTTGGACTGCAGGGCAAATGAGAAACACACTGTCCCCACTCATCCTCTAAAGCAGTGGTCCTCAACCTTGGGCCTCCAGATGTTTTGAGACTACAATTCCCATCATCCCTGACCACTGGTAGCTAGGGATCATGGGACTTGTAGGCCAAAAAAATCTGGAAGCCCAAGGTTGAGGACCACTGCTCTAAAGGACTAAAGGCTGCAGTATACATTGGGGGGGGGTTGGGGTAGTGGGCTTGTGAGCTAACTTCTTATTATTTTATTAATTTATAAATCACAGTTCACATTGCGTTTCAATGCAATTTTTCAAACCTACCCTAAAACCAACTAAAAATAGTTTAAAACATTGCCAACTCCAGGATTGTTTTAAAAACAATACAAAAAATAACACCTAGGGAAGAAAACTTTTCATCCAGCAGGAAAGCTTATTGGAACAAAAAATGTCTTCAGTTGTTTCCTTAAACTACAAATACTGTAATGGGTGCCCGTCATTTCTCTGCAGAGATTTTGTAACAAAAAACTGGGGCAGCTACAATGAAATCCCTGTTCCAAGTTATTGTGGGGTGGGTTTCTGACATTTTGAGGACTTCCAAGGAGAAACGCTTCTGCAAAAAGCAATGACCTGCTGGCTCAGTCTCTCAAAGCAGGGCTATTTTGCAGTTGGAGCTCACCAGAACTTAGTTCTGGCACCTCCCATTGCCATTCTCATGGTGATTTCTAGAAAAATAGCACTGCTCTCAAGTAACCTGGTCTTGAGCTGTGATAAGCCTTTACATATTGGTACCAAAACCTTGAATTTGGGAATCATTCAGGTGAAAAGATGGGTTACAGATCTTTAATAACAACAAGAAGAACAACACTTAGAAGAGGTTCCTGGACTAGGCAAAGTGAGTTTAACAGCCCTCCTTAGTTACCACAAAGTGTATCAAAGTAAAGCTACACTTAGCCAGGCCGGGGAACCCACTAAGATTTCTTGTAGTCAGCAGGTAAGAAAAACAATTCAACTAAACTTTCACCTTTTCTGCTTCTTCTGCCTCTTTCTCCTTCTGTTTATTTTCCTCGTCCCTTCTTGTTTTTATCTGATCTACTATTTCATTTAATTTCTCTTGCACAGCCGATACTAGTGTGAAGATCATTACTATGCCCAGGTTCTCATCTGCCTGAAATACAGAAAAGTGTTTAGCAGGAAATGAAGTCACATAATGGCACAGCAAATACAAAATCTGTGGGAGGAACATTGCCAAGCAGGCAGAAAATGGGGGAGAAATATAGATATACTGAATGCAAAATCCACATGGAGCAACAGCTTCAAGATAAATCACTCCCATTATTTGTATTTATTTAGCAAGACTCATATTGTCTCAGACCTGCAATTCCCAACTAGTACAAAAACAGCACAAAGGCCATCTTTGCACTTTCCAATGCATTGTGAGATAGAATATCCTATAACAGGTTACTGTTACGTTGCCCAATCTAGTTCCGATGCCACAATTAAAAAAGCAGACAAAAATCACATCAAAACCTGCAGATATGCCTTTGTAAAATTTATAAATCATTTCATAAGAGGGAAAAATAGATGGTCTATTATAATGAGAAAAGACTAATAAAACGCTACACTGAATTGTTTCCAAAGCCACCTGCAGACCCTGGAATTCATGTGATCATACACAATATAACTTAATGCAAGCTAAAGCACAATCCTACATTGATTAAGTCCCACTGAGCTCAATGGGACTTGCTTCCTGCTAAGTTCATATAAAGATTGCAGCCTTAAATTATCCTTAGCACTCTGCCATATTGCCAATGGTGGTGCATAACAGATTCCTCACCACCACTTCAATGCAAACTTGCTTTTTAAGGTGTTGTGGCACAAAAACAGGAATTTAATAATAATAGTAGTAGTAGTAGTAGTAATAATACAATTCAGAACAGTGATTAACTAAAGCGTGTTATTACTGGTACTGTGGAAGATAATTTCAAGTGCTCTGTCAGCTAATGGAGAGGGACCAACATTAGCTGAATTGTTTGTTTTTGAAGTAGATTTATATTTATCCGTTAAGTATTTTATCGACTTTACCTATCTGCAGAACGCATTATCCTTGAGCTTGAAAAAACAACCACACCCTTTATTCCCCTCTTTGTAAAGAATTGGCATTGCTAAGCATGGGGTAATAGCTGAACTTGCTGCATCTTGATGTTATTAAACGTTATTAAAGAGGATGCTGCTTACCTGTTCCCGCAATAACTTCAGTATGTCTGTGATGTCACTGTCCTCAAGATTCTCTTGAGAGAGTAGTTCATAGAGGGGGGCTTCATCAGGATAGCGCTCTGCATATGTGAATTTGAGGGTTGCCTGGACAGCTACAGTGCAACAGAAAACATTAGAAATCATTGCTTCATGCTACCAACAGCACCTACTGACATTCATTCTACTAGAAGCAATTTACACAACCTAGTTATGACAAAGGCCCAACACACAAACACACCAGTGTGTAACCTGCAACCAAAGTGATGGTTGCCGTTTTAAATGCAACAAGGAGGTAGGTGTCTGATTCTCGTGCTAAGCCCCCTAATGGAAGTGTAGCTCAGTTTTCCCTACTGCATCACACTTATCCTTTCCCATGGTGAAAATATAAAAACGCTTCACTGACAACATGCAGCTGCAACAAAAGAGGCTACCACTATGCTTGTTGCTGTGTAGTGGGCCTAACAATCTAAATTTTTGTTTGTTTTACTACATTTAAATCCTTCACCTTATTTTGTCATGGAACCCAATGCAACACAGATGCAGTTTCCAGGCTGTCTCCAGTCTAGACCCTGACCAGACCTAGACTTGGTCTGTTTCAGCTAAGTGGTCGTCCCTTCAGACCATACATGACTTGGGACCAGGTTACTTGGAGTACTGCCTTACCCCAGCGTTTCTCAACTGGTGTGCCGCGACGTGCGGCGACGAGAAGGGCGATTTGCATTGTCACGTGCCTGGCGGCCGCCAATAAACAGCTCTGACCCGCCGGAAAGCAATATTTCTCCTCCTCTTTCCCAAAGCTCAGTGCAAACGAGCCTGGCGGCCGCCAATAATCAGCTCTGACCCGCCGGAAAGCAATATTTCTCCTCCTCTTTCCCAAAGCTCAGTGCAAACGAGCCTGGCGGCCGCCAATACACAACACTAACCCGCCGGAAAGCAATATTTGGCAAGTGTTTCTTACAGTCATAATTATAATATAGGGCGGCACAGAGTTAAATTTTTTAACTTTTTTAATGGTGGTGTGCCTCGTGATTTTTTTCACGGAACAAGTGTGCCGTGGCCCAAAAAAGGTTGAGAAACACTGCCTTACCCCATATGTGCCCCCTTGACTGTGTCAATCTGCAGACCTGGCACTGTTACACTGTTATCAACGCACCACCTCCTATCAATTTAGAAACAATCAAGTCTTTTAAGCATTTAAGCATGCCAAATGTATTTTATTTGTGGGAGACTCTCTTTCCATATGAAAGTTCAACAGCAGTCAACTTACTTTCGTCATTTTCTCCTGCTTCAGATGTCACAGTGATAGTGAAACTTATTGGCTTTTCTGATAACACTGTTGAAGAAAGAAGTCATCAATGAAGACAATAAAGGTTTTCTCCCTCCGCCACCCAGAGGCTGGTTGGTTTTGTCTTCAGACATAACACAACAGCCTCTGCTCTTTTCTTTAGTTTTATATCGGAAATTGGATTGAAATTCAAAGACCAATTAGACATCAGCTCACTAAGATCCCAAAATCAGCGACAGATTCACCGTAGCCTGGATAAGAATAACCTCTAACTCTAGAGCCTTTCCCCTTTGAGGAAGGGACATAGCTTAGGGTCCCTTCCAACTCTACAATTCTATGATTCAGTGAAACCGTATTGCCCTGGTGAGCAACCTGGTCACTGAATTCTGCACCAGCTGAAGTTTCCAAACCATCTTTCAGATGCAGCCCCACATAAAACATGTTGCCTCTTATCTGCAATAACAGGGATAATACTACTCATCTACAGCATAGGCTTGCTGCACAAAACATTCTGGTTTATTTAATGCTACACAGCTAGTTTCAGTGGGTCCACGCCAAGTATATCTAAGCTTTCTCATCCATTGCTTCCAGTAGCACAGCATGGGACAGGCAAGCAGGTGTGCAAGCCTGATTTTATGCCATGGCCCTCATGCTAGTTCAGAAGTACTACAAACGCCTCTTGAAAGTTGCCCATCTGTGATCCAAAGTGATCTGGTATTACAGACATAACAACTATCTGCCACAGAGGCTTCTTACAGCACAAGAGATCAAAAACCAAGCCTAAAACCAAGGGGTGTTTCGATCCAATCCCAGAATCACGTGAAGCAAAGTTTGGAAAATGAGAGCGCACATTTCGATCTCTGGAATAAAAGCAAGATCTGCCTCCACCATTTCATAATATGGCTCCAAATGCACTCCAAGACACTTATGATTTCAGCAGAATGTGGTTCCACACCATATTGTTATGTCTTGGCTTGTTTTAACATGGTCTGTAATTTATTTGCTAAACCATCTTGGGAGCTCTTTTATTAAGATCAAAAGGCAGGATATGATTTTTTAAAATTAATAAGTCTTTTACAGACAGTCGTGGTATTAAGAGGTTTAATGACTGAATGAGGGCCAGTTTTCCACGAGACTACTTCAGTCTGCGTGATTTGTTCTGCCTTGCTCTTCATGGGCCACCAGCATGACAGAGGGGGCTCCTCATGAGAAGCTGTGAAGACCCTAAGAAAAGCCCTGCTTGGATCAGGCCAGGGGCCCATGATCTGGCTTATGGGGAGCCTGAGAGCCGAGGACACAGGCGCGAGAAGAGCACCGTCCCTTCCACTATTCGGAGGGAGCTGTCCCTGCTGCAAAGGGGGGGGGTGCAAATCCCCACCACCCAGGATCCCGAGGCGAAAGTTTGGCAACTTCTCCAGTTAGGATGGGGGGGACGGGACCTTGGAGGGAGGTTTCCCACTTCGAAAGTTCGGAGCAGGCTGGCCATGCAGGCGATCGCCGCGCCGGGAGGCAGAAGCGCGGAAAGATCAGCTGCAGCGCATGCCGGAAACTTGGCGCCGCCGCCCTGCCCGCGCCCACCTGGCTCCGCACGCGGAGGTGCCTGCAGGCGCCGCCGCTTACCTGTAAATGAGTCCGGGTAAATGGACTCGAGCGCCTCGAGCTCGTTGCGCTGCTCCTCCACGTAGTCCGTCATGGCCCCCCGCGGCCGGCCATGGAACCCTCCGGCCCGCAGAGCAGGGGGAGAAAGGAAGTCGGGACTCGGCAGGCGCAGGAGAGCTAAGGGAGGCAGCCCAGGCCGCGGGGACGCACGCGCAACGCAGCGCGCAGAGCAGCGCCGCCCACTCGGCCTCTCGACTCCTCGTCCTGCCAAGGAAATCCATGGCTCTGGCCGACGATTGGTCGCGCCTGCCGCCGCCGCCGCCGCGCGCAGGCCCGGGGCTTTTCCCACGGCTGCCTCTTCGCCTTTCGAGCAGTCGCGTTGTTTCCCGAGACGCTCGCTAACCGGCTTCTTTTCCGCTTCGAAGCGCTTTTTAGTATTTGTTTCTGTTGGTCATGTGGAGAAGGGAATCTGGGGTCTCCACGGGTTGCAACAGCTCCGTAAAGTCCTCCAGGGATAACGGGGAATGGAAGGGAAACACAGAATAACAACGCTCAGAAAATGTGCGCGCGATGGCGCTTGCTCCCGAGGAAGTGCAATGTAGGATTGCAGCCCGCACATTGCAATCCCACGGATCTCTGCTCAGAAATAAGTCCGATGGGTTTAGCGAGACTTGCTTTCAGGTTAATGCGTGTTAGGACTGCGGCTTTAATTTCTATTCCCACCTCCCAAGCCCCATATGGCACCAGTCCTAATGCTTTCCTGTTATTATGAGACTGCATAGAAAGAGGGAAGAAGCGTTTTTAAAAGCCAGGAAAAGGGAGTACCGTAAATTAATTGAGGAGAGGAAGGAAAGCAAGAATGGGGCAGTGATAGGAGTCTCTCAAAATGAGGTGAGCTCCTGGACCACAGGTTCTTCACCTGTGATACAGAACAGAGCAGGTTTTTAGGCTTGCCCTACCTGGTGGATGCACTTCAGATGACTGGGAATGTTGAGAATTAAGGAGCAGGCAGTAGGTACGGCATGTGCTGCCAGATCCAGCTTAATACTGAAGGCAGTCTTGACATGCATGCAAAAGAAGAAGAAGAAGAAGAAGAAGAAGAAGAAGAAGAAGAAGAAGAAGAAGAAGAAGAAGAAGAAGAAGAAGAAGAAGAAGAAGAAGATTGTAAATTCAGACTAGTAACTGATAACACTGTGGGGCATATTTTCCTTTCCCATCCCCTGATGTTTTTATAATGGAGGAGGAAGTAAACAGTAGGTAGAAGTACTCCATAGTAGCTAGCTGGCACTACAGAGCAAAAAGAAAGATGATTCAGCCGTCAGGGGACATGGTTATCCTCGATTCAACTCATTGATTTTCTGTTATTGCGAGATCCCTTAAAAGCTTAGCATTCCTCTATAACAACCTAAAAATACTGCTGAAGAAAAAAACAGAGCCATTGCATTAATTGTTTCTTTTAAATCTAGACATATTTTCTCAAGGATACAGTTGCTGGTGAATGTACAAGAGAAATAAATACTGTATGTTTTTATATATTAAAAAAACCCAGACTGCATATCCTAAAACAGGTATGCCAAATCCCACAATGAAGATCTGCAAGCAGAAGATGAAGGTTCAACTGGTAGCAACAGACCACAGAAACAAATAGTAAAAAGTCAGCCTGTTCCAGGAAAAGCTATATTTTAAAACAACATAAAGAATTGAATTTCCCAGAATCTCTGGTAATATTCTCCTGTTCATTTCCAGTTACATTGGCAGGACAAGGGGTGATTTATCTGTAGCATCTAACAAAAACGTTTTTAAGATTTACAGTACTATAAAATAAATGGATTGTATTGAAAGGATGAATCCAACTAAGCAAAACTGTTTTCATCTTAAAATTTAATATCTTGCATGAAGCACTTTGTTTGAAACTGCATAGGTAAAAAAATTAAAAAGGTAAAGGACTCCTGGATGGTTAAGTCCTGTCAAAGGCAACTATGGGGTGCAGCTCTCATCTCGCTTCAGGCTGAGGGAGCCAGCGTTTGTTCACAGACAGCTTTCCAGGTCATGTGGCCAGCAGCGGAACACTGTGACGGAAGCCAGAGTGCATAAAGAATAGCTGATCCCCCAAAACTTTGAACAACCATCACCCTTTGGAGTTGACAGAGAACCAAATTTTAAATGAAGTTCTCACTATACAGCCATTAACATTTGGATTCAAACACTTGCCTCAGTCGACAAATTCCATATTACACCAAAGAGCAGCAAATAGTTGATCCATTTATTATGTTTTTACTATGAGAACTATTCGGATTTTCTTCCTCAGGCACCCAAGTATCTTGTCTTTTGCCATTTCTGAAAGCAGATGAGTTTTCCAAGATAATTTATTATACGTGTTTCATTCAAAAAGCCTAAGGCTGTAATTCTATGAACATTTGCTCAGGATGGGATATTCCATTAAACTCAGAACCACCAAATTGTGATTAGAGCGGGTTGTAAAGCATATGGAAAAGGTCTGATGGAGCTATAACAAAACATTTAACAAAGGCAGAAGGGACATGAGATGCAGTTGTGAGACCTCCAGCTGTGCGTAACTAATTGACTCAACTACAATTATCTTTGTACATTCATTTGAAGCATTTCTGTACTGTCCTTCAGCAGATTCTGTGGAATAGTTTATGAAACACATAATAAAGCGCACACATGACTGGGAATATAAAAACTGCAAATAAATAAATGATAAACCTGGTGCCAGGCAGGCCTCTTTGAGGAAGTAATTCCACAGAGGGAGCATTCTCCAGTCACCAGCAGCCTTGCCTTGGGTAGCTGGGGACCTGTAGGAGATATTCCAAAGATTAAGTTAAACCCCATCACTTTGAATTGTTCTTGGAAATGGAACAGATGCCAGCACAGCTGAGTTGTGTTCCCACTGACCAGCCCCAGTCAATGGCCTGACGACTGTATTGTGAACTAGCTATGTGAGGCTACCCTTGGACTTGGTACAGAAGCTCCAGCTGGTGCAGAATGAAGCAGCTAGATTGTTGATGGGGACAGGTGATCAAAAGCATGTGACACCTTTGCTGAAACATCTGCACTGGCTTCCCATATGCTGCTTCAGAGCTTCAGAGTTCTTGTATTGATATACAAAGCTCTGGACAGCTTGGGTCCAGGATACCTTGAAGACCTCCAGAGCCCTTATGTCCCAGCCGATAATCAGTATCTTCTGGAGGAGCCCTGTTCGTTTCCCCTCATGTTACAGAATCTCTATTTGGGCATTTGGGATTTCTGGTTCCATGCTATAGAATACTCCACGTACTTCCATAGCAAGAGATTTGGCAGGAAGAGGAAGATTTTGGAGAAGATTAGCCCTCGGTAGAACTTTTTTTCTGAGATTTTAGCGTGTCTATCCCATCGTACCGCCGCATGCATTATTTAATTGTTTTTCTTTAAGCCTCAGTCGTATTAGGCTCCTCCATTGATTTTGTCTGAAGCAAGAATTGTTTGTTTTTTCTCCTTAAGTGAGCTTTGGAATGAGCAAAGCCTTTCCATGCTTTAATTTTTAACTTAGGAAACACATTAGTGAAGAAACAGAGATCGAGATGACAGTGGAACATCAATACAGCTGAGATATAGGAAATTTGGACAGGCAGTAATGAAAGTCTGTTTGGCAGTGGTGTTGCGCTGCCAGCTTGCTAAGACCATGTGATCATCAATAAGCAGATAAATTGCATCCAACATCAAAGAGGCTATGTATGGGGGGGGCAGGGGGCAGATGGAGCAGTAATGTGTTTACTGCCTCATGTATTCATGTTATTTAAGAAGTAGATCTTGCTGGGTTTCATGTTTGTTTGCTCCCAAGAAAGTATGCATAGGATTGCAGCCTCGTGTCCTTTCAGATGTAGCAACCCCTCCCCCTCTGTATTATAAGCCTGCTGTTCGATCCTATTTGTATTAACTCAGAGGTAAGTTTCACTTTGTTCAAAGGATTTTGTTCCAAGGAAACACATAGGATCATAGCCTAAAACCCACTGAACTCAGTGGGATTTGCTCACTGATTCAGCATCAGCATTGAAAATCAATTGTCTTGCAAAACTTAGCGATCATTTATCTGCAATCATAAAAATTGAAATTTTGGAGAGAAACTGGGACATAATTATTTTTAAAAATCAAGTGCACATGCTAGCCTGTGTTGCAAAACACAGATACAAAATTGTTATGCTGTGTGATTTTATGACTGTTTACCCAGAAACATTCTATCGTCTATTCTGGCGTATAAGACGACTGGGCATATAAGACAGTACTTGGCAAATGCGCTTAGGATGACTGTGGACCACTTGTGATGCCTTAGAAGTTGTTGGCAGCTGAATGGATATAAATGAGGACCAAGGGGCAGACCCTTTTCTATTAACCAGCAAATCTTTCCCGTGAACCGCCCCGAGACCTCCGGATATAGGGCGGTATATAAATTCAATAAATAATGATAAAATAATAATAAAACACAGGGGTCATGCCATTTAGCATGGCCCGGGTTTCTTCCACTTGCAGGAGGTGAACTGCTGAATAATACAAGATGCTATGGAGTGATAATAAGGCAAGCTCACCTGCTGGGTGGGGTTGTGGCTTGAAAACTGATAACACATCATTGCTGATATCCATGATTAAAAGCTGACATAGGTCTAGTGGTGGACCTAACAAAATCTGGTAGATGATGTTGGATAGAAGCTGGTGGAGTCTGTACTCAGAAGCTGGAGAACACAGCAAGGCTAAAGCAGGCTGATGCTTGTGGTTGAAGTTCATTTTCGGAAGCCAAGAAGTCAGTGGATATTTGTGGACTGAAACCAGGACATGGATGTGAATGAATGGAGTGTGTGTGATGAATGAATGTGTCCACTGGTGTTCTTCACAGATGTCAGCTGGCATATGTTTCTATGAGGGAATTCCTATTTGAATGCTGTTGAGATGAAATGAGTGTGTGTAGGTGTGTGAATGGTTTTCCCAGTAGTGATGTATGGAAGTGAGAGCTGGACCATAAAGAAGGCTGATCGCCGAAGAATTGATGCTTTTGAATTATGGTGCTGGAGGAGACTCTTGAGAGTCCCATGGACTGCAAGAAGATCAAACCTATCCATTCTGAAGGAAATCAGCCCTGAGTGCTCACTGGAAGGACAGATCGTGAAGCTGAGGCTCCAATACTTTGGCCACCTCATGAGAAGAGAAGACTCCCTGGAAAAGACCCTGATGTTGGGAAAGATTGAGGGCACTAGGAGAAGGGGACGACAGAGGATGAGATTGTTGGACAGTGTTCTCGAAGCTACGAACATAAGTTTGACCAAACTGCAGGAGGCAGTGGAAGCCTGGCGTGCTGTGGTCCATGGGGTCACAAAGAGTTGGACACGAGTGAACGACTAAACAACAACAACAACAACAACAAGTGTGTGAATATGATGTGTGAGAGGTGGATAGATATTCATGAACAAACTATGGCTATGCCAAATAACCAGCTTTATATATTTCTGGCATAATTAGACTTCTGGATGTTCTGGTCTTGCTTGTCATGCAGTGAGGTCAGCTATTATGCATGTGATTTGCAATTTCTGCTTTAATGGATCAGTTACTGATCTGAGTCAGGTTGTTCTCTGAAGCAGGCTTGATTTCTTGCCAGACTTCTCTTGGAAGATTTGAATCACATAATAGGAGGAGCAGAAGCAGAAAGTGGCACCCAGATCTCTTTTACTTTCAGAGAGTAGTAAAGGGTTGTTGCCAGGATAAAGCCAGGATAAAGAAAGGAATCCAGTAACGGAAAAGGAAAATGCTATTTGAAGAAGAAAGGATATAAACAGGGAATCACATACTCTCTACTACTGCCCAGGAAAAATGTCACGGCCAGCAAACAGAAGACCAGAGAACCCCAAAATAGTAAGTCTTATTTGGACAGGTAAATGCTACCAAACATAAAACTCTCCTTTTTAAATTAATGTGTTGCTCTGTCATGTTTTGCAAGCTGGGACATATAGCTAAGAATTTCAACATGTTTAGGGATATAGATTGCATTTTCATCTTTTGTTTTGAAATGAGAACCCAGGAGAGGGAGCATTTTAGTTGTGAAAGATTCAGAAAAGGGCAACCAGAACCAACAAAGAGCTGGAACAGCTCCCCTGGGAGGAGAGGTTACACTCTTGCTAGTTTGCGCTCTCTCTCTCTCTCTCTCTCTCTCTCTCTCTCTCTCTCTCTCTCTCTCTCTCGTGTGTGTGTGTGTGTGTGTGTGTGTGTGTGATTAACTTGACACACATAGTGCCATTAGAGTAGTGCAGCCAGAAAGAAATAGAAAATCAAGTTAAACATTCTGCTTTTCCACATTTTTTCCATGCTGGCACCTGTTTGTAAGCTCCTTAAAAGTTTATAATTTACTGAACTAATTTGTTATATAATAGTTCTTTAAAATATAGTAAGATAAATTGATTTCTTAAAAGAAATCAGTTGGTTTTGCAACATATTCTATGCTTCTCAAAGTGGCATCAAAAAGACTAGCTATCAAACCTGCTCTGTGTCTATATATGAACGATTCAGGAAGATTATTTTTTTTTCAAATGATACTGCAATTTTGTCCATTCATCACCACCACATACGTACAAGCACCCGTAGTTTCTCGCTCTCCTAATTCTGATCATCTATTAAAGATTTACCTTCTTGGCCACTAGATGGCAGCACAGTTAATAGCAGAGCCACCAGTTTTAATGTTCCAGAAATGACTCTCTGATCACTTGAATCAATTTCTTTCCCCAAACATTGAATACTCTCACTGGATTATAGTTCCCCAGACGCTAATATGCAATTAACATACCGCTGAGCAAGTCTTACATGACACCAAGAAATCAAAAGAATTGATTCCAAACATGTGACTTGTATATAATTCCAAGCTGCTTTTATTCCTTAAAAAAAGAAAGAAGTTCATATGCAATTGCATTGTGGAGTCTAGGAGTGTAAGGCATTATATAGAAGTTTGCCAGACATATTTTTCCCTGTGCTTGTTTGAGTCACCTCTGTGTAAATTTCATAATATCCACGGGCCCTGTCTAGGCCACTTAACTTGGAATTATTATTTATTTATTTATTTATTCATACATACATACATACATACATACATACATACCCCACCCATCTGGGTGGGTTTCCCCATCCACTATGGGCAGCTTCCAACAAAATATTAAAACATAAAACCTCTCTGTACAGGACTGCCTTCGGATGTCTTCTAAAAGTCAGATAGATGTTTATTTCCTTGACATCTAATGGGAGGGCTTTCCACAGGGCGGGTGCCACTACCAAGAAGGCCCTCCCCCTGGTTCCCTGGAACCTCACTACTTACAGTGAGGGAACCGCCAGAAGGCCCTCGGCGCTGGACCAATGTCCAGGCAGAACGATGGGGGTGGAGACGCTCCTTCAGGTATACTAGACCTAGACTCAATGGGACTTGCTTGTGAGTAGACGTGCATAGGATTGTGCTGTACAGTGATAGTTTCAGTGGCTATTTGTGTTTGCCAGGAGCCTGCCAGGAGCATTTGGGTGTAACTACAGGTGACGTTTAACTGTGTCACTTGTAATTTGCCATATTTTATTTACTTTTTCCTTTACTTAATTGCAGGTATGTGGCAAGGCAAGGGGCTATTTTATTAGCATTGCAACCCCGGGGAGGCCATTCTACTGCGATTGCAACAAAAATCAGGCTGAAGTTCTTTGCACATCAGTTGCAAGGCACTGTGTTGGGATTTGTCCTCACTTCATGCAGAGTCAATGCGAAGCCCAGTGGGCCTGCTAAGAGTCTCATGAAAATAAAGGATGTGAGATAGCTTAGCTTCCATGATGGTGGGCTCCCTTGGCAGATACGTCGAGGTAGAAAGGGGTCCTTCAAGGTAGAAAGGCTGGATGCTGTGGCTGTAGGCAAGGATGAGGAATCTCCAGCCCACAAGCATATTTTGACCCACCTGTCGTGCCAGTTTGGCCCACCAATGAGGAATGCGGCAGGTAAAGAGCTGAAATGGGCTTACAGGCACCCCGATTAGGTTTTCGTTGGATCGTGAGATGTCCCCACAATGCTTTCAGCATCAAAAGCTTCTCAGTGAGGTCTTGCAGCATCGTAAAGGATAGAAGGGTCCACTGAGTATTCAAGTTGTGCAACTGCCTTGCATTTCAAGGGCACAAGTGCACGAGCCCTTTGTGAGCGCTTGGCTAGTTTTCACTAAGGCTACCATCTTAGGCACACAGACTTGGATGGAGGCCCCACTGAACTTGCTTTGGAACAAGCACTCATCAGAAGGGCTGCATGGCTGCAACCCATGCAAGTCACTGGCAAAAAATTTCCAGAGTTGTGCTATGTGAGTTTTTGTGGTCATGAAGTGTACTTTAAGGTTGTGATGTGCCCTCTAGAGACTTTGTGAGCACACAGAAGTTCCTGCTCTCTCCTGGTTTCATAGAAATTTCAAAACACGGCAGAGTTTACTTGTTCATTGGGAGAGTGGAAAGGTGTGCTTCTGGAGACATTGCAAAAGAAACCATTTGTGCACTTGTTATTACTCTCACCTGAATTATTTCCTTCCTAGTTCTAAACAGCTTTTGCATTTCATTCCATCACAGCCACACCCACCCACTCCGCTTTCTATCTTTCAAACAAAGCAATTTACAGGAAGGTGTGACTTTATTCTTTCCCCTCTCTCTTTTATATGCTTCTCTTTGTGTTATAGGACTGGCATTTACCCACCGTTTCATCCTCTGCATCAGCACATCATATGGTATGCTGAAAGACGTCTGCATCTACCCTATACAGTGGTACCTCTACTTATGAATTTAATGCGTTCCGAACGCACATTCGTAAGTCGAAATTTTTTTTAAGTCGAATCCCATAGGAATGCATTGGGAGAAAAATTCGTAAGTCGAAGCAACCCTATCTAAAAATTCGTAAGTAGAAAAATATCCTATCTAAACCGCATCCAAGATGGCGGATGGAGCTCCGTTCGTAAGTAGAAACATTCGTAAGTAGAGTTATTTGTAAGTAGAGGTACCGCTGTAATATTTCTCCCTGGGAAACTGGGATTTTTTGAGAGTTCGTATTGGGCATGGTCAGGGCCAGCCCAAGACATTTTGGCACCTGAGGTCAGAAGAAGGGGCCAGAGAAGATATACATCAAGAACAAAGGGGGAAGAAGGATCAACCTTGGGATCTACTGCCCCAGTGGACCCAGCCGCCTGAGGTGGTTGCCTCACCTTGCCTTGTGGATGGGCTGACACTGGGCATGGTCAACATGGCACTGTGTTGCTAGTTTTTGGACAGTGCAGGCAATTATGCAGCACATACGGAGTTCATTGCCTTTTTGTTAGACAATATGTTTATGGAAAAGCTCAGGGGCGGGGTAGGATAATTTGTTTCTTCCTAATTCAGTTTGTTTAATAAGCCATGACCATTGCTTTGTATCTCCCTTAATTGGCAGAGCAGAGAGCTTTTTGTACTCACTTACGGCGCTTTGGTGGCTCAGCTGTGTAAGGATTACGAAAAGGATGAAGATGTGAACAAATATTTGGACGGCATGTAAGTAGCCACCACAGGTTCAAACGCGGTTGCATATCAGCTTAGCAGGCAATGATATCCATTTAACACTGCTTTCCTCATACCGGGATCTGTCCAAAAAAAATCTAAATCAAGGAGATTTGTGGCACTTCTGGAGGGGCTGTTTATCCACACAAGATTTCCCCACCCTTTCTAGGACAATTATCCAATCGCTTTTCTAGCCCCCTGAGGTCTGGTAAGATAAGCGGTGGGAAATGGCACTGTAATGTATGGGACAGATGCCATTGGCTGGCTTTGTCCTATAAACTTCCATGGGAAGGTTGGCTCTCAAGATGAAGCCAACATTTTCTCAGGGAGTTTTCAACTGATGGGGATGGTGACCCTTTCGATGGCCTTTTTGACAGCAGGTTCTACAGCTACAAGTGGGACTTTACAGATCCAGACATGTCTTCTTTGAGAATATTCCATTTCATCCATCTCCCAGTTCCCACGCATTTTTGGGTCCTTCCCCAGCCCCCCAGCAGTCAGTGACCACTGAGCTTATCAGCTTTCATCAGTCTCATTGTGGCAGTGAGAGAAGGCTATACTGCAATGTTGAAATGGGCATTTAGCATTCCTGGAAATAAACAAATATTGCATGACTTTGAACTTCCGCCTACAAAAAATGTTTGTGTTACTGTATATCAATTTACTTGGCTATTATAGTCTGTTTTGGCTTTGTGTCATATGCTCTCATCATCCGATATTACTTAAATGCTTTCCCATTAACTGCAGTTGGTTTTCCAGTAAAGCTGATTGTGAATTGTAACTAAGATTAAGAGAGAGTTTAATGGAACTTTCCCCCGAATTCATTTAAACTTTAAATGGATCTGTTAAAAAGTTCCATTAAATACTATCTCTTCCATTTTAAATTTTAAAGCCTTTCAGGCTGGCAAAAGCAATATGTTGATTCATTCAAGTCCCTTATACTTGAGAATTCCTTGGCAGCGGCAGCTGGTAACCGTTTTACTTGGTAAGGCTGCATTTTTTAACCTTTCTGTGTTTGCCAGTAAGACTTACAGAGCACTTATTTAGGAAAGTGTGCCTTTACACGTGTGCAGAGTGCCATTGTCTCCTCTCTAAAAAAGCAACCCACCAATTATTCTCTGCACTTCAATGGACTTGATCGACTTTGTCCCACCCAGCAGCTGCTGCAACTTTTTCTGAGTGAATGCAGGAAAATAGTTAATAGCAAGTTTATTGCAACATATACACAAGCCACCACTATTTCTCTTCCCAATTTCCTCATTTTTTAAAAAAATAAGTGCAAAATAATTAAATAAAAACAGATATTTATTATAGAAAAATATTCATTGTTGCTTGCTTGCTCTCTTTCTCTCTAGAAAGGTCACAAAACAAATGTTAAACCAGGCTTCCTCAAACTTGCCCCTCCAGATGTTTTGAGAGTACAATTCCCATCATCCCCGACCACTGGTCCTGCTAGCTAGGGATCATGGGAGTTGTAGGCTAAAAGCATCTGGAGGGCAGGGTTTGAGGAACCCTGCGTTAAACTAACAAACAAAATGGATTCAAAGTAGAAAACAGTCCCTGTTGTTTCTCTGGCCTTCAGGGAAACAACTCCAACCATGCTCAGAACCAATGTATGATTATGGTGGCTAGTGCCGTTCTTGAAGCAGTTCTACCTCCACTCATCTCTTCTGTAGTGACTGTACTGGACAGGCCTCACAACAAGATGCAACAAGAGCTTTCTTACTAGGGCCTCCTTTCCAGCAACTCAATCAGTCACATGTTTTTTCTGCTTAGAGACGCATGGGAGGGACCTTGTCAGCAGAGCTATACTTTTGGGTTGGGAGCATCTGAGAGATTCAGAGAGTTGATTGACTAGAGATCAGGAAATTGACCCAAAATGCCTCTGTAGGTTCAAAGAAGTATCAAATGTGCATGACTGACTTTTTGTTCTCTCTTTCTCCAGGGGGTATAACATTGGCATCAGGTTAGTCGAAGACTTCTTGGCTCGCTCCTCTGTGAAGAAGTGCCGGAGTTATTCTGAAACGACAGACATTATTGCACAGGTATGCACAGGTGCTGCCTTGATGAGGCAAGGCTACATCCAAGTGTCCCTTTCTTAGCAAGGGTGATCACAAGAATGTTCTCCTTTTTGGGGGGAGGGATCCAGTTTCCAGGCATTGGCTGGCTGGGCAGGACAGAAGCACACCTCATCCCACACACCCACACACCCCGTAACCTGGTGCAAAAGAGGGTTTGGTTTGCAGTATTAGTGCCTTATGTAAATGGAGGTAACATGCTGTTCTTTTGTGTTTTTTTACTGCCTACTAATAAAATCCCATTAGCTGTCATGGGTTTTGAGGAAAGAAAATAGCTGATGTTTCCCTTGTAAAATTACAACACGGAATTAGATGGAAACCTTTAATGAAACGGGGTGGTATTTTGAAGAAGAAGATAGCACAGCAGAGAAAGGAGCAGCAAAGGTCTAATGAAGGGCTCTTTGCTTAAATTTCGGAAAATGACATTGCAGTAGAGGCACAATCAGAATCAATTTGCTGCTTCAAAGGGGCAAGCAAGGGAACCAATAAAAAGCAAATAATGTTTCACAGTTATGGATAGAGAAGTGCACAAAGCCAAATTGTTCCTGCAGTGCTTTAATGCTTTCATTTACTTATTTTAATAATGTATAAGTAAACTGGTTCTTTATTTGGTTTCTTTATTCAGTGGTGGAAAATTAACAAGTACTCTACTCCCATACAGTAGTAACATGCTATCCATATTTATAGTTTTAGTTAGAAGTCTAAAGCCTGCTTCTGGTTTTTGTTGAAGTGGGGGAGGGGGGTGCCAGGATCAGCTGCTTTATTTCTAATAGTCCCATTTTGCAGTCAAACTAAAAGTTATCCAATCACCAGTGTGTTGGTTTGGTTTAGTTAAAAAGATAAATAGATACGGTTTAATAATAATAAAAAGAATTCCCTGGATGCCTAGATTCAGGTTTGGGGCCAGTTCTATTTGGTGAGAGAGCCCCAACAAAGATTTAAAACATGCAGTAAAGCATGGAAATATAGGCTGTTAGACCTTTAAAATATCCCCTTCTAAGTTGCTTCCAAAATTCTCCACTTCCCTTAGCATAGAAAGAGACTACACATTTGGTAAGTTAAAAATGGTTTACTTACAAATTCTTCAAAGGTCAGATTCGTGTGATTATCCATACAGCAGCAAAAAAGGACAGGCACTATGACCTAGGTTCCAAATGGTGTCTGTTTCTAAATTATTTGTATAGAAACACAAATATAACTTGCTTCAGCCACACAGTCCAAGTTTGGGTATCCAGCTTAAACCTCCTTACTGGTAGATAGTGATATTTTTCTAGAAAAAGAGGTGCTGAAACTCACCACGAGTACCTTCCTCATTCTCTTAGAATGACAATGGCACCCTATATTCATTCAGTACCCCTACTGCAGATTGGAATGCAATTCAGGCCTACAATTTCCTTCTTATGGTTATCAAAATGAGGTGATAAGTTCACATAAAGTCACAAGCTGCCCAGTGTGAAACTGAGCACACTGTAAACAGAAAGCAAGCAAGCAAGCAGACCATTTTTACATAACTGTTAACTGGTATAAAACTGATGTAAGTTTGGAGGAGATGGAAAGGAGCCATGTAATAAAGTGAATGCAAACGGGGAAACCAATGGTGGTGATCATATATCCATAAAATGCAGGAGATCAATTTTTGCATTTGAAATTTGTGAAAACTATTCTACAGTTAAGTAGATTTCAAACCTGATTTCTTGCTGACTACAAACCAATGTTCACCTGGGCTTGTCTTAAGCCAGGAAAGGAAACCTATCATTTCTGGCTAATAGTCAGGCATGATGGGAATTGTAGTCAAGCAGCATGTGGAAGGCCACAGGTTCCCCATCCATGTCTTAAGCTAAAAAAATTCCTTCAGTAGCACCTTAAAAACCAACTAAGTATTTATTTTGGTATGAGCTTTCGTGTGCATGCACACTTCTTCAGATACAGTGAAATAGAAGTCCCCAGGCACTTATGTAGAGAAGGGGTGGGGAGGGGGTGGGGATGGGGAGGGGAGGGGGGATCACTCAGAAGGGTGGTGGAAGTGGGTGATTGACTGACTGATAGCTGTTGATGACCGAAAACGACTGCAAATGGTTTTGCATGAAAAAGCAAGGGTTGAGATGGCTGAAGATTGCTTATCATGTATAATGAGATAAGAATCCGACATCTCTGTTCAAACCAGGTCCCTCCATGGTTTTGAGCTGGGTGATAAGTTGTAATTCAGCAACTTCTCTTTCCAGTCTATTTCTGAAATTCTTTTGTAGTAAGACAGCTACTTTGAGATCTTGTATAGAATGTCCTGGGAGATTGAAGTGTTCTCCTACTGGTTTTTCTGTCTTCTGGTTCCTGATGTCAGATTTATGTCCATTTATCCTTTGGCGTAGGGTTTGGCCTGTTTGTCCAATATAGAGAGCTGAAGGGCACTGTTGGCATTTGATGGCATACACAATGTTAGAAGATGAGCAATTAAATAGTCCTGAGATGGTATGTTGGATGTTGTTGGGGCCAGTAATGATGTTGTCCGGGTGTATGTGGCAGCAAAGTTGGCATCTGGGTTTATTACTTATCACCCAGCTCAAAACCATGGAGGGACCTGGTTTGAACAGAGATGTCGGATTCTTATCTCATTATACATGATAAGCAATCTTCAGCCATCTCAACCCTTGCTTTTTCATGCAAAACCATTTGCAGTCGTTTTCGGTCATCAACAGCTATCAGTCAGTCAATCACCCACTTCCACCACCCTTCTGAGTGATCCCCCCTCCCCTCCCCATCCCCACCCCCTCCCCACCCCTTCTCTACATAAGTGCCTGGGGACTTCTATTTCACTGTATCTGAAGAAGTGTGCATGCACACGAAAGCTCATACCAAAATAAAAACTTAGTTGGTCTTTAAGGTGCTACTGAAGGAATTTTTTTATTTTACTTCGACCCAGACCAACACGGCTACCTACCTGTAACTTAAGCTAAAAAACTTTCCTTTGGTAACCATTTCCATCTGAAAACTTGGAGAAAGTGTTGATGGGATGCATGTTCTCCTCTCCATTTCCAGGTTGCTTTTAAGATGTACCTGGGTGTTGTGCCAACTGTGACTTGCAGTAATTCCACACAGTTCTCCCTCGTTCTGGACAAGAACCCCTTAGTGGACTTTTTGGAAGAGCTGCCGGCGGGGAGATCTTCACTTTGCTATTGCAGTCTCTTGTGCGGGGCCATTAGAGGTGCTCTAGAAATGGTAAGGAGCCAACAGCTGCTTTTGCCTCCTCTGCTGCTGTTGCAATTATTAAAACTAATAGGGCTCATCCGCACTTCTGTTTATCCCATGCCCAGAAAGCATGGTTCTGAGTGGTTTTCCCCTTGCCCAGTTCCTTTCCCAGGGAAAACCCATTCTTTAGTGCTAAATTGGAGCAAATGTAAATCCGGAAAAAACACAAATTGTGCTGCTTTTTTTTTTTTAAAAAAAAGTTTGTTTATTTAGATAAGTGCTAATGGACTTGTGCGCAGCTGTGTCAGTTAATGCATCTTCCTTTTTTAAAAAAAAAATCAAAAAGCAGGCTAGCTGTGCCCTTCTGTACAGAAAAGGGGAAGGTCACAATCTCAAAGAATGGGCACATCTGCATTTGGGGTCACTTTTCAGTGGAATTGACCTGAGCCTTGGAAAGCACATAGAGCTGAAAGGGGAAAGACTGTCACTTTTCAGACTTCCACTTTGGGCTCTATCTGCTCTTCAAGGTGCAGGGAGGGGGGTGTAATGATCCTCAGCACCTCATTGCTAAGCAGGAAGTATGTGAGGGGCTCAGAGGCTTCATGGGCCCCAGGCAAAGACAGGAAGTGAATCACTGCATTCACAGGCACCATATTGGCAGCCCCTGGCCCCCATGTTTCCAGGTGTCTTTTGCACAAATAAAACACCTTTTCATTTTCAATCTTGCTGTAGATTTAAAATAAGTTTTAGCTGTTGTGTTTTATTCTCCACTCTTTGGTTTTGACCTTTGTTAAGGCTTGTCAGCATTTCATTCTGCATTACATTTTATTACCCTTTTAATCAGCTGTTGATGTTGTTTCAAACTTGTTTGTTTGCTTTTATTCTATAAGCCCCCACCCACCCATTACAGTACACCCTCTTAAAACTTAAAAAAACAAACCTGCAATGTGGAACAACAATAAGTTTTCTTTCATTTATTTTGCCAAACTTACTTATTTTCAGATACACCTGGCTGCTGAAGTTACTTTCATCCAAGACACTCTGAAGGGGGATGATGTGACAGAAATTGGAATTGCATTCTTAAAGAAGATTGAAACCAGGAAACACAAACGAAATAAGTGAAGCCATATCTGAAGTCCCTGTGTGTGGACAGTTAATATTTTTGACCCTCTGTACCTGCCTAGAAAGCTATTATTCCTGATCCAGAAAAGGCATTCGATATAGAACCATGGTGTGGATGGTGCCACTTCTGGATCAGGCCCAGCATTCCCAAATGTTTGCTGTGTAGGGCAAAAAACTACACCAACCCACAAGCCAACATGGACATGAATGGTGCACGGTTCTCCCTCCTGGCTCAGCTGCAGATGAGTCCAGGGTGTCTTGAGGGAAGGGCTGCCTCTCCTGCATGCTTAGGTCATCCTTCTCCACATTCTTCAGCCAAGTAAAGTTAGATGGGTGGCTATGAGGCACAGGAACTGACTTAGCGGTGGCACACTCACTGTGGAACTCCCTGCTTCAGAAGGCTTAGCAGCCTAGCTATTTCATACTTAAAGAGACTTGTCAATGTAGTACTTGTTAGAAGCGTGGGCAAGATTTTTTTATTCTTCTTCTGAAGGAGTCGACTAATTATTTCCCCAGAGTGGCTGGGGAAACCCAGCCAGATGGGCAGGGTATAAATAATAAATTAATATTATTATTATTGGTCCATCTCTGCTGATTCTAGGAATTTCTAGTTCCCTGATGCTACTATTTTAGTCACCTGTTTCTCCTCAACAGTAGTGTTTTTGACAGAGCTGATAGATGATAGAGATGATAGATAGATTCACTACTACTGCTTCTGTGCCTTTGATGTTGCCTTTCTTGTAATTTCTCGGCTGTTTTCTAACTGGCAGTATTCATATGGCTTATCCCAGCAAATTCAGGATCACCTGTTGAGTGGAACGATAGGACAATACATAACTAATCAGATGCAGCAACATGACAATGTGACTGAGAATGAAGGAAGGCAATTGAGAATGAGAAGCGATGCTCCCTGGCAATAGTCACGTGATCAACCCTAGTGCCCCCCTCCTTTTCATATCACAGAATGATGTTATTTAAGGTGATGTTATTTAAGGGAAATGGAAGAAGCCAATTTAGAGGTCAGGTGATGCTTCCTGCATTGGTGAACTCTTTCCATAGCAGCCACTGAAAAACTGCCTAAAGGGATGGGATTTTCAGTGCTGCTGAATTTTCCCCTTTGGGGGTGGGGTTTCCTTTTCCTTTTCCATATCGTAGAGTATTATTATAGGTCACTGCTTTCTCAGGATGTCAACAACCCATCATGCCTGCATACCGGTAGATGAACCCCCCCCCCCCAATGCCACTGGTTTTAAGACTTGGGGGAGGCAGAAGCATGCTGTTCAGGGTCACTTGGAAATCATCCAGCAAGAAAGCAACCATGCAGGCTTGCCCAGTACAGGACTACCTACAACAAGCATGTTCCTTTTCCCACTGCAGAAGCAACTGACTTTGCACTTCAGCTTTTCCTAGGAGGAAACAGGGAAGAATTGGGGTAAGGGGTGAGTGACTGAGACATGATTTGGATCGCACAAACAAGAAAGCAAATTACGTAATGGTACTGTAAGACAATGATTTTCCAGACAGAAACTTTTTGTGTTACACAGCTTAATTTATTAGAAGCAGGGTAACTGTAATACTATTTTTGTGGCTGCAGAAGAGTCCCAGACCAAATAGTCCCATCCCACCCCCATGATTCCAGTGGAAATACCCAAACACATGCTTTCTTTTGAAATAAATGGGGGTCCCTTGGGAGCCCAATAAATCCAGTTGCTGCCTCCCTCCCCCCCCCCAGCACACACTGATTTGGGTGTCCTTTTTTGTACTCCTTGATGGGCAGAATTCATGTAAAACGTTGGGAAGGCTCATATTTTTTCCTTAGCCAGGAAAAAGTTTCATTTTGGCAAGTAGCACAGTATCAGTCCACACACACTAACTCAGTTCAGGTGCCATTTTCCTCATTCTCTGAACCAGGGGTCTCCAACATGGTGCCCACGCAAACATGATGCCCAGAAATGTCAGTAAATATCCTCTCACAAAATCCACAATGCAAGAGAAACATATCTCTTCCTGCTTAATTCCTGGCTCCAGCGTCTCTTACTTTGAATGTGCCTTAAACATGCCCATTTGTTTTACGCGTTAAAACTGTAAACTTCCCCGATGCTTTATATTGCAGCAAAGAAATATGTTTATAAATACTGAAAAAATAAAATTTCGTTGGATTTCAAAATTGGAACCCATCTTCCCATCATTCCTGAACAGATTAGAGCTGCAAAGAGCTTTTCTGTGTGGCAAATGTAGGTGTCTTTTTCCAGCTGGCGAGTGGCATGCTCATGCCATTTTGTGGTCAAAACAAAATAAAAAAATTCCTTCCAGTAGCACCTTAGAGACCAACTAAGTTTGTCATTGGTATGAGATTTCATGTGAATGCACACTTCTTCAGATACCCATTTTGTGGTCATGTCTCTTTTCCTGCCCTTTCAAATGTGGGAAACTATTTTGTGTTATGCCACATCCCTATGACAGACATTTTGTGACTGGTGCCACAAGGCTTTCTCAGTATTCCAAATGTGCCCACTGGCCTGAATTGTTTGGAAGAACAGAAACAGGCCATAAGGCTTCCACCTAAGCTCTCCCTCTGTTCTTCCCTCTCATACGCAGTTTGGGGGTTTGGTTCGTTCCAAATCCAGTAGCCAAAGCGTCATGGGGGAGGGACTCCTGAATCTTTTATTTTTAAAATACTTTGTGCCACATTTAATCCAAAACCTAGGTAAGCAGGTAAGTCTTAGTAGGAGTCAGAGGTTCATTATGGTCAGGCTGTAGTGTATACACATCATACATTTAAAGCACACACCGACACCCAAAGAAAGAGAAAGATGGAAAAAAGAGGAAGGAGGAAATAACAACCATGTTCAGTTAGACATCTTCCTGTAATGGAGCCTGATGGACTAAGCAATTATATCACTATAACCCTTGTGTTTCAATACCACCAGCGCCATCCACAAACCCCAGGCAACAAGGAACTGTATCCCCCTCCACAGACCCAATACTGCCAGTGTTGGTTTTGCTGCTGACATATTTGTGCATCATGCTGTAGTAATCTTTTTTAGGGTTAAACTTGAACAAGGAAGAAATGCCGTGCCACTCTTTGGCACTTGGGGTTTGAAACTCGCCCAGTTCTGTGGAATCAAAGAAGCATCTGACGTTCCTCTCTGCCAGCTTCGCTGCGTGGTCTTTGGCCTTTTGCTCAAAAAGCTGCCGCTCTTGCTCAATGTACACTTTCCAGAAGGCAAGCTGGAGAATACTGACTGGAGAACAGCAACGGGAGATGCATGTAGAAACTAGGGCCAATATGAAGACACTGGCGATCAAAATCCACCCCAGCACCTTGGCAAAGAAACACAAGAGAGATAAGAACAAGGTCTGCATCAAGGTCAAGACACTGGTGATCAAAATCCACCCCAGCACCTTGGCAAAGAAACACAAGAGAGATAAGAACAAGGTCTGCATCAACTCTTGCCTAGAATTAACTTGGGGTTGTGTCATGTCTGTAATAACTATTTCTCCCCCAAAATACCAGGAATCTACTAGCTCAGACTATTTGTCCACCTAGCCCATTATTGTCTATTGTTTTGATCAGCAGTAGCGATCCAGGATCCAAGCCGAGCTCTTTCTAAACTCTGGCTGCTTTACCTTGGAAATACGGTACCAGTGATTGCTCTACCACAGAGCTTTGTGTTTGGCCAGACCCCAAAGCTTTTTGGGGGGATTCAGATAGGCAATAAAAGGCACTCGGGTTGCTCTTTAACCGTTTTATACATAGGATGAGCTGAGCAAAGAGCGAAGCGAATAGAGCAGATATATTCTTACGACCCTTTGTAGTCTGCCAGAATCCCCTCTTCCAGGCAGCCGTGGTTTCAAGCTCCTTACAGGCAAACGGTGCAGGCCCCATGCTGACAACTAGATCCTTACTGGGATATTATATAGCACTCTATTTTTCTGACACAACCTTATCACATTTCATTTGGGCATATTCTCATGGCCCTGAAATTATTTATGTTTTACCATGCCAGAGGAATTCTTCAAAGATAGCCAAGTGGTTACTCTGGTTTATCTCTGTTAGGCAAATAATCCCTGCTTCAATTGCATCTTTTTAACCAGTTGTATAGATTTCATTAATTCCTGCAAAATAAATGCTAAATGTGCAGGTTTATATAACTGCTGTCTATACAGATTTTTATTATCTGATCCCACACCTTCCAAAGTTTTCCCGTACAAATCTGGATGCACATCTCCTAGGATGTGTTCCTGGGTGAGTCACATGACCCATGCCTCACTCTCGCCCTGAAAAGCACTTTTTGGGGGGGTTAGATCTTGCACAATGCCCTAAAATGTGGTTTTTTAAAGGGTGCTGCACATAATCACAGCCCCGAAAAACTGCTTTTTTTTCAGGGCAAGTGTGTGCAAGGTCCTGGCACCCAAACTGGCCTCTGAGATCTCTTGAGAAAAGACAGTGTCCCATTTTTTCTGGGGAACTTGGAAGGTATGTGATACAAGCACAGGTTATAGTTATAAAGCAATGCTAGGTCAAGGCCTTTTAAACCTTATCCTGAGGCATCTAGGGAGAACTGATGACATCCCTCTATCAACTCGTGATAACAAACATCTTCCACAATAAAAAAAATCCTTCAGTAGCACCTTAAAGACCAACTAAGTTTTTATTTTGGTATGAGCTTTCGTGTGCATGCACACTTCATCAGATACACTGAAACAGAAACACAATCTTCCACAATGTAAAGCTACACTATGGCTTCTATCATTTATGAAGAGATGGCTCATCAGACCACACCTTGTCCTTTCAGGTGCCCTTGTTTAAAGGCTGGGATTTTACACTGCCATCCCCACAATGCCACTCATAAGGCCCTGCTGAAGTCCGCTAAGTGAACTATAGTACATGATCACATGATGCTTCTAATACTTTCAAGTAGCACCTGGATATTAGCCATGTTGTAAGAAGAGGAGTTTAGAATCAGTTACTAAGGAGAAAGCATAAACAGAAAAAGAAGGAAGGCATAAACAGAAGGAAGGGCATGGCAGAAAATGCACATTTTCAGGTCACTACCACTTGATATGCTGTAGGGTGCAGTCATGAGTAATTTCCCCCCAAATAATCCCAGTTTATACTTAAACAGGCAGCCTTTCAGTGCCCCCTGGTCCCAAATTGAGATGCCCCCCAGCCCACCCATGCAATTTACAAGCCACAACTTAGTAGTACCATCTGGAAGAGGTTATACCAACCTGAGACTGTGCTTGAAGACTCATGAGCACATCCTGCATCTCTGAGGTAAGAGTGCCACTCTGACAAGGCACTTGAAGCATTTCCTTAACACACCCATCCCCTTTGCCTTCGCACATGTACGCCTGCATTATGGGGCTCCCAGTAGCGGCACACTCGTAGAAGCGGCTTCCCAGTAAGGCCACAGCAATCCATGTCAAGGGAGCAGCGGAGGCTCTGATAGTCACCAGCCACAGCACTTTCAAGTAGTGCCGGAATCGGGTCCCGTGAGGGCACTTGCACAGCCTGTTGGGGGCGCAGCTTCCGGTGAGTATCTTCCAAGACTGGCTACTGAGCAACAGGCCAAGCAGAAACAGAATAAGGGCTGGCACCAAGAGGAAGACCAAACCATAGAGCATATTCCAGGAGTTGCAAGGACATTTGAACACTACAGCAGAAAAGATGCGCTCGCTGCCAACCGTCAACAGAGAGACAGCTCCATAGCCCAGTGCCTTCTGGTGATTAAGGAAGAAGTCAAACACCGTACGAAACTTCTCCATCCTGCTCCCTGGGGCTGCTTTGGTGCTCTAAGTCTGTCCTCCAATACACTTTCTTCCTTCACAGGCTGCAAGGCTCTAACTTGAAAGAGGAAATCTACAGTTTCCTGTAAAGTTCCAGTCACAAATGGTTTCACTTTTGGTGCGAGATAAAGAGAATATGGAGACTTTACTGCAAAACATGTTTATAGACCGCTTCCTCTTTGGGTTTCTTCTTCTTCGCAATTGAATCACCAACAACTCACTCACTGAAGCAAATACAGAAGAAGGAACTCCTCCTGCAAATCTTGCTGCATCTAAATGGTCTGAGCTGATATTTTATTTTATTAGCACCACAAGTGGTAATTATTAATTTCCAAGCAAGCCAAAAAGGGTTAGGGTCAGGATACACAATTCTTCTTTTTTATGTTATCTTCATAACCATGTTATGTTGGGAGACAGGGACTGAGCCAGACAGTTCTGTGAATTTAATGGAAGTACCAGGAGAGGCTGGTCCATGCCCTACCAGCCTCAGCCTGCCCTCACTTCTCCTCTTTCTTCCTTACAGCCAGGCCAGAGAGCGGCACTGCTTCAGAGCAGCAGCATCCTTAGTCTCTGCATTGCCCTTGTACAACTGAGCCAGGAGTTAGAGGATGGGTCCAAAACTAGAATTAGTTGAAACAAAATAAAAAAATTCCTTCCAGTAGCACCTTAGAGACCAACTAAGTTTGCCATTGGTATGAACTTTCATGTGCATGCACACTTCTTCAGAGACACAGAATTGGTAGCTACACAGAATTAGTTGGTTATGTTTATCATTGGCTCTGGCTCCAAATACTTTTGGGTTCCCTGCTTTCCACCTTAGCAGTCCCGCTGGGCAAGTCACCACTGAGAAATACATTACACAAGTGTGAGCTCCTTCCAAAATAGTCCCTTCTCCCCCCCAACGTAGAGTAAGACCACGTTTGATCAGTTAAAAATGGTTTACTTACAAACTCTCCAAAAGTGAGATTCATTTGCTTTTCCACATATCACTCAGACATAGCTGCCAAGTTTTCCCTTTTCTCGCGAGGAAGCCTATTCAGCATAAGGGAAAATCCCTTTTAAAAAGGGATAACTTGGAGCTTCCGGGTTCAGCGCCAGCGCCGATCGGCGGGGTTTCGTCTCGTCTCCGAGACGGCCCGTCCCTGCTAGGAGTGGGGAGGGCAGCGAGAGCGACGCTGCGCCCCTTAGAACCTCGGGAAGGGCGTCCCGGGGGCAAATTTGCTCGGCACAGCCCCAATCCGGACTCCCCAACTCTTCGGCTAGCTCTAATAAGAGCTCCGGAGCGAGGAGGGTAGAAGTCGCGGGGGCCATTTTGAGCGGCAACGTTATTCTAGCAGGGAGAAGCTTCAAGCCGAAGGCGGAGAGCGCTGGATTCTTCCGAAAATAAAACGATTGGAAAAGACTGTAAGTAACCTCACGATTTGGATTATAAAACAATTTGGATCTGGGAGAGAGGGGAGAAAAGAGGAAGCCACCCCCCCCCACGGCAACAAAAGAGACAGTAAATAGAAACCCGAAGACGTAAACAGAAGATTTGCAATTCAAAAGGATCCCTCAAAGGCATCAAAGAGAATCTCCCCTTTGATGCAGGGTGAAAGGGGAGAGAGACTGTGGTTTATGACTGCCCTGCAGCAAGAGGTAAAGGCTAAGAAAAACCTTCCTTTTCCTCGGGAGCCGGCAGCCCAGACAACCCAGTGAGTTGATTAGGATTTATAAGTCAATTTTTATTTCACTTTGTATTTCTGGACTTTGTGGAATTTCTTTTTTGGTTTAAATGTTTGTGAAATGTGAGTTCGAACTTTATTGTTAATAAGACTTGAAGAATGCAGCCAGCTTGTTAAAATGGAGTCGAGAAAATAAACTGTGATCATATTCCACCCCACGTGACAAGTTTTGACCTTGGCAGGATTGAATTATGTCAACAAAAAAGTGTTCCCCTGAGTTCCAGCGGTCTGTTTTGACCTTAATGTGGGAAACAAGAATAGAGCTATGTCAAGAGGAGACACGACGGCAAGAGTTACAGCAAAAATTTCAGATGGTGATGGCAGAATATGATTTTTTAGAAGATGAAGCTTTTGACACTGAAAAAGATGAATGTGAGAATGACAATGATGGTGACTGTGATTTGGAAGGAAAAGATGAAGATGAGGACTGTGATGATTTAACACAAAATGAAGCACACCATGAAAAAAATGATGACTTTACTCTACAAAAAGTTGGATGGAGTGCCCTGCCTTTGAGGGGGGCACGATTGGTATTATTGGAACTCCAGAACGCCCACAGGGAAGAAGGAAAAAATATGCAGAGAAGAGAAGAAATTCAGGGGTCCTGTATGGTGGCCTGGATGGCAAAAGACTGTAAACAGGGGGTGGGGTGAAGGGAAAGTGATGTTGTGATTATAAGGATGGATCAACAGGTTTATAACTGGTCTGCTGATTATGGAATTTGCTGGATTGGGGGGGGTGGAGCCGGTAATCGGGGATGTAAGGTTAAATTGAGAATAGTTATAGTTTTAAAAGTGAATGGATTTTGGAAAATGTGAAAATATGGAGGCTTATAGAGGGAGAAAAAATTAGGCACGGGAAGATAAAATGGGAGTTTGATTTTTCAGTGATTTGAATATTAGATGAAAATGTTAACAATTGATTTATAAGTTGTATAAGTTACAAAGGTGTATTTTTATAAAGTAAGAAACTGTTGCAGATGATAAAAAAGGGATGAAAACCGGGGAAGGGGGGGGAGGGGAAGCCCACAAAATATGGTTTTACAATTATGAATGTAAGAAAAATTTTTCTGTTTTGTATTGTTTTTTTCTCTTTTTTTGCCCTTTCTTTTTTCTCTTTTTTCCTATTTCTATTTTTCTCTTTTTTTGGTATGACAATAGATGGTTGGATGGATGGCCTCCTGCGTACTGCCCTGGTTTGCTGGAGCTCCCTGGTGGCAGGGGGGGGCTTTGGGGTCAGGGGAGGGGGAGGAGGACAGAAATCCAAGCATAAAATGGACCATCTCTGACTGTTCACATACATGGGATACTTCTGTGGCAGGGGAGGACCCATGTGGGTGGGTAGGAAGGAGGTGGAAAAGGTGTTTATGTATGTACCGTTTTTTTCTTTTTTTTGTATTTTGTAAAATTAATAAAAAGTATGTTTAAAAATAAAAATAAAAAGGGATAACTTGGCAGCTATGCACTCAGAAAACGTAACTAGTAAAACTTGGCTTTATTACAGTGGTGAAAGTTCCTAAATTATTGGCAAAGGAACGCAAGATTGGCTTGTTAAGAGCCATGCGGTCTGAGCTGCAGCAACCAGCAAAAAAAAAAAACCTCTTCACTCAGCTTCTCAGGTAGACTGGGAGAGGACAATAGGCTTGATTACCTTCCTCCCAAGCTGAGAGGGAGTGACCAGCTAACCCCTTTGTGTGTTAATTAGACTTAAGTGTGTTGGTTATATGAAGGTTATCCCACACATTGGCTGTTCTGGCTAGGGCTAATGGAAGTTGGGTGTTCAGCATCTGGAGGTCTATCCTGGCTTTGAGCTACTGAAAGCTACCAAAATTGGCACAAAATATAGTAAATTTCCTATAAGATATTTGAACAGCAGGTCCACAAATACTTATAGAACATGGCCACAGGAACATATTTGCCTTTTTGAAAACCTGTTCATTAAAGGGTTCTCCCCCCCCCCCCCCACACACAAGTAGAAACAAATGCAAACCACCACCACCTTTTCCGGCTGTTTCCCATTCCCCATCCTCTTTTATTCCCTCCTCCAAGCAGTGCCTGGGCCGTTGATCATGCAGCAAAACTTAGTTGAAGCCATTACCTTTCATATCTGCTGTTATTTTAATGTTTCCAGCAACTACTGGCTACCCTGACTTTGGGGAGTGGCAAGATACATATGGTAAAAATTATGCTCATTCAACAGGAAAGAGGATTGCAGAAAAAATACAAATCAGTCCGCTCAGAAGAATCAAGTGTTGAGATTTCCTGTTTGCGTGGGGACTGACAAAAGAGGAAGTAGTGACTGGGGTTGAAACTAACTTTTTTACTATTTTTTAAAAATTCCTTCCAGTAGCACCTTAGAGACCAACTATTATTAAGCATTCCGCTAGGTGGCGCCTGTGTGCCACGGCCTTGGCAATGATGAAACAGGTTGAAAAATGTGCATTAGGCACATGATAACACAAGGAGAGACTGGCAGTGATGATGCAAAGCAAATGCTAACTAACTATATAAAACACGGACCATTGGTTTCCTCCCTCCTCTCTCTCCCCACCCCCAGCCACGATACTGAAAGATGCAGCACCTGGAGACAGCATGTTGAGTGGTAGGGAAATGCCAGAACTTTGATCTGAGTCAGCTGAAGAATTTTGCTCACACTCAATATCCTTGATGACACTTTTATATTTTCACTTCATGACTGCAACATCAAAGCAAGTATTAAACCACACATCAAGCCCCACAGACATTGGCAGAACTTTCAGCAAAGGCTGGTTGCTCGTTCAGCAGCAAGTCATCAACTGTCGAGCCACCTGCGTTCTTATTTCCTCTTCTCAGAACCATGGAATCAAATCTGAACTGGACGCTTTCCCTGGATTGTGATGTGGGACCTAGTTTTGGGCGGGAGAACCTCGGACAAACTTTGGCTGCTCCTGGGCACTAACGTCACTAGTCTGAGTTTGGTGCAAAGGCACCAAAGCATTGGATACATGTTTCCCAAAGCAAGGTCAATTTGGTGCCCTTCAGAAAGTGGTGCCAACAGGGTTTTCTGAGTCCAGCACAAGCAATAAACAATTTGCACAGGGGTTACAATCCTGACCCCTGCTTGTGTCAAAGCACGGATAAGCCTCCTCTGTCCCTGTTCTGCCCCCTTTTCTGGCCACTTCCAGGTCGCCACAATGTGCACACTTGATCTCTCTGACTTCATGCATTGGCACTGAGAGCTGGGAGCAGCCAGGTTGACTCATCTCAACTGAAAGGGTAAGGAAGTTGCTTCATAACTTTCTTTTTTGAAGGACTAGAGTCTTTTTTTAATTAAAAAACTGAAAGCTGATACCTGAGGCCCCTCCTGGCTATGGGACCTGGTACATCTGAACTCGCTGTGGTGACCCTGTCTTCAGAGGCTGGAGATTGAACTGGGATCTTCTGCATGAAAAGCATGTGGCCCTACCATTGGCTACAGTGCCTTCCTTTAATTTACAGGGTGGGGTAGAGCAGGCATCCCCAAACTGCGGCCCTCCAGATGTTTTGGCCTACAACTCCCATGATCCCTAGCTAACAGGACCAGTGGTCAGGGAAGATGGGAATTGTAGTCCAAAACATCTGGAGGGCCGAAATTTGGGGGTGCCTGGGGTAGAGGGTGAGACCTGCAGCCATCCAGATGTTGTTGAACTCCATATCCCATCAGCCACATCAGCATGGCCAATTATCAGCAATGATGGGAGTTGTAGTCCAGCAACTTCCAGAGATCCTCAGGGTTACTACCCCCTGCTTTAATTGCACCCCTCTTTGGTTGAACAGCAAGGTTCTGATTAACAAGTTAAACAAACCATTTCATGTGTGTCATAAAGCTATGGAAGGAAAATCTGAAAGTGTCTCCGGTGGTATTTAATACATGAATGGAAAAGTCTCCACCCTGCTTTTGGAACGAAGCATTCAGAATTGCCATGTTGTCAGCCGCTCTTTCCTGACAAGTTTAGAATACGCAAGTTTGTATTCGTAATGTTTAGTTACATGAAAGAAAAAGCTGGGGCTTTCCTGGGGGGGGAACAACAACATTGACATTGACCAAGCAGAAGGAAATTAACAGCAGTTAATTGGCCCATTCCAAAAGGAGCTGATATTTTCCAAAGTAAACTTTTAGGGAGAAGACAACTTAACCAGGAAGCTTCAGTTTGTCAAAGGAACTAAAGAGTGACTAGACATTACTACACACCTCTGCATCCATTTCACATAATGCATACACACATCTGTGTGTGTGCAGAACAAAATCTTAGTCACTACGCTTACTATTTATTATTATTTTTTTTAAAAAAGGACTTAAGAAAATGGACAGAATGTTCATGGGCGGTGCCAATTATTCATTCAAGGCCAGTTGTTGTGGCCTTATTTCCACATATAGAACTATAAGAACTCATCAGATTTACCAGTTATGTTTCAATACAACACAAGGGCTGAGGCCAAAATAAAATGAACCCTTCACATTGAGTTGGAGTGTGAAAGGGCAGGCCCAGATCTGATGCTTGTGAATGATCTGCATTTTCACACACATTTGCATTCTGTGACCCATGTTGGACTCCTTTTAGAATAAGCTGCATTTATTCCTGCCTGTTCCTTGCCAGCTTTTTTAAATTAGCAGATACCAAGTTATGAAACCTCTTATGAAAACATTGACTTATAAGAGCATCTGTGATCAACAAGTTTTATTGCACTATGAAATGGAAGTATTTCTCTCGTGCACACTGGCAAGCTGTAAAATTACCGTAGCATATCCATAAGTTTCCTATGTGGCCCAAACACACTCTGCATTCTTTTCTCGAATCAAATCTAATGTAGTGGGTGTATCCTTAAAGTATTGATGTTTCAGTAATGAGTTGATTCTGAGCTTTGGCCAATCCAAATAAGGGAAAACCTATTATTAATGTGATTTCTACAGGGTGAAGTGGCCCACCTCACAGTAGACATTAGAGTAACAGTAAAAAGTGGAAGGTGGTTAATAATCAAGGCTGCAATCCTAAATTCTGACTGGCACCGGTGTGGCTTGATGAAGTAGTGCACGCAGTGATGCACCCACAGCCCCAGCATTTGTGCCAGGTGGGGGCAGGAAAAATGCCCCTACACTGTGCCAGCTCCCTGGCTAGTACAGCAGAGTCCCAGATCAGACCCGCCACCATTTGCCTGACAGTAGCAGAGTCCACCCAGGAGCTGCTAAATCCTGTGTCAGCCCAGCCCGGTTTCCAGGGTCTCCACTAGCTACTTCAACCCACCATTGGAGTGGCTGCATTGGATTCCTCCTCTACACTGCAGCTCAACCAACAGAGGAGGCTGACAAAGCCAGGCAGAGCTGAGCCTCAGGACACTTCCTCTGGCCCCACAAAGAGTTGGGGTTGCACTGCTATAAATATGTATTGGATGCACTCATCCAATGTCATAAACAGCTTAGGACCACAGTACCTCCATATGAACTGACCTACACCCTGTGATAAACACCTGAAGCTCTCCTTCATGTGCCTCCTCCAAAAGATGCCTGGATGGTCCTTTTTTGCAGTGACCCCCCCCCCCTGTTTGTAGAATGCCCTCCCTAGGGGAGCTTGCTTGATGCCTTCATTACATATCTTTAAGCAACAGGTGGAAATGTCTCTCTTCAACCAGGCCTTGGGCTGATGAACATTCTATTGCCTTTCAAAAAATTTATATATATATATATACTTTTATGTTGTGAACCACCCTGTAATCTTCGCATGAAGGGCAGTATACACATTGAATAAATTAATAACAATAAACATCTGGAGCTCTGGATGAATTTATCTGCTACTATGATTGGAATGAATTGTGATTGTATAGTCTCCACATTTTTGTCAGCATTATGAAAGACCACAGGGAAAATGTATAAGTTTCAAGATACGTCATCCACATAAACAACCATTCTTGTGTAGTCAGGTTGTCTGAAGAAGTTTTTTTCACACATCCACTAAGGCAACTGTAAACCAGAAGTGGCTGATGAACCAATTTCTGGATGGAGCCATTCAACTTTATGCTAGAGTCACATTGCACAATTCAACATATGATGCTGGGTGGCTGACAGTTAACACAAATGTACTTCTGCACATGAGCATCTGTTAACAATTAAAGGTAAAAGAATACTGGTGTTGCTTAAGAAGAAGGCAGCTTTCCCATTTGATTTTCCGTACTTCTATATTTCCCTTGAAAAATTGGGTTTTGTAGTTCCTCAGTATTGCAGTTCCTCTTTTCTCGAATCAAATCAAATGTAGTGGAAGTAGGGCTGAATCTTGCAAAAAAACACTACCATAGTGCAGGAGACCAATACTCCAATGCCTTACTGACACAGTTTAGAAGAATAGGCATGCTGAATATTTCCACTAACAGAGAAGTTAATTGAACAGCTTTCAAATTTCCTAAGGAAAAAAGCATCTGCTCCCATATCTTGTCTGCAAAATCTAGAAGTTATTAGATCTTACTTGTCCACAAAATCTAGAACCTACAGGTGAAACTTGGAAAATTAGAATATCGATGAAAAGAGCATTTATTTCAGTAATGCAACTTAAAGGGTGAAACCAATATATGAGGTAGATGCATGACATGCAAAGCAAGATATGTCAAGCCTTTATTTGTAGTAATTGTAATTATTTGTCGTTAGGTGGGTCAATTATAAATGGAATGTAATTAATGAAATTTCATAGCGATGTTTGTTTTGGTTCATTTTTGTATTATTGTAACTATTTGTTTTATTACTGTGGAATTTCCAAAAGAAAGCATTTGTAAAAATTAAAAGAAAAATTAAAAATAATACATTGCATTACTGAAATAAATGCACTTTTCGACGATATTCTAATTTTCTGAGTTTCACCTGTAGGTGCTGCTAGTCTTAGAGCCATCCTTAATTTGTTACCCCAAATCCACCCTAAAGCTGAAGTCAGTAAATATCAATACCTCATTTACTTATCTCCTGGGATCCTTAAGAAGGAAGGGCAGGGTATAAATTCAATAAATAATATCTACCGGTATGCAGTGTACGTGATTATTTGCATAGTCACATTTACAGTAGGAACTCACGGCTGAGAGATCGCGACACGGCCAACTTTGTCCTGTGATTAACGGCTGAAGTGGGATGTGAATCACAGTCATGTTGTTTGTGCACTAGTTCAAAAATAGCACCAGAGAATGTGATCAGCATATAGCATCCTACACGTCTGTTGAAATATAAAATAAAACTTCATCTGCTGGCATCCTTGAATAGTATTTCCCAACATGCCTTCTTTAAACTCCTGCTTTCAACCTATCTACATCTGCTTTTCTATTCTCCCTTTTCTAATGCACTGACCTCATTTTAACAATATGGATGGCTGCTCACCTGATAAATCAATCACCAACAGAAGTCTTCATAATTGCCCTCTAGAGTTTTAAACATATCATTCATATATCCTCAAGAAATGTCATTTGTTTTTCATAAAATAATACCCAAGTTGAACGATTCTTCAGAACTTATACACTGAGCAGTGCTGTCCATCCAAAGATTCTTTTTATAAATGCTCAGATTTGTTTACATTAAACAAATATGCATACTGTATATTCAGTTTAGGTTGAAATCCTATGGTCCATGGGAGGGCACCACAGGGGCCAAATGGTACTAGGAATTTCTGACCTGAGAGACAGAGATCCAATGTTTAACTCTTCCCCTGACTAAAGAAATCTCCATGACCCTGGCCCTGCTGGTGTTGGAACTCAGACATTGGTAGGGCCAAAAAGGGTGCCTATTAGTAGAGGACCAGAGGAAGCTTGGATCTAAAGCATTTCCAAGCCCCAACATACCCCCAAACACAAGAAAACATTACATTGACCCAGGAACTGGTACTGTATAAATCAGAGCCCAGCAGGCAAGTGGATAAGGCGGAAGAACTGCTTTGGGATTTCTCTCCTTCCTCCACCCCTGCAGGATTGGAGCATTAGTGCATACTTATTTTGTATCCACTCTTAGGTGTCAAAAAATGATTTTTACAAGGGCAAAAACTGGAGAACAGTAAGAGCAAAGGAGATTGGGTAACCATGGGAGGAAAGACAAATTGTATAGTTCATGGGAAACCTCCCCAGATATATTCAAATAGTTTTGCAAAGCTATGAGAGATTTTTTAAAACTTTTTTTAAAAAAGAAGTCTTTTTTAAAAAAATAGAAATTCAGGGGTTTTTTTAAAGCAAAAGCTGTTGGAAGTTTTATTCTATCTTGAACAACAAATTATGTGAGGTTAATGTGCATAAAATAAGAAATCAGGTGTTCCTTATTGTATGGATGCACAACAAAAGAAAAAAAACAATCAAAAGTTTGAGATACCACAGACATTTATAATCTCTTTATTTAGCAAAATGCATTTGGAGAAATTACTGTATTTTTTTTCAATGTGTACAATAAAAACCATTTCCTCAACTCATCTTCATTTTCAAATGCCTTGGATTTAAATATCATCCCCACCATTCCTGCATGCAAGAGAGGCACATTCATTAATTGCAGAAGCAATGTCTTTTCTTGTTTCAGGAACTTCTAGATACATACAGGGCAGATATCCTAAAAACTGGGAGGAGCAAGGGCCTCATCAATCAATCAATCTCAGAAAGTTTCCCAACAGAAAGGCTGCTAAGAACATAAAAAGAACTTTGCTGGATCTATTCACAGTGGTCAACTAGATGTCTATGGCATCTAGAATCCCACCTAGAAGGAATTCCACAAAAATGTACATTATCCTATACAATTCACCCATACTCCCAATACAAACATTCCCAACTGGATAGCACTTTGGTGTAGCTGGGGCTGAGCACCCATCATGAGCACCCGTTCCCTTTCCCCCAGTTACCTAATGTGTTCCCCTGGCTTCTTCAGGAAAGCTAAGTTCTGGCTCATATAAAATCATGTAATTGTAGAGTTAGAAGGGGCCATGAGGGTCATCTACTTGATCATGAAACATTTGCTGACTGGCAACAGATTATGCAAACTGACACTAGTGAAACTCAGGGCTCGTCCACAATTTTGTGTCTAGAAAGCACAGGTCTGAGCGGCCAAGCCTTCACTTGAGAGGATCTTACAAAATTATTGATGGCTTGTTGTGTATGTTACAACACATGAATCATCCCTCGATTAGGCAGGCGTTAAGTGATGAAAATGCAGGCGTTAAGTGATGAAAATGCAAGCGTGTGTGCCAGCGCAAAGATACATTAGTTGTCTCATTCGAGGTTTTATTTATGGGCCCAGCCGCCTCTGCATTGCACTGACTAAATTACATGAGCTCGCTGCTCTTTCCTACCAGCATAAATGGGGCAAAGGACAAATGGCAGCATTTGGCTTATGGCATCATAATTTACCATTTAAGCATTCATACACTTTAGGGTCTTGATGCTCCAGGAGCTGTTAGTTAGCCCAAATTGGCTTTCTGCTTACAAAGATTGAAAGAAGGATCTTGCATAGTCTTGACTGGAGGTGAGGGCAAGGCAAGCAGCACTTTCTGTTACTGGCGATAGAGAGAAAATGATAGTGATACTGACAGGAAGTGCTATGCAGTAGTGCCTGCGTTTTAAGACAGGTAAGCAGTGAGATGCAACAAATAATCAATAGCACTTCTCATCACCCTCCCTTCATATAATTTTCTCTGGCTAGACAGAAAGGATGAAATCCTTTGGCTAAAAACCTTGCTGCATGTGTGTACAAGCAGTTTGGGGAAATTCACAAGCAGTTCACAAAAATTATGGAACAACTCATCTGAGAGATATAATTTCTCTATTGAAGAAGGAAATGTAATGCCACGTATTGAGTTCAGAACAAGGACATGTAACATTCATTCTTAGGATAAACGCAACTTGACCCATATGTAGGTAGTACTTTGAGATATGTGTTCAGTGTCCCAATGCCCATTAACTTTATCTTCTCTACAATAAATCAATAATCCCACAAGGGTTTCTGGAATGTGTCAGAAGATGAACAAAATATATTCTGGTCCTATTAGGCTTAATGCTTTGCATAGACATATCTAATCACAGAAGGGTCAAGTAGCAATCACTGGGGTTTTTATTGCTAGCATTGTGACTGAGAACAAGAGGAATACAGCCACAATAATATGCAGCTGTCGATTAGCAAGATCGCATAAAGACATCTTTGGCTATGCAGGCTCTTGGCTTTCTGGAACCAAGTGAGTTGCATGGCTAGCATGACAAAGAAAATAACAATGTTCAGAATGAGGAAGAGGCGGGTGTAAGATGCTGACATCGAAGGAGCACTGCTTCGAGCAGTTGCCAGCATCTGTGCAAGACCAGATCGGCCTTTGAATAACACACTGTCCTTGTGTTTCCCATATGTAATATCTGCAAAATCAAGAAGATCTTTCATTTCCTCATCTTCATCCACAGGCAATTCTTTCTGGGCCAAAGTCTGCGCCTTCTGCCGAACTTTTCTTTCATTCACTTCAATCTGTGCAAAAATGTCGGGACCAGCATCAACGTACTTATAGCCTTTAGCCATCTTTCTGTTCTTCTTTGCTTTGCCTTGCTGCTGCTGCTGCTGCTGCTGCTGCTGCGAGATTGCAAATATCCTGTCAATTGCCTCCTCCGTCTGCCTTTTATCTGAAAACCGCAGCAGGCGCTCAGCAGTCTTTCTGAAGCTGTCTGTGTTCCGCACACGGGAAAGTATCTGTTTCTCTAGCTGCTGGAAGACAGGCTTGAAATGCTGAATGTTCTTTTCTACTATCCCCATGTAGTCTCTGACTTCTGATACCGGGGGGCTGGTAATAGTTGAGGCTTGGTCGAACAGAACTTTATGGCGGTCTGCAATAACTTGTGCAAGGACAGAGCGGCTTTTATCCTCACTGGTCCATAAATAGATGGCATAGGCATGCTCATCGGTTGTTATGAAGACATCTAATTGCTGAGAATCCCCATGGACGCTGAAGCTTTGGACCTCAATGGAAGGCCCAATAAAGAGGTACACAGCTCTCGTGACTGGGGCTCGCAGGTGAGTCGTGACATTCACATAGTTTGTCCCATTGTAAGGGTAGCCTCTGGGATACATTCTTGAGGCAATGACAGCTTTTTCACTGTAGCCAGTGTCATCCATCCAGTACATCTTGTACATTCCATCTCGTTGCCTAATGAAGGCCCCATGGACATCGTCAATAACTGTTTCCTCAAAAGGCACATCCACATTGTGGAAGAAGCTCGCTACTGTCTCCAAGGGGCTACCATCGTCAATAAGTATTTGGTCCACTAGCAAGAGGAGCTGGGGGTGTATAAGTAACAGGTTTCTTTGGAGGCTTTTCAGTTTTAGTTTGGGGTTGTATGCACCCACTCCTTCACCCCTGATGAAGATGATCCCACTTCTTTCCATAGCAGCAACCACTCTCCCTTGGCAATCTGCAGCCAAGTCATGTTTATATTTCAACCACTTTGATGAGCAGTCTTCAGTAACTTGCCCTTCCCATGGGTAAAAACAGCTCTTCGACACAGCTGGAGAAAACATCAGTGCATTGTTTAAAAATGTGTATTTTGGTCCATACAGAGCTTCTGTTATGAAAGGTACACCATTGGGGGCAAAAGTGAAGGAGTTCTGATCTGGGTGTTCGTGGCCAGCATTGAAGTTCCTCCAGCCTTTTATCCAGTCTTTGTATTTATTTCGGTGAACAATATCATATATTGCACGTCCTCCCAGTTTTCCTGATTTGAAGGAGAGGAAAGGTCTGTTGACTTCGGCTGGCAGTGCACTTCCATATGTTACAACTCCCCAGTCCTCAAAATAATGCAGTTTTGGAACGCCATAGTCTGGCGGAGGTACTAAACCCAGACTTGCATCATACCTTTCCAAAAACAAAAATAAAAAAATGACAATAATTGACATTAATTATTCATCTCTTTTGATTTTCTCAGATATCAAGTCATTCTTAATTAGTTAAATATTAATAGGTAACAATATTCCATTCTTTAACCATCCTTACTGAAGCATACTGTCCTCATATGCAGGTTTTCCTTATCCATAGGCAGGAATTGTAGTATCTTACACTACAGAAACTCGCATGATCTAGAATATCTGCAAACAACTAGGGTGATAAAGTAGGGACGGCAAAATTTCAGATGAGGGAAGATTCAGAGCAGTTATGAAAAGCTCCAGTCCTTGACACAGGGAATGGGGCTAAATAAGAATTTGTGAACTTCCCATTTCTCCATTTCAAGGCAGGTTTAGAATCATAGAATCATAGAGTTGGAAGAGACCACAAGGGACATCCAGTCCAACCCCCTGCCTAGCAGGAAACACCATCAAAGCATTCTTGACATATGCCTGTCAAGCCTCTGCTTAAAGACCTCCAAAGAAGGAGACTCCACCATTTAGACCCCTTTAAATGTGTATCTTGCTCAAAATGGAATTTGTCCCCCCAATCTAGCCCACCAAGCCAGGACTCCCACTTTCCAAAGTTAATAAAACAAACAAACAAACCTACTTCTAAGAATGAGGAGGAGGTATCCCACAGTAAGGAAGACTCACTAAACAAAGGAGAAGCCTTGCTGGATCTATCCTTGGATAGAAATGATGCTCCTATGTATATTCATGAACATCATTTTGTGCTGGGGATCACGGGGTTTGTAGTCGTCTCTGTTTCCTGAGCTGAGATGGAAGGCATATAATACCTACAAACCTCTGTGCTCTGACAGTAAAAGATAATTTTGTACATACTCAGGAGTCTAATTTCCAGCCAATGGCAGACCCCACAAGGCTTCTTCTGTGCCATAAGTTGATTATTATTATTATTTTTGCAGGGGCAGGGGGCAGGTTGGGGCTGAGGTTTGCCCAAAATTACTGCCAATTTTTTCTTCAGTTTTCATTAAAGGGGACTCCTGACCATTAGGTCCAGTCGTGACAGACTCTGGGGTTGCGGCGCTCATCTCGCGTTATTGGCCGAGGGAGCTGGCGTACAGCTTCCAGGTCATGTGGCCAGCATGACAAAGCCGCTTCCGGCGAACCAGAGCAGCACACGGAAACACCGTTTACCTTCCCGCCGGAGCAGGACCTATTTATCTACTTGCACTTTGACGTGCTTTCGAACTGCTAGGTTGGCAGGAGCAGGGATCGAGCAACGAGCGCTCACCCCGTCACAGGGATTCGAACCACCGACCTTCTGATCAGCAAGCCCTAGGCTCTGTGGTTTAACCCACAGCGCCACTACTGCTTTCATAATTTCAAAATTTATTCCAAGTTCATAAGGATGTGAATTCCATGCCAGAGTCAGTTTTTGTCCAAGGTGGCACACGAACAGAGTACAATATTCCTACATACATTGGCAGAGGACCCTCAAAAGTCTCTCTGCATTAGGATTTGTTTGTTTCGTACCAGAGAAATTCAGTGTGAAGCGTGCACCAGCGCTGTCCTTTGGATGGTGTCCCTGGGCCTTCAAGCACTCGGTTCCTCCTTATCTGATCAGCCAACCAATTTCCACTACCATTGCGCATAACGAACTTGTCCAGGAACACCAACTGGCTCTCTGGTCCATAAAACCAATTGTAGTTGGAATCTGCAATAGCAACTGTCCTTTGGAATCCTTTGAGGAAAAGTAAAAACAGACATGTATCCATGCAAGCACATTACTCAACACTGCATATTTTAGTACAGAGATGGGAGTGTCCTGCTGAAGTCAGAGGGAGTCCTTGGGAATTAAAGATTGCCAGGATTCTAACTATGCTCTTGAATAATGTTTTATCTAGCATGCAATAAATTTTAGAAAAGAGTTTCAACAGACACCCCTTTTTTTGTTATTCTCAAACCTAACATCTTGCTGAAGTATAAAGTTGTGAAGTGGCATTGCCTCAGTTATTTGTACACACATGAGAATATTTGTGTTGTAGCAGGCATTCTAATAAGGATGGTTTGTCTGGTTTAATAAATTGTGGTTCCAACTTTATAGTTTAGTTGCAGCAGGAAGATCCATACTGCAATATTAACTCCCTTTTCAGCAGGAACGCCTTGCCTGGTGGGGTTATAGCCTCCCAGCAGCAGCAGCAGCAGCAGCACTGCTAGTTACCAGGGGGTAGAGAGGCAAGTTGGTGGCAAGTTCAGAGCTGAATGGGCAAATGGGCAAGAAAAGCAGAAAGTGCTTTCTGCATTTAAAAAAAATGCACTTTTGAATCCAACCCAAATATTCTGGATCACTTTGATCCAGAGAATCCTCTGTGTGCAGTAATAGATGTTTAGGTGTGATTGCACTGTGTATATCACTTGACAGCTGGTTGGTGCTGCTCAGCTCCAGCAGCACTTATCTCCTGTCAGGAGGGGCTACTGTTTGATACTGGCATGTAGCCTGCCACTGTACACAAGAATCTCACAACTTGGAGCTTTATCTAAAGACCCATTGGTCATTTATTCTGAAGCTGTTTTGAGCTGCTTACCTGGGAGAACCGTCCTGTACATAAAAGCAAAATGTTCTTTAAGCCAGGGGTGATTAAAGTGGTTAATGTTGAAGTGCCTTTGAACAAGGAACATGTATTGGAAAAGGGATCTGGTGGTGTAGCTGCCATAAGCTACTCCTTCATAGAGAGATCCATCTGTCACTTCCTGAAGCAGAACTATAGACTTTTCCATGATTGCAAGGACTTGCTTAGTCCACAGGTATGCTTCCTGAAGATAACCTGGAAGGTAATATTGAGAATATTATATCCAATAGAGATACAATCTAGAAAATGTCATTGTTTTAACACAGATATTAATTTTTTTTACACGTATGTACTAGTTTATAACCAGGATGGAAAGTATTCTATGAAAATATCCAAACTGAAAGTGGCAAAGAATTCAGCTTCCCTTGAATCTCAGCATTCGTTAAAAATGAATTATTCCAAAACCTCAAGCGAAGGCCAGGGGCATGATCCATCTTCCTACTTATGTGAGTTGGCTGCTTGTGCTCCATGCAGCAGTTACTTGCTGAGGTGTTTTAAGCTGGATCCATATATAGGAGACAAGCCTTTGATAACATGTGTTGCCCAAGTTTTCTGCCAAGTGATCATGCCTGGCCAATGACCAGCAGTTGTCAGTGACTGACTCACTAAACAAAAGGTCATGGGTTTATGGTGGATAGCTCAAGGAAGATGCAACTCAGTGTGGATCAGTGGAGAAAAAGGCAAAATCCATGCTAGGGTTGATTAAGGGAGGGAAGGGAATCAATATTTAATGTGGCTGGATTTCATGGAATCATACTATGTATAATTCTATGTATAATTCTGGTCTACCCAACTCAAAAACAACCAGAAACCCGTAGAAAAAGATGACCAAATTGATCAAGGGGTTGAAACCCTTCCCAACAAAGAAAGGCTAAATCAGCTGGGACTTTTTAATTTAGAAAAATAGGCAAATGATAAAGGAGGTTTATACAGTTTTGCAGGGTGTGGAATATATGGACAGAGATAAATCCCCCCCTCTATTATATCATATGTTACGTATATCCTTCCCATTCAAACTGTTTCACAAAACATACAGGACATTACTTGCAAATGCATTCTGAAGAAGAAAGAGTAACAAGCAGCTACCGTAGCTTATTCTGTAACACTTTTCAAGGCGATGTCCTGAAAATAAACTAAAGCTGCAATCCTAATCATGGCTACCTGGCAGTAAACCCAGATGATTTCAGTAACTGAGAAGTGAGTTATTACTGCGCTGTAAATCAATTTAAGTGGAGGGCAGCTGTGCTCTGCCTACTTGTGGCAGGTCCCAACGTACCCTTTCCAGTTGGTTGCACTAGCTGTTGATTATCAAGCAACTGTATCAACTTCTGAAACTTTCATTCACAACTAGAAAATGCTACTGATTCAATCATGCTTTTAAAAAATGACTCTCTCATTGTTCAGCACATACCTTGATTCATTAGAACTAGGCTTCCTGCCAGCAAGGCCACGCAGTTGGTTGGCTGGTGGTTGTGCAGGTACTGGAATCCCCATCCACGCCTATATGATGCTTCATACATGTATCCTGAGGCATTGGCAATCACCTCAAGAAATCTTTCCTGCTGGGACTTGCTAAGATAGTTGTACAAGAAATCATAAGCAGTGGCAAATCCAACCAAAGAGTGAGCGAGAGGGACCTCATCCCACGGTGCATCCTTCACCAGCCTGTGGAAGACAAGAAAAGGGTCAACTCTATTCATTTTGGTCACACGGTATTATCCATATGGCTGGATCCCTGTGCCGACAGGGGGTTGAATTGCTCTGCCGGCTACTTAAGATGGTAGAAATTATGCAAAATCTGTGTGTGTTTGTGGGATGGAGGTGACTGAGCCCTAGAGAAAATGCTGCCCATAAATGGCTGAACGTTTACAAGTTTCCTTTATATATTAGGTGGACACTTTAAAATCTACAACGTTTATAGTAGTAAAAAGCAATAAAAGTATTACAGTGTCTTTATATGAGCTGTGTAACATACTGATTCTTTATAAAATGCAAAAATGTTATACCTACACAAACCTTTTTAACACTCTAGCTTTTGAAAAATACCACAGCAAACCACTGATTCTGCCAGACCATTGGTGATTTAAAAGGACCTATTTACACATTCACACTGTGGAGTCATTTATTTGCCTTAAAAAATGTACTATGGGATCACTGGAATAAAGCTGAAAGGAACAGTGCTAAGCACAGCCTTACCAAAACATTACATCTACTGAGAAAGTTTTTGGGTGGTTCCCCTCCCCCCTCCTCCCACAAAGGCTTCTCTAAATGCAGAAACTCAAATGAACTTTGAACATTTAATATTGGATTAAATTTTGAACATATTAAATATCACTGGACCTTCATGTCAGTATCTGTCTGCCTGCCACACTCTGAATTTACACTGCTATTCCCTTGCAGTTTACTTCACAAAAGGCAATGGCTCAAAAAGCAGCCCATGGTAGCTACCTCTAGCTAAACATGGAACTGTTCCACATTTTTAATGAATGGCTGCCCAGAGCTATCCCATGTTTATCGAGGGGCAAATATTTAAAACCTCACCAAGTTATCCCCAATAAACTCTGCATTTAGTGTGGCATTAATTGCTTATTTTCTGTACTTTGATTTTGCCAAAACTGCGGCCCTACAGAGGCAGAAAGTAAAGATGAGGATTTGATAGACACATGCAAGCCACAAATGGGAGAAATTTCATTCTGTTCAATAAAACTGGGATGCAGTTTTGGTTTGTGTTAAGCTGCTTTTGCAATGTGGAAAAGCAGCTTTGGTACCACCGTCCTTAGCAATATACAAAGTAGACATTTCCTTTAAGAATGAAAAAAAGTGCTTGGAAAATTATATTTTCAATACTTAACTAGTGTTGGCCTGGGGACGTGGGTGGCACTGTGGGTTAAACCACAGAGCCTAGGGCTTGCCGATCAGAAGGTTGGCGGTTCAAATCCGCATGACGGGGTGAGCTCCTGTTGCTCGGTCCCAGCTCCTGCCAACCTAGCAGTTCAAAAGCACGTCAAAGTGCTAGTAGATAAATAGGTACTGCTACAGCAGGAAGGTAAACGGCGTTTCCACGTGCTGCTCTGGTTCACTAGAAGCGGCTTTGTCATACTGACCTCATGACCTGGAAACCGTACACCGGCTCCCTCAGCCAATAACACATAGAAATAGATGACCCTTACCATAAGCAAACCTTATCTGCACATGTTTCCACTTTAGATAAATGAATCACCAGCTTGAGTCCAAAGAAAAACTATGAAATGCAGGAAGACAGACTTCAGTTTGAATTTTGTTTGTTGGAAATTAATAGTTTTCTTTGCAGAACCTCTTCTGGTTTATACAACTCCTGAATATCTTCTGTCAGAATATCTAAACACCAGGCTTACAGCATCCCATATGGAGATGCTACCTATGTGTCTGGTGAGTCATTTTGGCAACATGGGTCTTCAGAAATCTGCCAGCCATTAGCTCAGTTTCTAGTGGCAGTCTCCGATGGACTGGGTCCAAGACTGACTAGCCAACCTTTGCCCGAAACATATCAAAGTAACACTAGCTGCCAGCAGCCTGAAGTCAGGCATATTTTAGGCTAGGCCAGATGTTTGTAAAGATTTATCTGTTGAACAAAAGCCACAATGCATTCATTCAAAGGTATGTTTTGTATCCCAAATTTATCTTACTTCCCTGAAGGTCATGAAACATCTGCTATATGAAACCATTTCTAGCCTGTTGCAGCAAAAAACAAGTCTTGTGGCATGTTAAAAGATTAGCACATGTGTGCTGTGGAAGTTCTTTTGGATTGTCTGAACCAATCCAAATGATGCATTCTGATTGGCTTTTAAAAAATCATTTCCTACTAATAGGATGTGCCCAGACGTACATTTTAGCAGTGACTCTGCTGTGTTTTGATCAAATATATGCACTTCTTCCCCAAATCCAGTTAAGGAGAAACATGTTCTTCCAATTTGCAGCTGAGGAGACTCCACAACTGAATCTGAAATACATGAATATTCCTGCAGAGACATCAAGGTTCAATAGTGAAATGAAATAAAAAAGTGACCTTAAAAATTGGCCCGGACAGACCCTGAAACTGGCAATCATTCTAAAACCTTTCACAAAGGTACTGGCTGGGTATGGCCAGCTTTTCGAAGAATAGAATTAAAGGAAAAACCAAAGGACATAAGAACAAATTATTGACTAGTTCATCTCTATGTTTCTCAGTGTGTTTCAAACACAGAGATTCTTCATTAGAGGAAATAATTCAATTTTGTGGTGGGGAAGAAAATCAGTGATTTTATAAAAAGAAGAACTTACGCAAAAGTTTCACAAGTGTAAAAACAGAAGCAAAAGAGCAAAAAACTCCTCTTCAGGAATAACAGGGTAGGAGGTAGGGGAGAGAGAGAGACTGTATTGGATTTAAATAATTCTTGTTTTGAAAAGTATTATCATACACTGGTGATATACAAGTAGATAACTATGCAAGTATCAGAAACCTTGCTTTGACTCAATATACTGTACCAACTTACAGGCTTGCCTTGAAAGACAAAGAATGGAATCTTTTAAATTTATTGTTGCATCATGTATCAGTATAATGCTAAACTTTCCTTTAATCTTTTGAAGGAAGGAGATTAGAACTTTTCTAGAGTACTTAATGGGGGGATTAGCTAAGAATAAATTCAAGCTCTGAAAACAAAATCTAAACAATTGCTACCAATGTTAACTTTCATTAAAGCTGGATTAAATCCAATTACACTCAAAACAGACCTACTGAAATTGACGTGACTAACTTACATCCATTATTACTAATGGACTTACTGTATTTGAGTATAACCTAAGTTGGATAGTACAACCCACTGAGAAGAGGCACTACAGTATGTACTTTCAAAACCACACTAGAAGCCTACACAGTTGAAAAAATGTTATTCACTCACTATCTGGTAACATAATACAGATCTACAACTTATTTATCCTGGTGCAATTTCACTGACTTCAATAAAGAACAAGAGAAGATGGAGAGGGGGTTGATTGCAGTTATCATACTTAAAAACATTAAATCAGAGATGACGGCATGTGGCTAAAAAATTTAAGGTAGCAGCACTCTTCTAGTTGGAAGTGGGGTGGTTCACAACTCCAGTCAAGTGTTGCTTTTTACAGTAACCAAGTGATGAGGAGTTTTACTTGCTAACCACAGAAGGTCTAGAATTGAGGCAGCTATGTGAGTGCAGATGTTCTTGGCTGATCTTAGCAATAAAGCTTTTGGTTTTTTAAGCACTCGTTTTGGCCTGGTTTTTTAAGAACTTCAGAAAGTACATTCCAAAGTCTGGCCATGGGTCCATCTATCTACACTGACTATCAGCAGCTCTCCATGGTTTTGAACTGGGGGCATTCTCTCCCCCCCCTCCACCTGGACATGCCAGGGATTGAACCAGAGGCTTTCTACGTGGAAAGCAGAAGTTCTACTGCCAACAGCCTCTCTCTTCTGAAATACCTTGGCAATTACCAAATAGGGCCATACTGGTCTTTTCTTCCACAGTAAATATATAATTTATGAAGGGCAGATGCATATTCAAACATTCAGAGATACACACCAAGGAACTCTGAATGGCTACAGCTTCTAGGCACATACCCAATGCATGCTTAGGGATGCTTTTCTCACTTTATGCATTTTTAACAGAAAACAATGATGCAGTTCTGAATAACAGATACAAGCCCAAGTACAGTGTGAAATGGCTCTTTCAAATCAACCCATCTGCACTGTGGCGTAGGGAACTTGAATTCCACCAATGGTGCAGCAAAACAAATAGTACATGCCAACCATAGCTTATAAAAGAGTGGTTTACTAGCTGCAATACAATGAAAGTTATAGAGAGCTCCTTTGAATTTCTTTAAGTGAAAGTTCAAATATGGCCTTGCATCAGACTCAAATTATGTCACTGAGTTCTTGAACAGGCTTTAAAATGTATGGAAAAATATCAATACACAACAGGCAACATCTGCCAATATTTTCCTCCTAGGGAGTCGCCTGACAGCAAACTATTCATAAAATGTTTATCTTTCAGTGCTTCCAAGCATGTGATATAATAATATTTCCATGATATTTTGTAGAAATGTCATATAGCAAATGCCAGGATGATGTATAAATCATTTAGGGATAGGAGCTCTGTTTACAGCCAGTTAAAATGTACAACCTGTTAAAGTTATTACATTAAACTTAATAAAAGAGAGGCATAAATTAATTTTTAGAATCACTGCTCCCATCTTTTTAAACAAATTTCTTAATCTTATCATTTTGAGAATATAGTTTCCCTTATCTTCTCTTTTACCTAGTCCGCTAATGGATTTATTTATATTTATTTTTAATGGATTATTTATAAATATTTCAAATACTATAGTGGTTACAAAGGTAAAGGTACCCCTGACCATTAGGTCCAGTCACAGATGACTCTGGGGTTGTGTGCTCATCTTGCTCTATAGGCCGAGGGAGCCAGCGTTTGAAATCAGTGGGGTTATGCTAGCACATTCATAAGAAAAGGAAACAACTTCTCTGAGTTCCTAGCATGTGGGATGGACAACTTTCCTACAGAAGACATTTAACCTGTGCTTACTTTTGAATCTAGTAGGTTGCAGCAGGATCTTATAAAGGTGATATTTTTGATCAGGCCTTGTGCAACATAAAATCCTCAGGTCAATCATGCCAGCTTTCCTATTTGCACTTTCTGGTGGGATTTCTAATTATTTATTGTCTGTGGCCATTCCCAATTGCTTTATGGGACCACCCATCAAAGTAGGTGGGAACAATTAGGGGAGAACTGTGTGTTTGTGTCCATGTTGCTCCTCCTTTCCAAGTGCTCATCTCTCACTCTGTTCTAAGCTCTGCTGAAAATACTGCACAACTCTTCCACAGAAGCCTTTGGCTTGCTTCTCTAATTCTCATCTTCCACTGAAATAAAGCGTATTCTTGAAATCCTACGTACATTTATCCAGAGGCAAATCCTAATGTGTTTAATGGGGTTTATTAATGTGTTTAGGATTGCACCCTTTTGCTCACATTCATTCTTGGTTGACTTTTCCTTTCTTTCTCTTCCACTGTTATGACACTGGTATCATCATAATTAAGCAGGAGTGGGGAACCTTATTGAGCCCAAGAACTGCATTTCCTCATGGCCATGTGGCATGATGGGGCTATATGCCAATGATGGGTGGGGTCAGAAGCAAAAGTGGGTGGGGCAACAGATGTTACTCTTAAACCCGTACAGTGGCTGAAATCCAGCCACTTATAAGTCAATGTTTCTGCATGTCTGTCTGTCCATGCAGAGGCATCATTATGGTTCAAGGACACATTCCAGCCAGGCAAAAAGCACTTGGGGAGCGTATGGAGCAGGGCAGATGAGGGGCGTGGCCTGGAGAGAGGGGGCATGGCTTGGGAAGGAGGTGTTGCATGGGAGGAGTCAGATGAAGAGCCTGGAGGGCATAATTTTGCCCCTGGGACTGAGGCTCCCCATTCCTCAGCAGCATTCTCTGAAAAATCATCATCATAGTCATAAAACAACATGTCCTGGTCTTAAAAAGCCACAATCTCTACGGACAAATACAATACAAAATACTTTAACTGACAATACAGAGCTGTAAGATGTGGCACAGGAGAAAATGCAATCTACTGCATTATCTCTATTTTGAAAGAGGCAGCCAACGAGGCACTTAGAGTGAAAGTATATACCAAACTTCTTCTTCTTAACCAAGTTCAAATGCAAGATAAACAAGCACAAGATAGGATTTCAAGCTGCATTCCAAGCACAGGAAACAAAACATTCCTTAAAGCAATGAGATGCTTTACAGTGCAGGCAATTCAGCCTAGACACTGTAAAAAGAAAACAATGGTTACTTTCACACTTTTCAGTAAAAGTCTTCAAACGGCCCAATAAGCTGGATCTAGAGTTGGGAGGCTATTTTGTTACAGGTGAATGCTATAGACATGGGAAAACTTGAAATCAAGCGAGAGGTCGGGTAATTAGGTTCTATCTGCAATATTCACGCTTGTATGCGACCTCTCCTCCCATTCCACCCATCATGCTAATGCTAACATTTCCTCAGGCTTCCACTCGTCATACTTGTTGAATGGCTTGCATAACTGGGTCCATTCAGCGTTGTAACGTGCAAGCTACTATATCAGTAGCAGGAATTACTGTGGTCCTCCTCCATTTGTGACAATCTGGAGTAAGTGTTCACCATGAAAAGTTTTTGCTGCTCTCTGAACCATTAATGATACAAAAATTAAATCAAAACTTATAACAGAGCAGATATCTCACTTCTTAGAGGGTGTGTCTTTAAAAGTGTAACCTGAGTTACGGATTTTGAGATTAGATTAATTTCATAAACACTCTTAGCTCAGTAATGTTTACCCTGATTGGCAGCAGCTCTCCAGGGCTTCAGGTTGGGATCTCTCTCAGGCATAGCTGCCAAGATTTCCCTTTTCTCGCGAGGAAGCCTATTCAGCATAAGGGAAAATCCCTTTAAAAAAGGGATAACTTGGCAGCTATGCTCTCAGGTCTACCTGCAGGTACCAGTGATGGAGCCCAGTATATTGTGCATGTGAACTCTCGTTTGATACTTATTTCAGCAGCTGTGAAAAAATCGGATGAAAGAAGAAAATATTTTAGTGACTGGTGGGGAATGATCGGGATTATTTTGGATTTTGAGTGAAGATTTGGACTTTAGAAAAAGACGGCAGTAGACGGGTGCGAGGAATCCCCAAATTTTTGAAGCATGGGAACTCCAGAAAATAGTATATGATTTGGCATAATATTCGGTTTAATTGATATGTATTTGTATAATTTGAAATAATGAATGTGATATAATCGTGTTTTAATTGGAAAATTAATAAAAATAGATTATATATATATATAAAAGAGAATACAAAATGTCTTTAACTATCCAACTAAAATGTGAGTTTCCAGAAAAAAAACAGAATATGAGCAAGAATTTGCCTGTGGCTCATTTGACTGCAAATATGATTTTTCTAGGATGTAATTAAGAACAGCATACCAAATGATATGGAAGTAAGTAGGAGATAATTTTAACACTTGTTAGGCACTTAAGTGAGAAAGCAATGAATGGCAGTATTAAAACAGTTGAAAAGACTGCAGGAAAGAATGCAAACTGCATAATAAATACTTTGTGTAGGGTGGAAACTCCTACTATGAACTGTTAACACATTTAGGTTTTGCTATATTTGTAACTGAGTACTCATATTGAAATAATATTCTTTTGCTATCATATAAACAAAGACTGAGCCAAATATCCCTTCCTCTTTGGCAGGACTATTAGTTACTTGTGAAAATGGGCCTGCCCATGGAAGGGGACACTTAAGACCTTTTAGGAGGAAGTCTTAGCCTTTAAATACTTATTTATTATTATGTATTTATTAAATGTGTACACTACACTATACCTGTAGATCTCAGGGCAGTTTAGAATTAAAAATTAAAAATGAAGTGGCCAAGGAATTTTCTTCCTTTTTCTACTTTAGTATTAAAAAGCTACCATTTCGCTGCCTACAAGAACCCAGTGGGGTTCCCAAAGAGAATGCTCCATGGGAACAATGGCACTATGTCATGACTACAGACAGTACCTTTACTTTAAGCAGCTCCTCAGGTGACAAATGGCAACCAGGCAAGGGGGATTTTCAGCAGAAAATGGGTACAAGCTCTGGATTTGGAGCACATTCCACATTAGTGTCTCATAGCTGATTTTTCTCCAGAATAAAAACAGTCTGATTAAGCATGCATGTTTACATACATGACTAACATAATGCGTAGGGTTTTTTTGGGGGGGGGGGAGTTATAAGCATCTGCCATGGCTTTAGGCTTTGGAAAATGTGCAGTCATTTCAAACAAAATTAAGGAAGAAAGCCAAAACGTCCTACCCCTTTTTTTGCTTTCTCTTCATATGAATTTTTTTTTTTAGTACAAATGGATTTTTTTGTGGGGAGGGGGCAGTAAAAACAAAAATAAAAATATACCAACTAGGCTGAGCCGCCATTCTTTCCATGTAATCTCTGGCCATATTGATAGCTTCCAGGTTCTCTGGATAAAGCAGGCAGAACATTGCTAGAGCACCCAAGTTGTTGCCATAAATCTCATTCCATCGAGCGCTGAAGTCCTTGGGATCCCAGGGAGGAAGGTACTCCAAAGGGTTTGACAGCATGGTCTGCACAGCCTCGGCCAACCGAGCAGAAATGTGTTGGTGCGAATTGGCGGCCTTGAATTGCAAATCCCGCATCTCTCCTCTGGAAAAGTAGAGCATTGGGTAGCTGTCGTAGTTGGCATTGACAAAAGGAACCACGGTGCTTGGGCTGTTATTGCTGCTGTAGACCAGTGCGAAGCAAACCACATATATGAAAAACACACTAGGAGCCCCCCGTGTGTGAGTCCTCATTGTGGCATTAGAGCTCCAGGTCTCAATGGCAGCCGGACCATCTTTGAAGGAGCCTAGATGGGGGAGGGAAGGGTGAGGGAACAAGAATGATAGTTATGGTTAGTTTTGTGTAAAGCCTCTGAGTATTCAAAAACTGAAAACACATTTACAAGGTACTCCATATCTCCCTCCCCCCTCCCCCTCCCTCCCCCCTCCCCCTCCCCCTCCCCCTCCCCCTCCCCCCTCTCTCTCTTCCATGCAATGTCAAGTATAACACCTTATATAATTATGCAGAATGCTCCACATGTGCCTAAATGCTAATTGCCTAATCTGAAATGCATGCAGTCTTTAAAAGTTCACAACTCTCAAGGAGAGGAACCTTAATAGGTGTGTGTGTGTGTGTGTGTGTGTGTGTGTGTGTGTGTGTGTTGGGGGGGGGGATAGCTCAGAGTAGGACAATCCGATGAGCCTGAAATGCTGGGCAGCCACTAGACTACGACTACTGCAGGCATAAAGTAGTCATGACCCTTTGCTCTATCAGTCACAGATTCAACAGAGCAGCAATATCTATATAAACAAAAGCCAATGTAGCAACAAAGACAGAAATTCCCACAGCATTCCTGTAAAAATCCACAACCACCCACTAACCATGTTGTTGTATACAGAAAAATAACCCTTCCCCCAGCCCTACATGGAAGTTACCCATCAGTCCAGTACACATACACACCTTTCACACAACTAATGTTCTTGTAAACCACTAAATGAATGAATTTACTTGGCAGTGTGGGCGTGGAGAAGTCCTGCATGGAGAACCAGTTATCCCAGCAAATTGCTCCACTTGTGGAACAAACAAATTCTATAATGCAGTACAGCACTTTGGATTGCCTGCACTTAAAGGGGAAGCAGCATTTGGCAGGGGAGGAGCATGCGCATGGATGAGCAGAATCAACAGCAGCAGTACTACAGGCCTCCTAGCAGTTCAGTGGGTAAAGGAAATGCAGGAGGGGGGTTATATTGGAACCCAAGCACTATCTTGGACAGATGTGAGTGTGACCTCCATAAAGCACAGCTTGCCTTTTGTGGGCACTACAGGCAACAAGAGCTTTGGGTGTAAAAAACAAACAAACATGATAGCGATGTATTCCCTTCCTCCCATCTTCCTGTATGAGATCTGTGTTCCCCAGTGAGACTTATGTGGGGTGCTATTACTGCCTGTATAATTAGTTGGAATAATGGCCTTATAATGGCTGTGGTGACAGGGTGACTAAAGATTGGGGGGGCATTAATCTTTATTACGTATTACTTGCTATCCCACCACCTATGCAGGCATAGTGTTATAACATTGGCGGGGGTGAAATCAATATTTGATGAAGCATATTGTTCTAACAAAGACTTGCATCATACCTGCAAAGTCTCCCGCTGAAAAATGCAGGATCAGCAGCGGCGCGGCACCAGACGTTGTGGAGAAGCAACTTCCGGGGCCACTCTTTCCATGTGTGGGCACCAGAAATCGGGCAGAGTGCCAGCAGAAGTCGCTTCTATGCATGCCCGACGGCCATCCAGTGCCGCTCTGCCTGATTTCCGGTGCCCACACATGGGAAGACCAGCACCCAAAATGGAGGCTCTCTGGCAGGTAGGAAATCCGGGGGATTTCCGGGATTTTTCTCCATTCGTGAGAACAGTGGGAAACAGATTAAAATCCGGGGGTTTCCCGCGAAAAACGGGATACTTAGCAGCTAAGACTTGCATCTGTCTCTAGTTACGAACTTCATATTTCACCCCCTGTACTCGCAAAGGCTTCACAATTTCAATGCAAACATAAATACCATATTGGCTTGAATATTAGCCTCACTTTTTTCCAAATTCCGACCATGAAAAGTTAAAGTGCGGCTTAAATTTGCGACCTTGTAAAAATTGGCTTTTACGATATCGCTGCTGAAACAGACATACGGTAAAACAGAACATTTGCCATTTACGGGTGTGAGTGTCTGTGGAATTTTAAGGGAATGGCTTACCGGTATATTGGGGTATTATCTTTTTCTTCCCCCCCCCCCTTGAATTTTAAAGTTGTGGCTTATATTTGGGTGCGGCTTATATTTGGGCCAATACGGTATATATTTTTATGGGCATGGCATTCTCATGCTGCAGGACTTGAAGGAGCTATCCAATCCTCTCCTCCCCATCACCCGGAACGGGAACAGGATGGGAGAGTCCAAGAGGACAGGGCTCCTGCACATTTAATAGGTATGTAGATGAGGGAATTTCACATTGAGTGGCTTGCATAACTGCTAAATTCCCCTCTTTCATATACAGCTGCGAGAACCCTGTCCTCCTTTGCATCTGGCCACCCTACCCAGAAGGTTCAGATATACAGAAAGGTCTAATTTATCAGGCATAATTAAATACTGGGCTATTAAAAAGTCTTTTCAACAATCAAGACAATTAAGACTGCCCAATATAAGTAGTTTCTTACTGTACTTGCACAAAGGGGAGGAGGAGAGGGAGGGAGAGGGAGAGAGGGATTATGTTAACATCAGCCAAGCCAAGACTGTGTGTGTCAGATTGGCTGACGTTCACAGCTGTGGAGTAAAGGATTTGGAATGTGGGAGGCTTGTACAGGAGTCATTAGAATTGTGTATAAAGCCTCTAGCTGTGACACGTCTTCATTAAGAGGAGAGGAAAAAGCAGCAGAGTAGATCCTGGAAATGTAATTGAAATAGCTGGTCTTTAGGGCATGTGTGTTTTTTCCTATTAGCTTAAAAGAACCCTTCGATTTCACATGTGTTGATTTACAGCCTGTCACTTTAAAAGTTGAATGTAAAGTAAAAATGTATATTTTCCCAACTACCCGCCTGTTTAAAAAGGGGTAAAAAATAATAATAATGGCACACTCTGTGAAAGTAAAAAACAAAACAAGACTGTTTAACCATGGCTATTTCTCCTTCCTCCCATCAAAATTACCTACCGACTCAACACAGGTCTTAGATAAAACAGGCTAGGATTCCCCAGAGGAAAGTCAGAGAATTCCTGAAATTCTCAAGAGGGGAAAGGTTAGAGAAAGCAAGACCAAGAGAGATGGATTTATGTAAATAATGAACAGTAGTTTTCAATTATTAAAACCAGAAGTAGGCCGAGGGCAAGGGGAGAAAAATGACATCCAAAACCTACTGCACAATGATGTTTTTCCTGAGGGGAAGCCATTTCATAAGATTCAGAAAGGGGAAAACATGTTAGAAGCTAAAATAAACAGAAGCCACACACAGAGATCAAACCATAGGGCCCAAAATTAGACTAATAAATTAATGTTTGGAAACAGGAGTAATGATTCAAGTGAGGACTTTACACACAAAAAAGTCAATTGACTGCTTATAAATTAATTGCTGGCTTGTGGAGCTGTTGAACTTGAACTTGCGAGAATAGTTGTGTTATTTGGCTGCTGGGCTGAATGGTTCCCTCCTTGCATTTTGGCATAAATTAAATACTACGGTAGGTGGGGCAAACTGTCTCTCTTTATTACTGGCATAGTATTGTATCAACACTTAAGTAGAAAAGGCTGTATCAATGCCACACAAAAGTATCTGCTCTCTAATCACTAGGGTTTCCAGACTCAATAGAGGAAAGGGCTTCTGTGCCTTTAATTGCCCTGCTCTGGAAACCTGGAAGAGAAACCAGCAGACCCTTTGTTTAATTTCCAAGCAAAGGGTCTGCTGGTTTCTCTTTAAGGTTTCCAGACTCAAAAAAGAGCAGGACAATTAAAGGCACAGAAGTCCTGTCCTCTATTGAGTCTGGCAACCCTAGTCTCTAAGGTGCTACTGGAAGAAAAAAAATTTTTTTATTTCGTTTCGACTACACCAGACCAACACGGCTACTTACCTGTAACTAATATATGAAACAATAGTGACCCACAGGATTCAGCATGGGGATTCCATCAATTGCAACTGGAGTGGGAAAGTGTTCCTCTTGATGCAGCTTAGGGTTCAAATTCACCTCTTTCACTGCTGTGGAAGGAATAATGCAGCTTTTTTTTTTTGCAGGGGTAGAGAATGATGTGATTAGTAGGGTTGCCAGACTCAATAGAGGACAGGACTTCTGTGCCTTTAATTGCCCTGCTCTCTTTTGAGTCGGGAAACCTCAAAGAGAAACCAGCAGACCCTTTGCTTGGAAATTAAACAATAGGAAAGTGTAGAATGGTGAACTGCAGAGCCAATGCGACCAAAGAGTATCATTCATACCGGTAGTTAGTGCTTTATACAGTGGTACCTCGGGTTAAGAACTTAATTCGTTCTGGAGGTCTGTTCTTAACCTGAAACTTTTCTTAACCTGAGGTACCACTTTAGCTAATGGGGCCTCCCGCTGCCAACACACCGCGATTCCTGTTCTCATCCTGAAGCAAAGTTCTTAACCTAAGGTACTGTTTCTGGGTTAGTGGAGTCTGTAACCTGAAGAGTCTGTAACCCGAGGTACCACTGTATATGTAATTAAAGCTACTATACTCAGTAGGACTTCTGAGTAGCCATGTACAGGATTGTGCTGTAAAATACACAGGCAGTGTGAAGCTTTCTATGGTCTGAAATGACTGCTTCAAGTGAAGATGTGATAATGGGTGCTCCTAAATCCAGTTCTGTCACTGGAGGTGTCCTCATTGGCTAGGAACGCATTTTACTAGCTTCATCTGCTAAGACAGCTATGGCCATTCCTGGATTGTGATAGCTTGAACACAGTTGTTTATGTATCAGTAACCTCAAGGTTGGATTACTGCAATGTGAGGCTACCCTTGAACTTTGTTTGGAGGTGCAGAACAGGGTGGCTATGATGCTTGTGGGGTCAAACTACCACCAGCATATTACACCTTGTTTGCATCATTTGCATTATCTCCCAATCTGCTACCAAGCCAAGTTCAAGTTTTTGATACTAACACCTGTTGGTTAGAGCATAGTGCTGATAATGCCAAGGTTGCAGGTTCAATCCCTGTATGGGGCAGCTGCATATTCCTACATTGCAGGGGATTGGACTAGATGATCCTCAGGACTTTATTCCTTAGATTCCCAGTAGGTCACTGAGTTCTGCAGGAGAGTTTCTCCTTAAAGTCCCCAAAATAGCCACAGTAACTCGGAGCAGGGGTTTCAGCGCTGTCACTGTGACTGCCTCTATTTTGTAAACAGCATCACTGTCAAAATATAACAGGAGGTCACTATCTATACTTTCCGGAAACAAATGAAGAAACTTTTCGTTTCAACAAGGTTTTTTCCACGGGCTGGAAAAGGTCTTTGCCTATCTTCAGTTGTTTGTTATACAGTTTTAAAATCTGTTTTTACAGCATGTTTGTAAATGACCTTGAGACAAATGTAAAAGGCGATCCATACAGAAATAATCTACTTCTCACAAGACATGAAAATCCAAGTCCCCCAAAATCATGGTAGAGAGACAAATGTTTTCTAACTAGGCATCCAGGAACACTCTGCATTGCTACTTAGTCTATGGTGCTGTTTTGTATCTTCCTAAAACAAAATCTGTTTTGTATCTTCCCAAAACAACAAAAGAATAATGCTACAGTTGTTACTAAGAAAAGATCACAATGAAGTTTTCTGTTGTCAGCAGAAATGGGTTGATGATAAACTGCCATTCCAATACAGTATTAATTGGTGTTGAAAGAAATATCTCAACCTGGCAACTAGCAACTGCATCATCTGTTGGATGTGCTATACAACAGGACCAAACTAAAAAATCAAAAATCAAGCCACCCGCAGGTTATTGAGAACAAAGCAACATTGGTCAATTCCACTTTTGTCATTCTTCTTTAGGTCAGGGTCTGGTCACAAGCAAATTAAAACTAAAGGGAAGGTCTATATAACCCTGCATTAAGATACACAATATTTAAGAGACTGAATCAGTGATGAGTGTGAGGGGTGTGGAATTTAAATGTAAATATGAATTTTCTATTTTTTATTTTAAACACTGAAAACTGTGTTTCATTAATAATACCTGACATCCTGTGTTAGCCATGCTCAGAGCAGATTCATGGAAAACAATTAACTTCAGCAACCTATATCCATTGCTTTCAGTGGCGTGACTCATCAAGAATGACTTAATTTTCTTAGGCCCTCCCCATATCTTGTATTATTCTGCATCTAGATTTGTTACGGGAGAAGTGCAAATGAAACAGTAACATTTTACTGAAAACAGTAACACAGAATAAGTGGTTAAAACTAATAATGCTCCATCGTTATAAAAGTGATTTACCAATTCAGTGACAGACTATAACAGAAGTGCTTTTAGTCAGTTCTATTAGTTAGACTGCACCAAATTTCAGTGTCTTCATCCAATAATATTTTTAAAGCATTAACAATAAGCTTTTTTATTGCTGATATCAACTTACAAAAATGTAAAAATAAAAAACCACCCAAAACTATGTTGCTATGTATTTGGCCATAAATTATGTTGAAATTTTCCTCCCCTCCTCAACTGTTTAAACAGATCTTCTTTGCAGGCATATATTTTTCAGTTTTTCAGTTTACGATTATGACAATAGCAGCTGCAAGTTCTCTACATACCAATAGATCACAAGTTCAAGAAGACCACTCCTTATTCTTTTTCTAGAAAAGTGTCAGCTGCAGATTTCAATATGGAGCAGTATTCAAAGTCATTGATTAAGCCAAATGGAATTTTGAGAAGCCAAGAAACAGGAACAGAACAATTCTATCCTTGGGTTACGCCTGCTGAGTCATATAAGATTGGTCCTAAATCACAACACAAGCACAATGATTCAAAGGAAAAATTATGCTGGGGTAGGAATGAATTTGTGCCAGCCTTACTACAAGAGACCACCACCAGCTTAATTGATACTCTAATAGAACTCCAGCATGACAAGGAGAAAAACTGGTCAGAGTTGAGAAAATAGCAGGAGAGAAGTGGAATTTAGTTAGAATCCAAAGATCACTTAGGGGTCAGTTCAAGTCCCAACTATGATGTAAAGCTAAACCTTCAGAAGACATGGGGATCATTAATAACATCCACTTACAAAAGTCTCACAAAGAGAAAAACAACCACTGAAACGCTGATGAGTTAGATTGAATTGCTTAAAAATAAAGACAGTTTGTTCCAAATGTGCACAGAAGATGAGGAACCAAATGCAGGAATCCAACAAGTGCATGTTGAACTCGTGTAGGTAGAAGTTGAACTGTAGCATGTGCTGCAGGAAAAGCAGGGGGGGGAACCATTTGTGAGAAATGGAGAAGAGGCTGAGATCAGGTTCTCTTTCATAGTGAAACCAACTGGTGTTTGGCTTTTACAGTAAAAAGCAGTGGAGGGTTATGATATAGTGTGTTGTCAGTTCATCTCACAGTGTGAAGAATTTCTCTAATGAAGTAGGTCTGGAAAATAATGCATTTTTGGTATTAAGTAAATTTGACACAGGACAACACAGCTCACTCTTTTTGCAACATCCCATTGCAATAAGTAGGAGTTATTTCTGAATGAGCATGGGAAGTTTTGGGTTATACTTTTCTTATAAATGAGCATGTGAAATAAAACACAAGGAACTCAAGTTTTTCATACTCACACTGTTTGATAAAACAGGGCACCCTCACAAAGTACTATTGCCTTGAGTATAATATTTTACCTTATGTGTCAGAAAAAAGACAGAAAGTGGGCTTTTCTTCTCTTGTTACTCTTCACCATAATCTTTTCATGCGATCACATGCTGACGTAATGGCTCCTTATGAATGTGAAAGCTCTTAGGCGTACATGAAGCTTACACACACGAATACTCTCAGTGCTCTTTTAGGTGGGACTTCTCTACACTCACAAAGTGTTCACTAGTGGAACTTTGTATTGGGACGATGAGAACTACCCAGAGAACCTTAGGTGCACCAAAATATAACTTAAGAGTGCAGCCCTGTGAAATGTACTCAAAACAACCTTCAGCAAGTCGTTGCTTTCCAGTTAGCAAGCCTTGGATTGCAGTCCTGCGCATTAACTACACCCATGGCAAATAGAAACATAGCTGCCAAGTCTCCCATTTTTCACGGGAAACTCCTGGATTTTAATCCGTTTCCCGCTGGTCTCATGAACTGAAATAAATTACAGAAATCCCCCGGATTTTCTACCTGCCAGGGAGGCTCCATTTTGGGTGCTGGTGCTGCCCGATTTCTGGTGCCCAGACATGGGTAGCGCGGCACCAGAAGTTGCTTCTACGCATGTCCGTAAATGCGTAGAAGCGACTTCCGGTGCCGCTCTGGCTGATTTTCAGTGCCCAAGCATGGGCGGAGCAGCACCGGAAGTCGCTTCTACGCATGTCCGGAAGTTGCGTAGAAGCGGCTTCCGCTGCTGCGCCGCTGCTGATCCTGTATTTTTCAGCAGGAGACTTGGCAGGTATGATAGAAAACAAAATCAAACGTTTATGTATTACTGTTTCTGATAACTCTTATAATTTCCTTACATGTACAGATGCTGAAAATTGACTACACTCCTGAAAAGTAAAAGTTCAGATATCTAAGTTTCAATGATTTAAAACCACAACAGAGGAGAGATCAAGCTCCATCTACCTGTCAAAGGTGATACTACAAACCTTGACATTGTTAGGAACAGATCCCAGATGATGAATAGCTGCCCTGTTTGTGCATGCCTTTATCCACCAGGGTTCCCTCCTTCTCTCAGCCCTTTCCTGTAGTATTCATGCCAACTTGGAGAATGGTAAACAGAGCAAGAATTTGAAGAACTGAATTGCTTGGTTCTGTCTAGCTGTCTCAAAATATTAATGGTGGCTGGGAAGGAAATGTTTATCTGCGCTTCTTTCTTAACTATTTTTGATAGACATGTTCTTTGTTTTATCTGCTGACAAATGCAGTAAAAGGTAATGCTGAGCTCATGACCTCAAACTGCTCTGATAAGAAAAGCTGTGAAGAGAATATTTTGACTTCAGTGCAGTGTTAGTTCAGGGCATCACACAATGATGCCTACATTCCAAAGCACGATATGTTATATGTTGCACAATCCTATTCATGTTTTCATGGAAATATGCCCTACTGTGCCCTTCTGTGTCAATGGGACTTACTTCAAAGTACGTAGGTGTATTTAGGACTGACGCCTTAAGATATGAATGCTCCAACACCTACTATTATGTAGTCCTGCCATCAAAGGAATGGCATGTTTCACTATGATGTTACAAACTTATTTGATAATTGAACTCCAGCTCTTAAATTTCTGCTTTGCTTCTTCTTATATATACACATACAAACGAACACAAATATTTCACATACGCTACTAACACCAATTACAAACATTAAAACACCCTTGTGACTTCCCTCCACCAACATTCACCTTCTTTTGTACAGTATTATTGTATTTCACATTGCAATTTATATCTTCGTTTCTTAATTCTCTTAACTTACTATTGTTTATTCTTACTCGACTTTACAAGCATTAATCCAAACGTATTATTTTTTTGAGCAGTGTTTGGACATATAATCTTCAAACCATTTCCATTGTAGTCTTAATTTCTTATTTGATTGATACCTTATTACTGCAGTTAGTTTTGCCAATTCTGCTTTGCTTCTTTACTCTGTAATGTTAACCACATCTTGTATTCTTTGAGCTCACCAACCAACTCTGATTTTGAAAGATAGTGGAAGCAAGAGTTCGCAAGTTGTGTTTCTGACAACAATATTTAAAAGAGTAGCCCCATATTTCTGGGAGGGTTTTTTTGCCTCCATATCTTTGCCCTAAACAAGCAAAGCAATAGCCACATATACAAGGCAGTGATTTTTGATGATATTACTTTCACACTGCCTTGTCAGTTTCCTTTGTTATTAAAATATAATTAAATGTTCCAGTCAGAGAAACTGAGATGCACATTTGCCATTATTTCATGTGTGTGTGCGTGCAATATCTACATTAGACCCAAAACGTATGTGGGGGTTACGTTCCAGGGATAGCGCATAAAGCCAAAATCACATACAGTATAGTGAAAACACATTGGGTACAATGGTAGGTGAGATTGCCAAAGTCTTTTTTCCTTGTACACCCACCCAGTTTCAATTTTAAAAAATTATTGTTCCCAAGCACGTAAAGCTGAATGCAAACAAGTTAAATGCATGTAAGTTACTACTGTACTTTGGCAGACAAAGCTATTATCAGGAAAGCACAGCAGCAGTGCTCCTTTATTCTTTGCTCCATTTGCAATGTATTCATCCTTTCCCTTCTTGTCCCCTTTTCCTCCTCAGTACCTCTGGAAACCAAAGTTGTTGCAATGGAATCCATTATTAGTCAGAGACACGATGGAACATTTTCTAACTTTTGAAGAGTGCCACCTTTAAAAGAGAAACTACAGAAGATTGGTGTGAGGCCATGGAAGGGTTATTTAGTATAAGAGTGTGGGCTCAAATTCACTTAACAAATATTAGTTTTCACCCCTCAGGGAGTCTCACCTGCCTTTTGTTTATGCAGTCAGCATGGTTAAAGGCTGCCAAACTATGGGTTCTTCCCGTTAACTTTTCAATGTATGCATCTCCACACAAGATAATGTGGTCAGTTTTGTATTTGTGGCTTTGATTATAGAAGTAGAATGGCACTTATTCCAGAATGTAGTTCAGAATAACAGAGGGTGAGCACTCCAAGCAGGGTAGACCTGCTGGGTATCTCAAGTGGCTTACGCCACTAGGTTCACACCTCTCCATAGTCAGATAAAGCAAATTCTGACCTCTAAGTGAGCTCACTGATGCTGCAATTGCATACATACTTGTTCCCAATGAAACATGGAAAGGATTAGGTTGAACTGGTGTTCAATCTAATGCAAGTGCATAACCTTGACTAGATTGAAACTGAACATTTAACCATTTTCTGTGCTCTGCCCCACCTTTACCACATTTGCATATGGAAGTGCAAGAGGATCAAAGGTACATTTCAGCATAATGTGTGGAAACGGTCTAAGGCTGCAATCAGATATGTGGAAGTGGTCTAAGACAGGGGTCAGCAACCTTTTTCAGTCTTGGGCCAGTCCACCATCCCTCAGACCATGTGGTGGGCCGGACTATATTTGTGTGTGTGTGTGTGTGTGAATGAACGAATTCCTATGCTCCACAAATAACCCAGAGATGCATTTTAAATAAAAGCACACATTCTACTCATGTAAAAACGCTGATTCCCGGACCATCCTCAGGCTGGATTGAGAAGGGGATTGGGCTGCATCTGGCCCCCGGGCCTTAAGTTGCCTACCCCTGGTCTAAGACAAAGCATGCTTACCAGGGAGTAAATCCCATTCACCTCAGTGAGATTTACTCCTGAGCCCAAGATTGTTCTGTATAAGTCTATGGCTAGCTGTAACAGTACAGAACAATCCTGCCTTTAGTGGCTGTTTCACTACTGGGCAGGCAGGAGTTATCCCTTTGATTCTTCACTCAAAAGTCATGCCTGCCAAACAGACTCCCAAGAACAAAAACAAGAGCAAGGCCAAGGCCTAAAACCTTAGGCCTTCTCAGAATGTCTTCAACTTTACAAGAAGCTGCTAGCCCTTGCACTTGTTTTTTGTTCTTGGGAGTCTGTTGCTCTTGGCGAGAGTGAAGAATGGAAAGGTGAACTTGCAACGGAAAAACTCCCAAGTGCCTATAGGACTGCTACTCTGTAAATCCTTCTCAGACCGCTGGCATTTCACATTTGAGGGTGAAGCAGAGGGCTTGCTTTTGTGGAGATCAGAGGGAGATGAGTTCAGCTTACATACTGATGGAGAGGCACAGCAAAACACACATCTCTGAGCCTCAGCCACAGCATCAGCTGCAATAGGCACACAAACTCACCCACCCAGACCGGGCCCCAGTCCTTTAAGCCTAAATGGATGAGCAATCGGTCCCTTCGATTTTCTGTGATAGGGGAGAAGCCTCCAAGTAGAGCGGATCTTCGTCTCATCGAAATCCACCCCCAGAACAATTTTAGACCTGCTTACTCCTAATGACTTTCGTGGAGCTTCCTTTCAATTAATCTCCCCAAGCCAGGATGCGCAGGCAACCCTTACTCCTGAAGTTCTGGCGCTTTCCTACCCCCGGGGCTCCATTGTCTGCGCCTAAGTTCAGGAGGGAAGGTTGAACCCACCCCTTTCCAGCCACCCAACTCCCCGCTCCTCGAACCACTGGCTCTGCCTCAACTGTCAGGATAAAGTGCCTCTGGGCATCTGCAGAGCGCGCTGGCCTTGCCCTCGGCGCATTTCACGGCCATCCAAACCCCGAGCAGGGCCGAGGAAACTTCCCCAGCTACGAGGATGCCCGGCCGGCCATTTCTGCCGTCGGGGGTGGTGGTGGGGTTTCTCCAGTCCAGCGCTTACCTCTCCCCCAGCTGGCCGTTGCGCAGACCCTCTCACTCCATGGCGGCGGCAGGAGGTCGACCCCCGCGCTCTGCAACCGGCCGCCTCCGCGCCTACTAGCACTGCCTCCCGGAATCAAGCGCTCATTCCGGGCGGGCGAAGAAGCGAAGTAGTGGCCTCTCCGCGTGCGCGGTGGATGCTCGCTCGCTCGCTCTCTCGCTCGGGCAGGCGGGTCGCGGGACGGACGGAAGACCACGGGGCCGCGCGGAGCGGCAGAAGGGCTTTTGCAGGCGCCTCGGCTCCGCCAGAGGGAGGAGACCGCAACGTCAGCGGAGAAGGGGGAAAGGGGCGAGGAGCCCCTTAGTCCCACCTCCCGCTCGGATCCCTTTCTCTGCTGCTGCTGCTGCAGTTGCTGCTCTTCTTTTGCAGTTGAGGCGTCGCCCCCGCGCGCCTCGAACTCCTTTGAAGTTGTTTTCCCGCCAAAAGAGCAAGCGCCCGGGCAGGCTTCTCTGGGTGACTGAGGCTGTGCAGCGCCTCATTTAGTCAGCCCCTGAGGGGACGGCTGGATTTGTCCCCCTCCTCACCCCGCGCTGTCTTGCAGAGAGGAAAAAAGCTTCCTCCGAACAAGCACCTCCCCTCCCTTTGGTAGCTGGGGATTTTAACACTTCTACAGGCCTATAAGATAACTTTTTTAAAAGTGCGCGCTCAACACACAGCTCAGTTTGCGTCCAAGTCCCCAGACTTTCCTGCATAAGCACAGGCTTTTCTGAATGTTTGAGGACCTCCCTCCTCCCCCCATTTCTTTCCTCGCCTTCTGTTCAGAAAAGCGCCCCTCAGAAGTCAACAACAACCTTCCCCTGAGAGTAAATAGGATTGCCATCCTCCTCAGGGGCGCTGTAATTCAGGTGGAACCAGGGGGGAGATGGAGCATTCTGACTTCACAGGACAAGATGGTATCTCTCCCTCCATTTACTACGCAGAAGCAGGTCAAACTGGCAGCTGACTCTTACTTCAATGCTGGCAAATGGTGTCCTCTGCTACTTGAGGGGAGAAGTCTACCTTAGGAAAGGCTATCTGGCTGCACACACAGCTCCACACTCTCAACACCACCTTGTCACAACTGACATCCATCTGCCCAGTAGTAGAGCCAATGATTCACCCCTACGGCCAAGCTAGTTGGGTGGCAAGTCTTTGCCCCACATGTGTCACTTCCTCCCCACCCAAATGTGGTAAATGGGAAGGGGTCGGTGGCTGGGAAGCATCCATTTCCACGGCCAACATTTGGCCCAAAGCCTTCCTGTTGCTGACATGTCCTTGCAAGGTATATATACCATGGATGTTCCCCACCTTCAAGCCGTATGAGCAGCTCTGCAACAAAGAATGCTTACAAGCTGATCCTATGCGTGTTTATGCAGAATCATGCCCCGCTAACTTTAGCTTACTAATTTGTTTCATGCTCATCGACACCAGTAGGCAACTGGTGCTGCGAGATCTAGGTTTCATGCTCAAATTTCGAAGTGGAAGCATTTTAGCAGCATAGATTAGCTGTGTGGAAATACGGTACTTTGCGTAGACCAGGGAGGACCCAGTGCGGGTTGCTTGCTCCGGGTCCCATACATACCTAGTTTTTGTATGCTTTTGTATGCTTTTAAAATATATATGCATAGCTTGGGTTCCATGATCACTGTAGATGGTGACAGCAGTCATGAAATTAAAAGACGCCTGCTTCTTGGGAGAAAGGCAATGACAAACCTAGACAGCATCTTAAAAAGCAGCGACATCACCTTGCCTACAAAGGTCCGTATAGTTAAAGTATGGTTTTCCCAGTAGTGTATATATGGATGTGAGAGCTGGACCATAAAGAAGGCTGATCACCGAATAATTGATGCTTTTGAATTATGGTGCTGGAGGAGACTCTTGAGAGTCCCATGGACTGCAAGAAGATCAAACCTATCCATTCTGAAGGAAATCAGTCCTGAGTGCTCACTGGAAGGACAGATCCTGAAGCTGAGGCTCCAATACTTTGGCCACCTCATGAGAAGAGAAGACTCCCTGGAAAAGACCCTGATGTTGGGAAAGATTGAGGGCACAAGGAGAAGGGGACGACAGAGGATGAGATGGTTGGACAGTGTTCTTGAAGCTACGAACATAAGTCTAACCAAATTGCAGGAGGCAGTGGAAGACAGGAGTGCCTGGCGTGCTCTGGTCCATGGGGTCACGAAGAGTCAGACACGACTAAACGACTAAACAACAATGCATAGCTTAAAAAAAACCCCAAAACCATGTCAAAGACAGCTAAGTGAAAGCGCTAAGTCCAGAGGTAGTACCAGATGCTGGGCAGAAATAACAGGAGAAAGGATATTAACCTCCAACAGGTCCTGATGAAAAGACGGACATGGGTGGGGAAAGAATAAAATGAATTTGGGCTGTGTTTTCCTCTTCCCTCTTTGCCTCCTCTGCCATGACCATATTTCAATATAGAAAGTTGAGTATAGATTAAACAAATGAATAAAGAATGTGTCATTAGAGACGCAAAAACAAAAAAACAAAAACAGTGCTGGTTCCTCAGTAGTAGTATCTTTGCAGTTTCTTATTCTAGCCTATTTCTGTCTTAAGTGTTAAAACAAGTTTGGATAGGAAAACAAACTGGGAGCCAGTGTAGCTGTTTGAACCACAGTCTTATCAACTCATTTAGACCGCTAAGCAGCCTAATTCATTTTGACTTAAGTGAAGTTTCTGGACAGTCTTGGAAATCATCTGCTCTAACCTCCTGCACGGTTCAATAAAGCCATTGCAATTTGGGATGACAGAGTCCCTCATTATAATTGGGGGGGGGAATCACTCACAATCAGAAGAAATGTGATTATTATTATCAGTATAAAAAAGAAACTCCAAGAGCTAGAACAGAAGGGGGGGGGCTTTAACACTTTCAAGAGAACCAGGATACTGCTAAGTCTTATAGAAGAGAGTTAGCTTGTGTATAGGATTGCACCCCCCCCAAAATCCCGTGTCCATTATACTATTATTCTATTATAGATTACTAAATATTAGCTACTAAGGCAGAAGACACCTGGAAAAGACTACAAAGCTGAACTGAGGAATACAAAGTGACTTGGCTAGGGAAACAGTCTAGAATAGGTATAGCTAGTTGTTTATTTTTTGCACTTATGCATATCTAACTGTAAAATTAGCTTTTCTCTACCCTATTTTCTCAAACTGCTTTATTACTAAACCCAAAGTAAAAGCATTGTTTGTTTTTTAGGGGTGGGGATGGGAAATGGTCTGAGGTCTTGTTCTTCACCTCAGGCCTAGATGTTAAACCACTTTATACAGTACGGAGTGTAGGATGGGCTGGTTAGTCCACAAGGTTAAAGGGATGCTTAGCAGAGCAAGCCAGAGAAAAATAAAGATACCCACACAGTAGTAGCTGTGAAATTAAGGAGGAGGAGGAGTTGGTTTGGCCTGTTTGCTTGCCTCCCTTCTCTCTCATGGTGCAGCCTATATGCTGTCAGACCTAGTAATATTTTATGCTTAAGATAGACAGGGACAAAACAACAGGAAAATTAAAGAAAAATAATAAAGTGAAAGGCATGGCATGGCATTTTAGGAAAGGATTAGTTTAGACCGGGATAAGAAAAGGTTTAGGTCAAAAGAGCAAAACCAAACCACCAGCTGCACAAACTCTTTTAAGCATTGCTGCTGCTTAGATAATAAGCTTGCAAAGATCAGCAAAAAAAAAATGCTGAACAGCTTCTGATATCTTGTAATATCTCTCCCTAAAAGCATTGTGGTTTTAAAGTCTTTCTTTTATTAGATAATATGGTAGGCAGCCAGTAAAAGACATTTTTTCTCTAAGAGCACCCAACTAAACTTAGAGGTCTGGGCACCTGGAGAAGGGCCTCCAGTGTAGATCACTGTACATGAGGTTGTCCTACTTTATCCTGCACAGAAGCATTCTAGGATAGCTTTCAGTGAGCTATTTTTGCAAAGCTACCCAGGGAATTTAACATATTGAAAGTGTATTTAATGAAGATGCTCTTAGAAACATGTAGATATTTTAATACAAATTTTAGATGTAGATATTAATTGGTAAGTATGTTCATGTGGAGAAAGATGGAGTTTCAGAAATCAGAGCGTCAGGCTATTTAGGGATTTAAAGGCTGATACCTTGCACCTAGAATTGAGCCTGGAACAAGATGGTGTCCAGCAGAGCTCTTTTGAGACTCGCATGACATAACGTAGTCTTGTTGCTGTTTCTGAACCAGCTGAAGCTTCCAGATAATCACCAGGGGCTGCCCCAAATACAACATGTTTCAGTAATCCAGCCTGGATGTCACTAGAGCATATCTAAATATTTTCCTTTCATTTGTTGCCTATAAAATCATCACCTCAATTTATAGAGCTGTAAATGCAAGTAAATTGCCTTATACTTTTCAGTCTTCTTTCTCTCTCTGTGTGTGTGATTCAAGCTCACAGTTGCATTGTGGCCTAAAACTCCCAAGTCCTGCCTACTTTTCACCGACTCATACTCTCATTATTCCCTGCAGCTTAGTTTATTCTGCCTTGCTGTAGATCCGAAAGAGTGTTAAGTGCAAGGAAAGCCCTTGGCAAGTTTTCCTTGAGGCCTCTTCTTGTGAAATTTAACCCACTGTTTTACATTTCCCTCTGGGTTCTTTTTATTTTTTGTCTCTCTCTCTTCCCCCCCCCCCTTCCCGCTCTGTCTCGACAAAGTCTAACGAAGCCCGAGGCCAACAGTCAGTCAGATGGAGCGAAATATCACAGCACATTTTACAGTCAGGAGTAAACTGCCACATCAGCAGGCTCAGTAACGGAGGAAGGTGAAAACAGTTAAGGAGTTCTGGCAAAAGATCCAACCCCATTCTGAAAGAATAACGTTTCAACAGCTGGCCTGTGATAGTCTGGATAAAAGTGTGTACTTAAGCATTGTTTCCTCTGAGATTCTCATTCTATGGTACTAAATAGGAAAAACGTTCTAAGGCAACTTCCTGCTATCTCACATTCAGTCTTTTTATACTCCTTTCATTTTGGCTGCTAGGTATTGGAAAGCTGAGAGATGCTGGCAGGACAGAGCGGACAATTCGTAAAGCTGGCTCTCCCACTTAACCTTCCTATCCTATCCTCCCAAAGCAACTGTGACCTACAGACCCTGAGAAAGAGGTAAGGAATATCAGTTTAAACCTCTTTCCAGCTTGGAACTGGCATCACAAGACGGGAAGCAAACTGCAGGAGAAGCACCATTTACCTGTTTGAAGCACACCCTATCACTTATCTTAAATCAAGCCCTATCTCATAACCTGGACCTCAGCCCTATCATCTCAAATCTAACTCTCTCCTTCAGAAACTGCTCCTTTTATTCTTCTCTCCAAAGTGCTGTTCCTCCCCACTCTGTGGCTAGCTGACTCTGTAGCCGACCAGAGAGAGGCTCCAGGGGGACTCCATCACCAGACTCTGGTTGGGCTCTGCTGTCCGTCACCATGGGCATTGCAATTAAAATGGTGTGTGAGCACTACCTCATGTGATTGATTATGCCCCATTATTTTATTCAAGTTGGCATCCCTGGCAGCCAGGAAGGTTTGCATGGGGGAGGTGCCCCCAAACCTTTGCAGACACAAACAGAACAGAAAGTGGGATCGGCTGCCCCAATAGATAGCATCATGAGCACAATAAACAGGATGTCTGGAGGGGCCCTAAGGGTTTTTCTAGGATTTCAGAAAGACAACTCTGGGGTGTGACATAGAACTCTTGGCAACAATGTTTTGAAATCTGTTGATGGTCCAGAGGGGCAGGAAAGTTTTAAAAAGTAGTACAGTATCTACCAGCACTTCACTGACACAATGAGATTACATTTCCTGTGGCAGCTGCACACTAGTTTGAAAGAGCCCCCCATCAAAACGGCATGCTAGCAACTTCTGTTAAAACACAGATATACACATGGTGTGGCTCCTCACAGAGCTTTGTTTATATACACATCTTCTGAAATAACATAACTCACTTTGGTCCCTGATCTGTTTGGCAGTCAAAAGGCTGAAGTGTCTTGAAAGAGAAGAGACTCAGTATAATTAGGGGCTCTTATTTAACTTCAGATATATCACTGTAAGATCTCCTTTTGTCTGGGGTCTGCAGTTGCTTGCTTCTTCTTTGAATTCAACATATACTGAATAACCTCAGGAAGAAGAATAAATTAATTGTCTCGGATATATATATATTTAAATTAACAGCATACTCAAAAGTAGGGATAAGTGAATATGTCAATTTCAGTTTTCTATGTTTCTCATGTTTCCAGTCTTAAATTCTGTTCTGCACATTTCCACTTCAGTTTGCAGTTTTTAAAAAGCCCTCACACATATTCCTTAGAATTTTAGTGTGGATCTCTCCTCGTATACACAATTTGGTATGCAACTTTCCCCGATACACACATTTCCTCCCCAGCAATTTTTAATAATATAATGAGTTTAAATGAGAACTGACTTGAATTTATCCCCTCTCCCTGCTCAGAAGTAAATCCCACTGAGTTCAATAGGACTTACTCCGAGGGAGGTGGGTACAGGATTGAAGTCTTAATAATGGAAGTTGTTCTTCAAACAGCAGACAAAATTGGCAGAGTATACTTTGAGCCAGGCATCCCCAAACTTCGGCCCTCCAGATGTTTTGGACTACAATTCCCATCATCCCTGACCACTGGTCCTCTTAGCTAGGGATCATGGGAGTTGTAGGCCAAAACATCTGGAGGGCCGCAGTTTGGGGATGCCTGCTTTGAGCTGTTCAAGTCTGGCCTTGACATATTTTGTTGTAGACAAAACTTTTGCCTTGATAACTTTTGCCTTGATAATTGCACAGCCTGAATATTTAATATACATATATACAGATAAACAAATTCAGATAGATTCAAGACATCTAAATGTTTCTGTGAAAACAACCCCTTTTCTTTTCCCCTAACAGACCAAGGAGTCTTTTTTTTCTTATTTTCCCCAAACCATTAATTCTGAAGAGTGCAAGGCTGACTAGCTTAAAACAGCTTGAAAGCATGAGATAATCTATTATAGCACCATTGTGGGCTTTTATATCCCATTTGTGCCGTGGTCATTTTGGGTGTTCTACTCTTTCATTTGACCAGGCAACCTAAACCATGGAAATGTTTAGAAGTGGTTAGCCTGGTTTTCATCTTGCCAGCAACATGTAATATGTGGAATTCACTTGTCGGGAGACCTACGCTTGAACTTGGACCGGAAAAAGCAGGAAGACCTTCAGCATGATTCTGTTGAAAATGCTTTTGTTCTAGTGCTGACAGAGCTTCAGATGATTGTCTCTGTGCATAATAACATCTGTTCAGCTTTTTGAAAGTCTCAGAACCACCCCGGTAGTCTTGAACTGGAGCATTTGTTAAAGAAATGCTATGAGGCACCCCTAATATCCTGACCAGATTTCCATGTAACTTGTACCACTTTATAGGCATACTATAAGCAGACTTTTTTCAGTACTTAGGACAGCTTGCTTAGGAACTGGTATATTTTAACCATTGTATTGTTGTTGTTTAGTCGTTTAGTCGTGTCCGACTCTTCGTGACCCCATGGACCATAGCACGCCAGGCACTCCTGTCTTGCACTGCCTCCCGCAGTTTGGTCAAACTCATGTTCGTAGCTTCGAGAACACTGTCCAACCATCTTGTCCTCTGTCGTCCCCTTCTCCTAGTGCCCTCAATCTTTCCCAACATCAGGGTCTTTTCCAAGGATTCTTCTCTTCTCATGAGGTGGCTAAAGTATTGGAGCCTCAGCTTCACGATCTGTCCTTCCAGGGAGCACTCAAGGCTGATTTCCTTCAGAATGGATAGGTTTGATCTTCTAGCAGTCCATGGGACTCTCAAGAGTCTCCTCCAGCACCATAATTCAAAAGCATAAATTCTTCGGCGATCAGCCTTCTTTATGGTCCAGCTCTCACTTCCATACATCACTACTGGGAAAACCATAGCTTTAACTATACGGACATTTGTCGGCAAGGTGATGTCTCTGCTTTTTAAGATGCTGTCTAGGTTTGTCATTGCTTTTCTCCCAAGAAGCAGGTGTCTTTTAATTTCGTGACTGCTGTCACCATCTGCAGTGATCAAGGAGCCCAAGAAAGTAAAATCTCTCACTGCCTCCATTTCTCCCCCTTCTATTTGCCAGGAGGTGATGGGACCAGTGGCCATGATCTTGGTTTTTTTGATGTTGAGCTTCAGACCATATTTTGCGCTCTCCTCTTTCACCCTCATTAAAAGGTTCTTTAATTCCTCCTCGCTTTCTGCCATCAAGGTTGTGTCATCTGCATATCTGAGGTTGTTGATATTTCTTCCAGCAATCTTAATTCCGGCTTGGAATTCATCTAGTCCAGCCTTTCGCATGATGAATTCTGCATAGAAGTTAAATAAGCAGGGAGACAATATACAACCTTGTCGTTCTCCTTTCCCAATTTTGAACCAATCAGTTGTTCCATATCCACTTCTAACTGTAGCTTCTTGTCCCACATAGAGATTTCTCAGCAGACAGATGAGGTGATCAGGCACTCCCATTTCTTTAAGAACTTGCCATAGTTTGCTGTGGTCAACACAGTCAAAGGCTTTTGCATAGTCAATGAAGCAGAAGTAGACATTTTTCTGGAACTCTCTAGCTTTCTCCATAATCCAGCGCATGTTTGCTATTTGGTCTCTGGTTCCTCTGCCCTTTCGAAATCCAGCTTGCACTTCTGGGAGTTCTCGGTCCACATACTGCCTAAGCCTGCCTTGTAGAATTTTAAGCATAACCTTGCTAGCATGTGAAATGAGCGCAATTGTGCGGTAGTTGGAGCATTCTTTGGCACTGCCCTTCTTTGGAATTGGGATGTAGACTGATCTTCTCCAATCCATTGTATAACAGCAAAGTTTTGAATTACAAGGAGAAAACCAGAGGCTGTTGGACTTCTGGGAGTTAATTTTTCTTTTCCTATTCCGTTTTTAATAATTTTGTTTTATTATTGTATACTCTCTTCTCCATAAGTAGCACACAAAACAGAATCCTACATTGAAATGGATTTTTCTGTCTTACCTCTGTGGCCCCTTAAGACCTGACATCTGCATTCTGGTGTTCCACTGACTCACAAGAGCAATTTATTACCAGCAAGTAAATGGCTCAAAGGTTGAGTAATTTATAATGGAAGACTTCATCTCTGAATTTCTTGGTCATGTGATGGTAGTTCAGGTCTTATTTCAATTATTCAAACAGGTGTCCCCATGACACTTTGCTGCAATTAGAAGGCTACCTAAGAGCTAAGAGACAGCAGAATAATGATGTGCAAATTCTTTCTGGTTCTGTACCCAGGGAAGATATTAGGCTATAAATTTACTTATATTTTACTGACTCAGGAGAGCCTAATGTGCCATATTTTTTTCTACACCAAATCTATTCAAGAGTAAGCCCTTTTTTGTCTGATGTGATAAGCAGTAGGTTGATGTGCCAGCTTTAGACTAATTTTCATGACTTGAAAGTATGCTGAAGGGTGAGTTGAGATAATAATAATAATAATAATAATAATAATAATAATAATAATAATACCCCACCCTTCCCAGTCAAGACCAGGCTCAGGGCGGCTAACAAAAAGAATATAAAAGCAAGTATAAAAGAAAATTAAAAATGCAGATTAAATACAATGTTAAAATTCAATTTTAAAATTAGGAATCTACAAGTGCAACCTCATTTAAATATCTGTAGGATAAAGCCTATGGGGAGGGTAACACCGGGGTCAGACTGAGTCAGTCCAAAGGCCAAGCGGAACAGCTCTGTCTTGCAGGCCCTACGAAAAGATGACAACTCCCGCTGGGCCCTAGTCTCCTGAGAGAGAGTGTTCCACCAGGTCGGGGCTAGTACTGAGAAGGCCCTGGTCCTGGTCGAGGCCAGTCTAACCACCTTGTGACTCAGGATCTCCAGTATGTTATTATTTGTGGACCTTAATGTCCTCTGCGGGGCATACCAGGAGAGGCGGTCCCATAGGTACGAGGGTCCTAAGCCGCATAAGGCTTTAAAGGTCAAAACCAGCACCTTAAACCTGACCCTGTACTCCACCGGGAGCCAGTGCAGCTGGTAAAGCACTGGATGAATGTGATCCTGCGGTGAGGACCCTGTAAGTATGTGGGCTGAAGGACAAACTACACATGATGCAGCAGACCCCTGTCTGGATCTCTTCATATTTTGGGCCTTTCCTAAAATAAGATTGTGTGTGCGCGCGCACACGCGCACACAGGGATCAGGCCTGCAACATGGAGAGAGAAGAGTTTTATACTATGCTAGCCTCCTAATGCAAATCCCTCCTACCCAGAGCTTTTAGTTATGGATGGGAAACACACAAGCAGTCTCTGAAGCAGGAGGTTCTCAAAAAAAAATGTATGTCCCCATACCACATTGTCCATCCAAACTGGAACACCTGAGGCTTTTCTTTAGAAAAAAGACATCAGGATATCTGATTACTGATCTCACACGTCATACCTTATCTTTGGAAGCTGCTGCATTTTCTCCTGGCAGTGCTGCTATACCTTTAACAGGGATGCTACAAACAGGTGCAGACCTCCCTATCACATCATTTCCACATTACCAACGAGATGCATGTGTTTAATTTTCAGTTCCACATATGGAGCAAACAACAAAAATGTGACAAAACTAATTTCATTTGTTGTGCAACCTAACTCTCTTGCCAAAGGCAAGGTGGTTCTTTTAAAATGAGATTCATAAGCAATACAAAATACACAAGTAAGTGAGAAGAGTAAAGATTTTATTCTAAAACAGCAAGCAACGTATACATACCAAGCAAGCACTTCCACATGCCACTTGGAAGCCCTCAAGAAGCAGCAAAGCGACTTCCCCAGGTAACCTCAGTTTGCACAGCCCTGCAGCCAATCAGTCCGTGCATGAGTTTTAAAGAAACTCTGCCCAAACCTATTTTATAGATAGCCTGTTAGGCCTTCAAAACTGGTTACGTGCAGATCATCCATTAGCCACCCCCTCCCAATGCCTCACTTTCTCAAATAAGGTACCCAGCATTATCCTCTACAACTGATGAGGCACCTCTTCCCAACGTTCTCACAACATCTAAGACTGTTCTCACAACATCAAGAAACTTAACAAGAGTGAGGGAGGGGGAAGGAACAGAGGCAGGAAGGGCTCCATGTCAGATCACTAACTTCTCAATACATTTTGTCCTCTGGGTGCATTTCCCATATACCTACCGATGGATGTTCAGATTAGGTTTGGTAGACTGCCATCCAGAGATTGCTCCTTTGACTTTTGAAACTGCTGCATAACAGGGAGCTGAGGCAGCAGGTGTAACATCTGGCCCTGCCACATGGCAGGTGAGGGAGTGGGTGAACAAAACAAGAGCCAGGGCAGCTGATGACGTGGCTCCCTCTTCTTCCGCTATGCCGGGGGAATTTAAAGCTGCACCCACATTCTTCAGGTTGTGACCTAGCAACCCTAGTTCAGAGGACCAGGCATTTAACTAGACCGCTGTTGTCCTTGCAAGGCTTTCTGGCAGCACATCTGATAAAATGCTTGCATGCAAGAAACAGTGTGGGCTTGGACACAGTGAAGCAATTTCAAGTCAATGACTTCAGCACACACCAAGGCTCAACCCTTTCTCAAAGTGGAGGAAATCAAGCTGTTACTATGAATCTTAGTCTTTATTTTGTATCCGCTGAGTAATTGACAATCATCAGTAATGAATCAGCATGATTAATGATCTCTGAATATATATTTTTATTGTGCTTTCAGGAATATGTGTTTCACCTTCCTTTTTTTCCTACAAAGTTTTTGTAATAGAATCCAGAGCTTCTCAGGAATAAATAAATAAACAAACTTTATTCTGAACTTCATACAGATGAGCATTGCCAAAGCACATGGGAAGATTTTAGAAGTTATTGTTTCAGGTTTATACAACAGATCCTTGGACTTGTGATGATTATTACAGCAGATCATTCTTTCCAAAGGTGAACTAGTCCACAACAGGCTGCTTGCAATCTGGGATATCATGATTTCTTCGGCTGACAAAACAGTGTACTGACAAACTTGCAATCTGAGTCTATGTCAGGCACCCCCAAACTTCGGCCCTCCAGATGTTTTGGACTACAATTCCCATCTTCCCTGACCACTGGTCCTGTTAGCTAGGGATCATGGGAGTTGTAGGTCAAAACATCTGGAGGGCCGCAGTTTGGGGATGCCTGGTCTATGTCCTTTGAGTCAATATGGAAAACTTCCAGACCTTGGACTGGTGAAAACAATAGGTGATCAAAAGTGAAGAGGTCCTGGCATTTAAGGACGCCCCCACAAAAAACTGCTTGCACAGTAGCAGATTTTCCAAGAAAATTCCTAACATCCCAATCCTATGCATTCTTGCTCATAAACAGCTGTACTGAGCTCATGGGCTTACTACCAAGTAAGTCAATTCCATACCCACTGACCTGGGAGTAATGTGAGGTTGACTTCTTCATAGATGAGGCACAGGGTAGTTCTATTAGGAATTTTGCCTGCTTGCAATATTAGAAACTGGGCCAGTTTTACAAATTCAGGACCCCATTTAGTCTATTGCCCTTTGTTATGAATTGTTATTCACCATCAGATCTTCTAAAAAATAATACTGGTTCCTTTCTATGACGAGTGGCCATACTAGGGGGAAAGTGCACAAAGAGGTTAGGTACACCAGTCCTTGTGGCTGACAAAAATGTGGAAGTAGAAAGTAGCTGTGATTTAAATTAAAGGGACCAAACATTAAAGCACTGAAGCCTATTTAGATTGTGAAATTATGGGCAGTTATTACCAGGAATCAGAGTCCCTCTCCATTGTGGAGGAGCAGCTGTGTATGATCCTTGAATCCTACATATAACACAGCCTTATTCACACACATTCCTTTCTTTTTTGAATAATTATCCTGCTAGTTGGACCTTCATTCAAGGTCTGTATATGCACAGAGCTTTCTTGTGTCTCATATTGCTACAGAAGGTGTGTGCATGGTTGAGGGCGAGTGCATGCTTCTGTACCATGGGAAAGGACATATATGATCTGTATGTATGAAAAGAACTGTGGTGGATGGAAGTGTCAAAGTGTTTATTATCGCATCATGAACTGAAAAGATGGCAGCAAATTCTGAACAGGCAACATTAGAAAACATTATAGACCCACACTCATTACTCATCTATTATGGCGAACAGAAAACAGTTAATTTCTTTTTGGATCTGTTTGGGGTTTAAAAAAATGTATTGTTCAGATTTCATTGGTAAGCTTCTCAATTAGCATCTGACATATTCATTAACACTATATAAAGGCATCTGGATTTTCTTTTCCTTACAGATTTATTTGGTTACCATTAGCCCACCACTTGATAATAATGATCTTGGAGGTTTAGGATAGTAACCAGCAGTTATTGAGGTATTTGAAGAAAATCTGGTGAATCTATAATCCAGTGGTAAATCTGCAAGAAACAAACAGATCAGGTATGCAGCTTACATCGCATCTAAGAAATCTCTTTAAGCTAGGAAGAGCAGTATTTTTCTTCTTTAAGCTCTTCATCTGTGTGCTTATTATTACAAGAATTTAACCATATGATTACATATATGGCACACAGAGTTCATATGCTTGAGTATGATATCCACCAGAAATGCCAAACATTGTTTAAAAGAAAGGTGTTTTCACGTGTGAGACTTCTATAAATAAACCTATTTTCTCCTTTGTAAAGCGTGTAAAGCTTCAGCAATAATAAACTACACATGCTAGCGTATCAAAGCAAAAGAGAGAGAAAAACTCTACTATGCATCCACCATTTAATGTGAATAAAAAGAAGAGCAATATGATGCATTTTATAACTGTGGCTTTGTAATCTCTTATTTTTATGACAATATGGAAAAGCAATAATGTGCAAAGTATTTTGAGCACTATACTCTTTGTTGGTATTGCTGCAACAGATCAACAAGCTTACCACTCTGGAAATAGGGGGTGGGGGTGGGGTGGGAACCATGTACAAAGATAAAAATGCTGTTATTAGTTAGGTTGATACTGTGGGAAACTTTTTAAAGTGCTTTTGTAATGTGCTCTTAAACAGTGTCTAGGGATCACCTTCTGGAAACGTAGACAGGGACAGATTTCAAATGTGATTGCATACAAACCCTACTGTAATTGTATACCTAAAGGGATGCTGACCGTGACATAAAATTCTCCTTCAGATAACTAATATCAACACATTAAAGGTAACTTGCATTCTTGTAAGAAAGGCTACATACCACACTAATTGCATAAAGTTAGGTATTCCACTCTCTGATTCCAAGCTAACTTCATTGACTGGTTACACTTTCATTGACTGGTTACACTTAAATCACTTAACCACTGATCCCCCAACAGGTGGGTTGCACTAGTCCACTTTCAAGGGTGACTGTATGCTCAGCTTCAAGGCAAAGGGCTCCAAAAGGACCTCTCCAAACTGAGTGAATGGGCAGTAAATGGCAAGAACAATTTAGTGTGAGCAAGTGTGAAGTGTGCATGCTAGGGCAAACTATCATGAGTCTACATATACGATTATGGGGTCAGAGCTGGGCTTTTTAGTTTAGAGAAAAGGTGAGAAAGAGACTAGATGTGCATTAAATTATGCATGGAATGGGGAAAATGGATAGAGGAATGTTTTTCTGCCTCTCTCATAACATGAGAACTCATGGATATCTAATAAAACTGAATGTTGTAAGATTCTGGAAGTACAAAATAAAGTACTTCTCCACATAGCATCTAGTTGAACTATGGAGTTCAACAGGAGGCAGTGGTGGCCACCAGCTTGAATGGCTTTAAAAGATTAGACAAATTCATGGAGGATAAAGCTATCTATGGCTACCAGCTTTTCTTCCCTTTGTTTATTCATAAGGGCCTGATACCAGAATGCATCACTCCCCTCCCCCCCCAGTACTGAGAAAAGCTGTTCTATTATTGCAAATTCTAGTGTTTCAATTTTGTTATGACAGGGAAGACATCTGATCTTGTCTTTGGAAGACCCAAAAACTAGAAGATCACTGCTGAAAGAAAATGCTGATCAAATTAACATCCTTCTGATGTCTTTTTTTCCTGACCATAATCACCACCATGTTGCATGCCCGAACTCAGAGAGTCATTTGGCAATTTAAATGCCACAGTTAAGATCTGTTTTTCTGGAAAGTGGCTGGGGGGAATACACTTCCACTGCAAGCCGTTGTTGTCAAGGATGAGCCCACTATCCAGGAAGTCAGTCCCACATGATAACACTGATTAAAGCATTTAGTCACGGCTATAAGGGTGGCTTAAGGGACCCAGGTGGTGCTGTGGGCTAAACCACTGAGCCTAGGGCTTGCTGATCAGAAGGTCGGCGGTTCGAAGCCCTGTGACGGGGTGAGCTCCCTGCCAACCTTGCAGTTCGAAAGCACATCAAAATGCGTAGATAAATAGGAACCGCTATAGCGGGAAGGTAAACGGCGTTTCCAGGCGCTGCTCTGGTTTGCCAGAAGCGGCTTTGTCATGCTGGCCACATGACCTGGAAGCTATACGCCGGCTCCCTCGGCCAATAATGCGAGATGAGCGCGCAACCCCAGAGTCGGTCACGACTAGACCTAATGGTCAGGGGTCTCTTTACCTTTACCTATAAGGGTGGCTTACAAATAAAACATGGGGAAAAAAAGTTTAGAATGTTGCAACCTGCAGCTAAAATCCAGCATAAGGTGAGCACAATGTTGCTGTGTTTTAATTTGATAACTTTATTGTTTGTTATTCTTTTTGTGAGGTGTCTTGTAAGGATCTTTAATGGCAGGATATGGATAATGAAAAGAAGTAAAGATTTAAATTACAAATTAAATTAAGAGAAATTAAATGAATTGCATTTTTAAAGTAAGTTAAATTAAATTAAAAGAAATTAAAATGGGAAAATGCCCTGTCTCTTTTGGCAGGCAAGCTTCTCTCAGGTAAGGGTGTTCCCTATCCTGAGAATAGCCACCTGCCTGCTCCTGAACACCTCTATAGTACTGCCATTGGTCAGGGGTATCAACCAAGCTTTAAAGTTCTTGGCATTTCACTGGGGAAGGGCAGTTGAGGTTCCTAACTTGGGATGCACCAACTGTAATGCTATGTGGGGAGAAGAAAGGTCATAAGGAGCTCAGAAAAGGGCAAGGAGTTTTGACTCCCTTCAGGATTCAGAGACTGTTATAGCCACCACTGTTTGCTTTAAAACAACTTTAAGTATTTTCCCAATTTGCAACTTATCTGTGAAACTGATGTTTAAATCATAAACAATATGAAACTTTTTAAATTTTACATGTGGAAAATAAAAGAAAACTGCATTCTTACTTTACTTTTTATCTTCCCTTTCTCAAGAGACAAGGTAATCAGAATGAAAATATATATTTTGTTATTATTTGTCAATCTGAGATAGCATTTGTCTGGACATTTCTTTGGGGGGGAGTGGAATATATGCTTTTGTCTTTGGCTACAATTATTTGCGAAGAAACCCTTCTTATTTGAGGAGATTACAGAGATTACTTGGTCTTAATATTGTATGGAGGTCTGAGTACATCTCATAAAGGATTTACATTTCTGGGTTATCTCTTCCATTTGGATTAGATTATAATTATCTGATGAGTTATTTCCTTGAATGTCTGACTAACCACCGTTTTGTTTCTGGGTATTCAATTTTGACAGAACAGCTTGTGATATTAATCTGTTTTAATGGTTTGCAAATTCGTCAGTAGACAGAAGGGGCCCCAGCTCCAGCCTCTTATGCTTACTGAACATCGAAATGCTTTTCGCATTTCTCCAAGTTAAACAACAGCAACAGTTGGAAGTTTTGTTTGCAAATAAAACTAGCGGGGTAAAGAGCTCATGTGTGTTGGAGGCAGTTCCTCCTTTGGCAACTCTTGAGCCAGCAGCTCTTTACAATCTATTTTTTACAAGCTGAAAAAGCAATATAGGGATTGAGTTTGGGGGCTTGGTAGAAGTTCCTTGGGTGGCCACTGCGATTAGATGGGCCACTCAGCTGATTCAACAGGGCTATTCTTACTGTTGTTGTGCCCTGCAGAAAGGGGGCTTAGATTGCAGTGTTACTTCTGAGTAGGCATGGTCAGGATTGTTTGATAAGTTATCATGGAGGGAACCAGGCCTTATTATGTTTCTAGTTTTGAACAAAATTTGATTTCTAAACCTAAGAAATCTTATCCTGGAGTAGATTTTATTGCACAGGAAAAGGAAGAAGACTCCCAAAAGAGAAGCTACACGAGATGAATGCAAACAGCTCTGATTTGTGTTGGAAGTGGGGTAAATTAAAATAAAATGTTTTTATTTTCTACTGCTGGTGGTCCTTCCTTTTGGAAGTCACTTTAACAATTTTTTTAAAAGAAAAGGACCTTATCTACACCCTATTTTTTTATAAGCTCTTTTTGAAAAGCGGTAAGAATCATTGTCGTTCTATACAATAGCAGCAACTAGATTATTGTGTGCTAAGTATTGGAAATAACTCTCAAGATTATTCATTCTTACCTGCTATTGCTTCAATACTTGGGATTGTGATGGTGCTATAAGCACTAACACATTTGCAGGACCACGTAGTTACTAAAGTTTCCTCTGTCTCTTCCTTTCCTGAAATGGTATCCACAAAGAAAGAACCCCACTGTTTAGAAACAGAAGGAAGAGCTTTTGGGAGGTGTCCCTGAAACATAAACAAACATGGATATAAAAAGTCCCACATGTGCTCTAATGCATACATGCATGGAATTTCTGTATAAAATCGTTCTGAAATGAACTCATTGCCAACTTTGGTGCAGAAGCTACAAAAAATGCTCCAAATCACAAAGGCATAAGCCCTTGAGCTAAATGAATGCAATGCAACTAATAAATCCTCATTGGAATAATTCTTTGGTTTTCTGAACACCCAAGGAAATTTAAAAGAAAAGAAATCACCATGGGGACGATTAACTTTGTTTTGGCTTTCTTGCAGGTGTGGGTGGGTAGAAACCCCTGACTCTTGCATGGCTAGCGTGTAGCATGTTGGACAAAAGTAACAGTCACACCTGTTGTTCCACCCCTTTTTGCCTCCGGTTCTGCCCATCACCAGCATGTGACTCTTGAAAAGTTGCCGCGAGAATGCGGTTTTCAGGTTGAACAGGGTTCCCCAGCTTAGAAACTGAAAGCTCGCAGAATGTTTTTGAACCAGTAGTTCCTGTAAAATGATTACTGATATGGTTTAGCACCACCCACACCTTCCATGCAGGAGAGTTTTCTGTTCCCTTCTATAATGGAAAGGGTTCCATGGTCAGAGCTTTGTCGTAGAAGAGAAGTTCCTGCACACATGGAACTTAATGACAGCCCTCACTGGACCTTCCAGACAGTAGTTAATCTATTTACCTACTTCCCGTCTTTCTAGGTTAGCTAATTGTGAGCGAAGTGCAGAAATACATGCAGGGAGTCTACTGTCATATATATCAAGGTGAGAGTACTGAGGCAGTTATAAAATTTTAGGCTTCAGGCAGATCAGGCTATTTCATAAAGTTGATGAGGCAAAGGGTCCCCCCACCCGCAGAACCCCCACAGCTTTGGAGCTATTTGCAAGCTAGATTCTGCCAGACCATCACACTGCAGGCATCTGGAAAGACCAAAATTTCACTTTTTGGGGGGGTGGGGTGGCTTTCTTCTAAAAATATGTGTGGGTGTGTAATTACTGGTCTGCTTTTGTTGTTGCATTTGGTTACATTTTAGTGGTTTTTTGCTTGTTTGTCTTATTAATGACTGGTTATTAGTGCTTCAGTTCTGAATAATTGTGTTGTATGTCTATATTTCATTAGAAGCTGCCTCAAAGTATGTTATTCTGAAAGGCGAGATATTAATATTTTCAGTAAATGAAAATTGGGAGCACCATAATCGAATGTGACACCAGCTCTTTCTGCCTGACACTTCCACTGGCTGATTTTTTGTACTTCCCTCACTCAAGATTAAACTGGGGAGGTTGATTGGGGTAATTTTAAAATAACCCTAAAACTGTGTATAGGAGACAAAAGGAAATCCCTTTGCTAATTGGTCTTGCTAACTGGTATATTCCGTTGCAGGGATGTAACTATTATGGGCCCCTTCATGGATCAATGCCTTGTCGTGGCGAAGGGGCTTGAATAACTCAGAGAAGCTATGAGCTATGCCATGCAGGGCCACCCAAGATGGACAGGTCATAGTGGAGAGTTTTGACTAAACGTGATCCACCTGGAGAAGGAACTGGCAAGCCACTCCAGTATCCCTGCCAAGAAAACTCCATGGACAAAGACAACAGGCATATAAAAGTTATGACGCTGGAAGATGAGCCCCTCAGGTCGGAAGGCGTCCAACATGCTACTGAGGAAGAGCGGAGGACAAGTACAAGTAGATTCAGAGCTGATGAAGCGGCTGGGCCAAAGCCGAAAGGACGCTCAGTTGCGGATATGCCTGGAAGCGAAAGGAAAGTCCGATGCTGTAAAGAAAAATATTGCATAGGAACCTGGAATGTAAGAACCATGAGTGGAGGTAAGCTGGATGTGGTCAAAAATGAGATGACAAGAATAAATATCGACATCCTGGGCATCAGTGAACTAAAATGGAAGGGAATGGGCGAATTCCGTTCGGGTGACTATCATATCTACTACTGTGGGCAAGAATCCTGTAGTAGAAATGGAGTGGCCCTCATAGTCAACAAAAGAGTGGCAAAAGCTGTAATGGGATGCAATCTCAAAAATGACAGAATGATCTCGATACGAATCCAAGGCAGACCTTTTAACATCACAGTAATCCAAGTTTATGCACCAACTACTGGAGCTGAAGAAAGTGAAATTGACCAATTCTATGAAGACCTACAACACCTTCTAGAAATGACACCAAAGAAGGATGTTCTTCTCATTACAGGGGATTGGAATGCTAAAGTAGGGAATCAAGAGATAAAAGGAACAACTGGCAAGTTTGGCCTTGGAGTTCAAAATGAAGCAGGGCAAAGGCTAATAGAGTTCTGTCAAGAGAACAAGCTGGTCATCACAAACACTCTCTTCCAACAACACAAGAGACGACTCTACACATGGATATCACCAAATGGGCAGCATCGAAATCAGATTGATTATATTCTCTGCAGCCAAAGATGGAGAAGCTCTATACAATCAGCAAAAACAAGACCTGGAGCTGACTGTAACTCAGATCATCAGCTTCTTATAGCAAAATTCCAGCTTAAACTGAAGAAAGTAGGAAAAACCACTGGGCCAGTAAGATACAATCTGAATCAAATCCCTTATGAATACACAGTGGAAGTGAGGAACAGGTTTAAGGATTTAGATTTGGTGGACAGAGTGCCTGAAGAACTATGGATGGAGGCTCGTAACATTATACAGGAGGCAGCAACGAAAACCATCCCAAGGAAAAGGAAATGCAAGAAAGCAAAATGGCTGTCCAACGAGGCCTTACAAATAGCGGAGGAGAGGAGGCAAGCAAAATGCAAGGGAGATAGGGAAAGATACAGGAAACTGAATGCAGATTTCCAAAAAACAGCAAGGAGAGACAAGAGGGTCTTCTTAAATGAGCAATGCAAAGAAATAGAGGAAAACAATAGAATGGGGAAAACCAGAGATCTGTTCAAGAAAATTGGAGATATGAAAGGAACATTTCGTACAAAGATTACCATAATCAAGGACAAAAGTGGTAAGGACCTAACAGAAGCAGAAGACATCAAGAAGAGGTGGCAAGAATACACAGAGGAATTATACCAGAAAGACATGGAGGTTTCGTACACCCCAGGTAGTGTGGTTGCTGACCTTGAGCCAGACATCTTGGAGAGTGAAGTCAAATGGGCCTTAGAAAGCACTGCTAATAACAAGGCCAGTGGAAGTGATGATATTCCAGCTGAACTATTTAAAATTTTAAAAGATGATGCTGTTAAGGTGCTACACCCAATATGCCAGCAAGTTTGGAAAACTCAGCAATGGCCAGAGGATTGGAGAAGATCAGTCTACATCCCAATTCCAAAGAAGGGCAGTGCCAAAGAATGCTCCAACTACCGCACTATTGCGCTCATTTCACACGCTAGCAAGGTTATGCTTAAAATTCTACAAGGCAGGCTTAGGCAGTATGTGGACCGAGAACTCCCAGAAGTGCAAGCTGGATTTCGAAAGGGCAGAGGAACCAGAGACCAAATAGCAAACATGCGCTGGATTATGGAGAAAGCTAGAGAGTTCCAGAAAAACGTCTACTTCTGCTTCATTGACTATGCAAAAGCCTTTGACTGTGTCGACCACAGCAAACTATGGCAAGTTCTTAAAGAAATGGGAGTGCCTGATCACCTCATCTGTCTCCTGAGAAATCTCTATGTGGGACAAGAAGCTACAGTTAGAACTGGATATGGAACAACTGAGTGGTTCAAAATTGGGAAAGGAGTACGACAAGGTTGTATATTGTCTCCCTGCTTATTTAACTTATATGCAGAATTCATCATGCGAAAGGCTGGACTAGATGAATCCCAAGCCGGAATTAAGATTGCCGGAAGAAATATCAACAACCTCAGATATGCAGATGACACAACCTTGATGGCAGAAAGCGAGGAGGAATTAAAGAACCTTTTAATGAGGGTGAAAGAGGAGAGCGCAAAATATGGTCTGAAGCTCAACATCAAAAAAACCAAGATCATGGCCACTGGTCCCATCACCTCCTGGCAAATAGAAGGGGAAGAAATGGAGGCAGTGAGAGATTTTACTTTCTTGGGCTCCTTGATTACTGCAGATGGTGACAGCAGTCACGAAATTAAAAGACGCCTGCTTCTTGGGAGAAAAGCAATGACAAACCTAGACAGCATCTTAAAAAGCAGAGACATCACCTTGCCGACAAAGGTCCGTATAGTTAAAGCTATGGTTTTCCCAGTAGTGATGTATGGAAGTGAGAGCTGGACCATAAAGAAGGCTGATCGCCGAAGAATTGATGCTTTTGAATTATGGTGCTGGAGGAGACTCTTGAGAGTCCCATGGACTGCAAGAAGATCAAACCTATCCATTCTTAAGGAAATCAGCCCTGAGTGCTCCCTGGAAGGACAGATCGTGAAGCTGAGGCTCCAATACTTTGGCCACCTCATGAGAAGAGAAGAATCCTTGGAAAAGACCCTGATGTTGGGAAAGATGGAGGGCACTAGGAGAAGGGGACGTCAGAGGACAAGATGGTTGGACAGTGTTCTCGAAGCTACGAACATGAGTTTGACCAAACTGCGGGAGGCAGTGCAAGACAGGAGTGCCTGGCGTGCTATGGTCCATGGGGTCACGAAGAGTCGGACACGACTAAACGACTAAACAACAACAACAACTATTATGGGCTGCTCTCCTGTGAAAAGGAGTATAATGAACTAACACCCCTGACCTATCCTAGCCCCACTCAGCTCAGAACCCTTTGATCAACCCAATTGGCTTCTCCTCTGCTTGCTTGCTGTCACTGGTGGTAGATATAGGAATTCAACACAAGCCTCTGAGAAAATTATAGAAGCTGCCTGGCTGAACTAAAGGTCTTTAAGGAAGGACTATGCAAGACAGAGATTAGAGTGCAAAATCCAGGAAATGGACACCAAACTAATTCCCTTGCAGCACATGCAGGATTCCTAAAACTGCCGCCCATCCCTTTGTTTGGTTAGAAGCAACAACCAACACTGTCAAGAAGGCACAGGGGGAAACCCCTCTCCCTGGTGGTAACATTTCTGAGTATTCTGAAAATATGAATATATGTGCAGTTTTTAAAAAGTGTTAGCAGCCTGGCCTACATGAAGAGCCTCTTATTTTGATTTTTGTGGTGTTTCTGTTGCAGTGAAGAGGTGGGCAATACATTTCTTTTTTAAAGGGTATGTTTGTCTTTTTCCCTGGCTTTGCTAAACACAGGAAGGAAACTGCCATTTGAACACATTTCCCCCCTCTTCTGACTTTGATGTGCTAATCTACGCTATTCAAAACAACAACAACAAACAAACAAACCTGCATGGCACAAAAGGCAAATTGTGTTATTGTTATTAATAGCATTACGTACTATTATTACCATCAATCACAATTTAGCAGCACTTTCAGTGTACAGTATCAAGAGCTTCATAATCTCTTATTTTGTTTATTCTAACATAAGATGAGGTATGTACCATATTTTTCCATGTATGAGACGCCCCCTATTTTTAGAGACTTCAATTTAAGAAAATAGGGGGGAGATTGCCCTGTGTATAAGACGACCCATAGTTTCCCCACATAATTTTAAAGTTATAAAACCCTAGTCTTATACATGAAAAAGTACGGTAATTATCCCTAGAACCAAGGTCAAGGGAATAGATGTTTACTCAAGGCCATTCAGTGAAATTAATGGATAAGTAGGAACCACACTGTCTCCTTATTCATGCCCTCTGTACTTTAAATCATTAAGATTCTTGTAACATGTCAACAACATGAAAACTTTTTAAAAATGGTTTCCTTTGAATTTTACTATCACAGTATAGGGGTATATGTACTGGGTCATTGTTTCGATCCCCATCTTGGGCAAAAGATTTGTGCATTGCAGGGAGTTGAACTAGGTAACCCTTGAGGTCCCAAATCTACAATTCTATTATTCTGATTAGTGCTTATTTGTGATTGCAAGTATGGCCAACGCAACATTCCATACTGAATGACGACTGCTGCTCAGAGGAAGTGCATCAGCTTCGCATGCACAAAGGTCTAAATTTAATCCCTCGTCTCTCCTGGTACGCCTGGGAGAAACTCCTTCCTGACTCCCAGGAGAGCTACTGCTGGTCAGTGTGGACAATACAGATTGGCCAAGGGGCTATTTTGGTAGAAGCTTCCTGTGTTCCTAATGTGGAACAAATGAAGAACATTGTTTTTCTGCTCATACTTGAAATTAATGATGGCATCTTCTTGGCGACCCACCAGGGAATTGTTATGCACAAATTCCATCGAAATGAAAACTCCAGGATTGTTTCCAGCAGTGGCCCTCTCCTGGCAAAAGGCTTCCATCAGCGTAATGGAAGGAAGGTGATTCCTGCCTCTGCCCCCAGTTTCTCATTTTAATCCACACCCCCTCTCCCTCTCATGTTGTTCCAAAGGGTTCCCACAATCCTCTGGAGCAGATTTGAAGGGAGGCATGTTAACCTGTCGGGAGAAGGGGAATGGTGAAAATCACCTCTCCTCCTGTTCTGCTGATGGAACACTCTACTGGATCAGAGTGCCTTCCATCCCCAAAAGGACACCACAGATGCTTAGTTTCTAGTCATTGCTATACAGCTTTTCTAATAGAATTTCCTGGTGGATTGTGCGCCCAGTGAAGGGTTGACAGTTTTCTTAATGATCAAGAGGAAAAACAAGGGGCAAAATAAATGTTTGTGAGCTGAAACATGGGTTTTCAGCTAAAGGAGCTAAGGAGATATGTATGTAAAATGCATAAATCTGATCCATATCCAAACACATATGAAAGCACAACACAACTGAACACAGCCACCACCGACATGCATTGCATTGTTTTCAATGGGATGTGCTTTGGAACGTGCATTTTTAGGCACATTCCTATTGACATTCTGTCACAACTAATCCTGCTGAATTAGCCTTCAAAGTATTTCTAGATAAGAAGTTTAGTACTAAAAAAAATAAAAATAAAAAATTTAAAAAATAGTCTAGTAGCACCTTAGAGACCAACTACGTTTGTTCTAGGTATGAGCTTTTGAATCACAGAATTCTGCTGTACTTAATGATCTGTATGCATGCACAGATCATAAAGTTATGATGTTTTGTATTTAATAAAGGTGGGGCTGGGATCACATGGAACCTGGATATTTAGCATCCTTACCTCATACTTTCCTTTCTTCTCTAAGGGTTCAGACTCTGTCTCTGTAGGCACCATAGCATGGTCCCCTTGAAGCTCCTCTAAGATGAGGACAGTCTCCCAGTTACAATAGTGATGGGCTGAGAAAATATCTGAGTGCATGCTGTCCCCAAAGTAAACAACCTGAAAGTGAAGCAGCGAGGCAGTTGCAATCTGTGCAGTGAAAAGGCACGGTGAAGCACAAAGGAGTTCCAAAACAGCCAAATATAAGGTATTTAAGTGCAATAGATATTTCTCTCCACGCTGCTCCCATTGCCACCCCAAAACTACAGTAGATTGTTATGAGGTGGCTTCTACATGGGGCAGGAGAGTTTGGCAATGGCTACTCATATCTGGAGCACCTGGCAGAGGGAAATTAGTCACCAAATTAAGATAAGGGAAGCTTATATGTGAACTTTTATTGAAAAAATGAGTCACATCAATCCTAGGTTTTCCTCTTTACATGCCCAGGTGGGCTTTGTAGAGATTTTATGCAATTAAAATCCAAGAAAAATACAGAATGAAGAACAAACACTTTTAATTGTCATATCATGCTACCAGCTAATCTTGCAGATGGTCAGCATGCAGTCTGAAAGGCAATTTTATTTGGCCCGCCAAAGTTTAAAGGTTTGATATAAAACATTCCCCAGTTTCACTCATAAGAAAAAACAAAAACAAGCTTGTTTCCAAAGATTATGAAAGTTGAATGCCACACATGTCTCTGTGTTGCTTTTTTACCTGGCCACAAATACTGCTGTATTGCTAGTTAGCACTAATATTTATAATAAAGCCTGATAATCTATGGCAGAGTCAAGATGTATGGTAAAATTTTCTTTTTGTATCTTGCTCCTGACAAATTCATATATTACACTGCTACCACTGTTGTAAGTTATCAACTCTGCTGCCTCTGAAAAGTTGATCAGTTGCACTAATACACTGAATTCAGGCTGATGTTGAGAAAGCAGCTGCACAAAACGATGGCCTGTTATTTTACTTAATCTTGGTTTTTCTAAATACCTTTGGTTCTAGTTTGCCAGTCATCTTCTTCAGCAACTCATACAAATGGGTTGCATTACCTTGGGAGTACCAGCCAGGTTTGTCCAAGGATAAGAGGGCCTCTTGTTCCTCGTCATTCTCTGAAGGAACAAAGCAAATTCACCCGTTTTAGCAAAGACACAAAGAAACCAACCACTCTTCTGGAACAACTGCTACAGAGAAACATTGACCAGGCACAGCTTTGGGACTGTTACTGAGTAATTTCGACATTGTAACCAACACAATGGCTTTCCCCATTGCTTCCCATCATTGGGAGTCACCAACAACCTCAACAACTTGACTGATTGTGCAATTTATCTCAGAGAGACCCTTCGTTCTGCTTGAGCCATTGCCTTTTTTCAAATTCTTCATTGAAAACAAAATAAGGATTGCTGTATGATGGTATTTTCCAAAAAGCCTGTGAAGTTACATGAAGATTGGTCAGTGAAGTAACCAGCTGTCTTTCTTTCTTTCTTTCTTTCTTTCTTTCTTTCTTTCTTTCTTTCTTTCTTTCTTTCTTTCTTCCTTCCTTCCTTCCTTCCTTCCTTCCTTCCTTCCTTCCTTCCCTCCCTCCCTCCCATCTTTTTTGAAAGAGGATAAACTCTACATGGTAGTTATTTGTATTTTGTCCTTTACAAAATAGCATGCAAGAGGTTAGTACTGGGTTACAGCAACTTCACACATGAAGAGAAAAAGATGCAAGCCAATAGCACGACTGGGACTATTGCCAGGTTGGACCAATGGAAGGGCTAGCTAAGTCGTAGCAGGTTCATATTCAGTTAGTCGAAGCAGTGGCAAAATGGGCTAGAGGGAAAGGACTGACAAGATGGGGATAAAGAGAAGGGAAGAATGGGAAGGCAGCAGGGCAGTCAGAGAGCCTGGAGGGCAGATGGGCAGACTAACAGGCAGACACAGCTATGGAGAGAGACCCATGGAGCCACGCCAGGAGGAACTAAAAGACTGGCTGGAGGGGAAGAATCAAGTAGCGGCCTACTAGGACAATAAGGGCCCTTCTTCCTCCATGCTCCAGCTTCACATAGCTCACCCCAAAGGAGCACCAGGTTCAAACAATGCATTAATAGACAATTATCACTCAGATGCTATCTGCTCATTTATAATGACAAAATTATAAGGTAGGCCACTCTGTGGAGCTAACAGATACACATGAATACAAAACAAGACTAGAAACCATTCATGTTAAGATGCTTCCAAACACTTATTTTTTTTCAGGTAACAATGCTGCAAGCTGCAACTTGCCATGAGTAGCAGCCTCATTTTTGTATTGCGTATCTTACAATGTAAGTTTGTAGGTGGATGCTCTCCCAAGAGCATATCCATAGAACAGGCCTGAGATGTGTCAGATAGGGAGCCAAGAATAACAGAGGTTTGAAGTTATTTGGCAGATGAGGGCCGCGGAAGGGATCTGTGCAGGTTCTATAAACTGCACGGTTGTACTCCAGGTGCGGAATCATGCGTATCTGTTTTTGTCATGTGTATCTACTTCCTATGCTTCTGGCTTGGCAATACAAATGCTAAACTAAAAGCACAAATTCAGGCTGCAATCATATACACACTTGCCTAGAAGTAAATCTCAAGGAATTAAGTGGGACCAATTTCTGCATATACATACGTAGGAATAAACTATCAAGTTCTTATTCACACAAAGCATACCCTGGGACAGAATCCATTCCACTAGGCTATAGGTAGATCATCTCCCTTCTTGTCTTAACAATCTGCTTCACAAGCACTTTCACATGTTCTGCTATGACATTTACACTGTCTACAAGGAAGAAAAAATGAAATGGTTTCAATTCCCTTCAGGGGTATGCCAGGTTTCCAACATGTGGTCTGTGTTAATGCTTTCACAAGAGTGGCCAACAGTGGGTTCAACTAAGAATTCATTTACACAGTAGCATTTTTTTTAATGATAAAAGATTACTTGTAGACAAAATATTTATTTGAGATGTTTCATAACTTGGACAAAAAGAAAGGAAATTCAAAGTTAGAACAGATGCTTTATTGTCTTTTATTCATGCAGAAAGACTGTTTTCCTTTTGTGCTTTTTTGCATTAGCAGATCATCAGCAATACAGACAAAGAAAGTTGTGTTATTCTTAACTCATAATTTCTTGGTTTATTTCTTAGTTTAGTTCAAAAGCATTGGTTCCTTCTGATGGTTCTTCTTTGTTCTATTAATATATTTCTATTTTAAAACACTTTGTTGCAGGAAATGTTTTAATAAGAAATACAATTGTTGCCTTGCTATTGTTATTTTGTTGAAAATGACAGCCAAACACCCATTTCAAGCTAGCAGAGCAGATAGATAAACCTCATATTTCAAAAGGATAGCCTGTCCATAAAAATAGAATGTCATTATATGCATTTTCTTCAAAGGTTTCATATTTTTAAAATTCCTAAAAATGCTTAGAGCATGATTTGTCCTCCTGCCCATGCCAAATCACAGTGACCATCTGTAAAAGCCCAGAGTTATATTCATTAGTTTCTATGCAACCTAGGACTTTTAGAATACTGGCACCAGAAAATTTTGACTGCTCTTATGTGCAAATCTTGTAGATAAAAAAACTAATATTTCAAAAAAAGAATTAAAGATGTTCATGCAATTCACATCATCCCTGACCATTGACAGTGCTGCATAGGGCTGATAAGAGTTGGGAATCAAACAGTATCTGGAGGGCCATAGGTTCTGCATCCCATACCGAAATGGAGCTCAAAGCGTGGCTGTCAGCGAAGATGTGAAACTGAATGGATTTAATAGTAACGTCCTTTTCTCTCATAGCTTGGATGACTAATTGAATATGATGGTTGAATCTAGAAAAAGTACAGTGGGTCTACTCTAAGCATTATTAAGCCTGGATCCAACCCAATGGTATGAATATCACTCAACAGATTAATAATTTAGCTACCTTGGTTTGCAGAATGAATTCCTTCTCACATTTTACAAACTTATTTTAGTTTGAACTATTATTATTTTTAATTCTTTAGCAGCTCACAAACCACACTAAACCAGTCCAACACAGGAGCATGGATCTAGCCTTTAGTTCCCAGATATAGTCAGTCTACACACTACGGGTTAACTGTGGGTTCGGTCAAAATCAGTTCGGTGGCGTTGTTCAGTAGACTAGTATTGAAGACAACCACTGTGAGTTATAGGCAACAGTTTAACCTTTCCTAATCCCTATACTTAGATCATTGCCGAAATATGATGCTCTCTCTGTCTTATGGGTTACATTAATCACCAGAAAGTCTTAGAACTAATTATAACATGCTTAAAATAACTGACTTGATATTAATGGTAATAAAAAGCAGAATGTGTTTCCTGTGAAAAACAGTTTATTTTAAGGACTAACCCTAGTAAAAAAAACACCCCAACAACCTAAGTTTTTTTTTAAAAGAACACACAAATGAACAGTGAAGCTTTTAATGAAAACCAGCACGCATAGCTGCATGGAAACTATGTCTAAAGGAAGCTTTTTGGCAGTTGCTGCCAAGCTTGAATCTGCAAGGAATGTAGTACGCAAAACCCTTCATTTTTAGTTCTCTCATTAATTGCTCCAAGTCCCGTTTTGTAAATCCCACTACTAGCTGTAAAAATGATGTAATTGTGTTTTAGGAACTATGACACATCATCTCATATTTACAGTAAACTGCAATAATACATGAAGAGGAAAGCAGGGGGGAAGACTTGCTTCTTTCAAAAAAAGTAGTTTCCAAACGCTATCCCTATCAAATTTTGTCCTCGCAATTTTTTTTTTTAAAGTGAAAGAATGTGTCCTCACTGTCACCTCACATACAATATTTTCCATATTCATTAGGGTTTCATAAAACAACAACAACAACACAAATACTCATTTCCTGCCGTACTTCTATAATAAGCAGTTTGGGCTGGGTGGCAAATCTTTAGCATATTTTTCAGCATACTGCTAAATCTGTTCATTTTGACACAACATTCTCATTGCCAACCACTTTGGTAGGAAGCAGATGATGTCATTAGCTACCTTCCCAGTTACGTAACTATTCTGCAAGCAGACACACATGCCAAGGATTTGCTAAGGATCATATCACATACGACAGAGCATCAAACCTAGGTTTGCTCTATGTATATATTTGGGCCAAGTGATACATTATGCTAAATACATGGATACATTTAGAGTGTATTGAAACAAAACAAAGGCATGAGAATCAAGTACCAAGACTGCAGTGTGTGTGTGTGTGTGTGTGTGGACTCTCCTCATGCTATGTTCTTATAGCCATACAAAAATTGCATTCCCCAAACCTCATGGCCCTATTAGTAATTTCCTTCCAATAGCAAATAGCAGTTCTGGAAAGAGTTTTTTAAATTGGGCTTATGGGGGAGCCCTGATCTGATTTCCCAGTCAATAGAGATGGATAGATAGATAGATAGATAGATAGATAGATAGATAGATAGATAGATAGATAGATATAATTAGGTTGCCCTAGGGTACTAAAAGGTTTGAAAGTGTTATGTGTATGTGGCACTAGAATTGGAGCTGCTGAAGAGTTCACATTCATTCATTAACACAGTACACTTTGTTACTAAAACTAATGTAATCTGATTTCTAAACAAATCCTGAAATTTATTAAAATGGAGATTTGATAGTGAAGTATCTTCAACTGGGAAGACCATTATTTCCGCAGTGGAACATTTATTTTAGGTGCAGTTGGCCGGATGCGCTGAAAACCTTTTCAACCCTCAACAAAAGGAATATTATGTCTGTCTACTCTCTGGAGGAAGCAGCACTGGTTTCCTTTGAAATGGATTTTGCATAGCTTCCATATCACTTTAATGCCAAATGCGGCATTTAATATCAAAGCAGAACAGATGGACAGGTTCCCTGTGTCTTTACAGTGGAAGCTTTGCCCAGTACTTTCAGTGTTTAGATTTCTGAATGGGGATCTTAGGACCTGAATATAATACAAAAATGTAAAGCAGCTGCCTTTTCAAGTTCTACAGATGGGTACTCAGTGACCCACCCAGAAGTCAGTTTTCCTTATTACTTTGGAGGTTGACAAACAATAGACCACCATAATTATATGGGTTCTAATTTTAAAAACCAATTATTTGTTACTATGCAAGATTGCTTTTTAACATCAAATAAATTTATAGCCTTTTGAATTGTGTGTGTGTGAAGGGTTATTGCTTTTGTTTGCTACTATGTTATGTATGCTTGTGTTTTCATATTTTAAACAGCCCTGTGATCTTCAGATGAAGGGCAGTATAAAAATTTATAACTAAATAAATAGCAAAATAAAAATAAGCTGGAGCATAATGAAGCTAAAAAGAGTGCATTGTGCAATAGAATATGGAAGGCTGGCAAATGATGAGAGTAAATGCCTCAACCTCGGAAAAGAAAAGAACTAGAACAGAGACCAGAAAAATTGAAAAGGGGCTTTATCAGCAAGCTCAGTTCCCTGCACACCCTGTACATTTTATCCACAACATACTTCCCTGCAGATGCTTCTCAGCCTTGCAAATCCTAGGAATATGCTGGTGGCTAGAAAAAGCCCAGCCTGCTAGAGGAAATGTCCTAATTGCCTTCATTGGTCCCTCTCCCAGCTCTCCCAGGGGGCTCAATGGGTTGTGCTGAGGAGCCAGCTTCCCTCCTGAGCCCTGACTCTACCCATTGATTCCTGCACCTGCAACTCATTTGCTTCTGTGATGCTGCGGCTGCTTCTCACTCCTCCCTGGCCTATCAGTGTTTCCCTCATTGCCAGGCTCAAGAGTGACATCACTCCTGTCCAAGCCCAATGCTGTCACATTTTTTCACCCACCACTCTTACGCCAATCAGCTTGGTTCACCCACAGCCCTCTCATGTCAAGATACCTGAGGTGGCCAGGGCACTCTCTAGTGCTTGTGGCTGATGCAGGAATCCTCCAGCTCTACAGCAGCACCCCACCCCCAGCAGTGTTACTACCACATGGATTTCCACGCTGCTGCAGAGGAGTAGCCATGAGCAAATGGTCAAAGGCTGCTCAAGACAATCGTCCTACATGGTTGTTAGAGTCATCTGGTAATTGCAACAGAAAGAAATTCACCATGCAGCAACATGTGCAAGTTCCTCCCTTGTCATGGTCTGATCCCTTCCTGTACTATTGTGCAAAAATAGGGCTGCACCGCTACAGTGCAGAGGATCAGGCCTGGAAAGACTGCTCCAAATTCCCAGCATTTTCTATCTGTTCAGATTACTTAAAGCATGCCAATAAAATTCTTGAGAATGACCTTACTCAACTGCCTTAAAAGTTTTCAATAAATAAACAGTAACTTTTTCTAGTTAAACCTAACCAATCTTTGCATTAATTTAACTAAGTGAATTCAAGTCCCTGACAGAATGATTTATATATTTAATGCATTGACACTAAGAGCTCAAGTGCTGCAGTAAAGCTTCTTTTCAATACCAAGACGAGGCAAGACGTTGATCAGCTACCCCTGCTCTAACTTGATCTAGGGTCTATGGGTTGTGGATGGTTCTTTAACAACTCTTGTTAAAGGATATTTAACTCCCAAGGATATTTACTCACCCACACCATTCACTCTCCTGAATACAATTTTGGATTGGACAAAGTAGTCATTCAGGGATGCTACGGTACAGACAAAATGAATTCCTTCACAGATATTGCCATGTATGAAATTTGCAAGTATGCTTTATGTCCCTTATCATATGTGCATACATCCTTTTTTCTGTGGAAACCCACAGCCAACTGAGGTTTCCAACCATGCTGAAAAGCTGACAGGCAAGCAAGTATGCAGGAATGGGAGATCTGAGAGCAATAAATAATTGCATAGCATTTTCCTTTCCTAAACATTTATGAACACTTGGAAAAGACCCTGATTTTGGGAAAGATTGAGGGCACTAGGAGAAGGGGACGACAGAGGATGAGATGGTTGGACAGTGTTCTCGAAGCTACGAACATGAGTTTGACCAAACTGCGGGAGGCAGTGCAAGACAGGAGTGCCTGGCGTGCTATGGTCCATGGGGTCACGAAGAGTCGGACACGACTAAACGACTAAACAACAACAACAACTGTCCTTTTATTCATGAGCATTGCATAATGCTATCAATGGTAGTTTTAGTTTTTTACACTTCAGAGAAGCCATTATTTTTTCAGCCATTAACATACTGCAGATTACAACGCTCCATGTGTCTGTAATAATACAAATTAACTGAATAAGTTACATATTTATATTTGTTTAGAATGTCTCTTTGGTACAACAGTTCCACCAAAATGTGCAGAAAAAATAAGCTTCTTCTGCCATACTGCTCCAATACATAGCTACTATTCCCAACATATTAGTTAGCCTTAGATATGTATAATACTGCTAAGTTTTGTATAATGCTCTTTAAATGCTATATTTAACCTTCTGGAAGAGAACTAGTTTTCTAATGTAATTCCTGGAATGACTAAGTGGAGAGCCTTTTCCTCTGGATTTAATTTTATACAAGTGTGTGCAAATTACAGATACAATTTCCTACATAGCAATGATATCCATGTAAGAAGTGTGAAGGAGTTCTAAGACCACATAGAAGACTCTGTAAATTATGATGGCTCTATCCTACTTAAGAATTAGTTAAATATTATGAAGAATCAACTTAGGGAGAGAAAAATATGGTACTTTGAGGGGGGAAACCACAAGGCCACATGCATCAGAATTTACACTAATCCTATACAGGTGACCAACTCTACAAGGAAAAACTGATGAAACAAGTGTCAAACATGAAAATGAATTGTCATGCATTCTGAGGTTTTTGACCTTTAGCATTTGCTGCCTGAATCTAAACAAAAGTAAAAGAAGAAATCTGAGGCGTCTTTTGGAAGCATTGAGTCCAGTGTCCAACGTAATGAATTTCAGCAAGAGTTCCAATTCTGACGTCTAGTTACCCAACACTTGAAGTGGTTTATGCTTTACAGCGGTCATTTCCCAAACTCTTTAAACCATCCTGTACATTTAACCAAAATATTTGTTGGGAATGAGGAATGAACTCCCCATTGCTTGTGTTGGATTGAGAGGTAAACAAGCTAATCTTCTCACCCCACAAAAAATGGGAAGTAGTGCAGCTTATTTCTAAACCAACTTGATGCTAGATTGCGAGTTAATTTAAATACATTTGTATAGTTTTATATCAGGGGTTGCTAAACTCTGGCCCTCCAGATGTTGCTGAACTACAACCCTAATCATCACAAAGTTTTCACTTCTGGACTAAACCTCTGTCAGCCACTATGAATCAAAAGGCAGTTTCCTGTATGTGTTCAGGTATTCCCCCCACTTATGCGAGGTTTACGTTCCCAGACTTCACGCACATAGGTGAAATCACGTAAAGTAGGGAGGGCGCTGTTGAGAGAGGCTGGGAAGTAGCTCTATCTTGACAGATCTCACCCATCCGCCTGCCTTCCCTGGGTGACAATGCACCCTTCTTCATATGCGCCTGGTGACTAGGAAGTTGAGCTTGGGGTTAGTGTGTTGGTGGCCGGGTGGCTCCTTGTGCCCAGTGCTGCTGCAGGGCCTCTAGGCTATCTCCCTGTTCATCTTGGAAGATGCTGGAGACTGCTTTCTTTTATCTAGTTTATCTCTCCCCCCCCCTAAATAATGTTGCTGCCTGCTTGTGAGGCGATGAGAGAGAGGACAAGGCTGATCGGAGGGTGGATGGACTCTCGGATCCTGCCCAAGGAACAAAACTGACATGAACGAGCAAGAAAGGGAGGGATGGCCAAGGAGAGTTAGGGAACTGGGGCAGTGATATACTTGGAGTGGGGTGCAAGCTGCTTCCCTCACTCTCCAGCTCTCTTTGTGCTGTTTTGTCTCCATTTCCTGGTTCAAATCATTTATTTAGATATTTTACAGTGACACTTGTAAACGCACGAGTGGAATGCATATAAATGGGGGGGGGGCTGTCTGTAGTTCTAAAGTTTACAGAAGAAATCTGCTATTATACAGCTAACAATAGTTTGTGACCAATTTCTCTACTCATTTTCAACAAACAAAGGAAACTCTGTTCTTGGCTAAAAGAAATTACTCAGGCTGTTCTGCTGTTGCTCTGGTATTTTTTTCAGTCTTTGAAAGGCAGAAAAAACACACCAGATATAGTGTTTACTTCCTCTCAGATTCACTTCCCAATTCAGAAGTAATTCCCTAGGGTATGAGGGGGAATGCTAGGGGAATTTAAAAAAAAGAAAAAAAGGAACTCTACGCACAGTGCTGTACTTATTTTTTTTGCACTGCTTTTTACTTGATAGGAATTTTGTACAACCATAACCTTCTAAACCAAATGTGGCCCACACATTATGTATGACACCTTTCCAGAGACTCAATAAACCTGACGTAGCTGCCTGCTAGGGTCAACAGAAATGGGAAGTCTAGATAGAGTATTTAGAATGTTGTGTAGGGTGGACTTATAGCCCATAAAACTACTCTGAGTTTAGGTATTTTTTTTACTCAATGTATTGTTTTGCCTATGCTCCGAACTCAACTGATCACCATATTTGAAGTTGGGAGGCAGTTTGTCTCACAGTTAACCCAGTTACTGTGTGTGCTCCTGTATGTACACACCCTCCCTCCCATATAACATGCAGTTTGTATATTTCATTTGCAGCTATCTGAAACATCTTGCTTACCCCTGTTTCTTACTTGTAAGACTTTATTTTTCAACGAGAAATGTTGTAAAAATAATTCTGCATGAAGAAGGCAACAGGCAACTTCCTTGCCCTTTCAATATCTCTGATTTCCTGCTTGGCAGAACACAGGCTGCCTGCTTATGGCAGCATTTCCCCCCCTCTGGTTCATTATGGGATATTTAGAGTTAAATTAATAACTGTCAGTGAACTTCAGTTCAAACTACCATAGTACTCTCTATCAAGGGATTTCATCTCCCCAATTTCCTGTTGCCACGCACACACACACAGAGAGAGACATACAAAAAGAAACAGCTAATAATAAGGTACAGGTAGGTAGCCGTGTTGGTCTAACGTAGTAAAAAAATAAAAATTCCTTCCAGTAGCACCTTAGAGACCAACTAAGTTTGTCATAGGTATGAGCTTTCGTGTGCATGTACACTTCTTCAGATACTGTACACTGAAACAGAAGTCACCAGACCCTTATGAATAGTCAGAGGGTGGGGGTGGGGATATTACTCAGAAGGGTGGTGGGAATGGGTGATTGGCTGATACCGTAGGAGTGGTAAACCTGTTGATGACTGTTAACGACTGTTAACGACTGCAATTGGTCTTGCAGGAAAAAGCAAGGGGTGAGGTGCTAAAGAACATAGCTGCCAAGTTATCCCCTTTTTTAAGGGAAATTCCATTATGCTGAATAGGCTTCCTCATGAGAAAAGGGAAAACTTGCCAGCTATGCTAAAGAAAGCTTTATCATGTATAATGAGATAAGAATCCAATGTCCTTATTCAGACCAGGTCTCTCCATGGTTTTAAGCTTGGTAAAGGTAAAGGGACCCCTGACCATAAAGGGTAAAGGGACCCCTGACCATTAGGTCCAGTCATGACCGACTCTGGGGTTGCGCGCTCATCTCGTATTATTGGCCGAGGGAGCCAGCGTATAGCTTCCAGGTCATGTGGCCAGCATGACAAAGCCGCTTCTGGCAAACCAGAGCAGCACATGGAAACACTGTTTACCTTCCCGCTATTGCAATTCAGCAACTTCTCTTTCCAGTCTGTTTCTGAAATTTTTCTGTAATAAAACAGCTACTTTGAGATCTTGTATAGAATGTCCCGGGAGATTGAAGGAGAACACTGTAGTGTATCTGAAGAAGTGTGCATGCACACAAAAGCTCAAACCTATGACAAACTTAGTTGGTCTATAAGGCGCTACTGGAAGGATTTTTTTATTTTATTTTAATAATAAGGTAAATACCCGAGACATGATCCATTCTTGATCATCCCCACCTTCCTTTGCACAAAGGAATGGCTGTCAATGGCACTCTCATAATTTTCTAGCTTCCCCTCCTCCTGTGGACACCACAGCACTGTGGCTGTTTGTGCGCCTTCCATGCCCTCATATAGCTGCTGTTCTCTTCCCAGGGATCTTGGCCTACGAGAAACTTAAGAATAAATTTTCCCCAGGAGAGGAGCACAATCAGTTGCATCTGTGAAAGGCACACATAGGGAACCCATTCTGCATAATTATCAGTGCACCGTGGTGTGCGTGTGCCCAAGACAGGGAGAGAGGAAAGATGCTGTTTTATTCTTATATACATGATAAGCTTACTCCCCTGCCCCAGAGTAATCTCTCTCTGGTAAAAAATTAGGCTCATACTACATGCTGACTGAAAATCTGTGATTTTTCTGCTTTCTCTTCATTAAATGCACACCAGCGAAAGGGAGACAAGGATAATCATTTGTCCAGGGAAGCACAGAGAACCTGGAGGCATTTAACTCTACAATTTTCCTGATCTAAAATTACACGCATATTCCAGATACTGTTTCCTCTATGGGGAAAAACCTAAAGCAAATACAAATGGCTGATTGAAATGCTTATTACCATCTGTTTATAACAGCGAAACTACATGTCACTCCGGGAAAACTGTGATTAATATGATGATAAAAAAAGCCCAATCCTTTAATGCAGCTTCCAGGAGAGGTGCTTCTAATTTGATTGGGAAAATTGTGCTTAGGCTGATGGTATTTAACCCTCCCCTCTGTGTCTCTAAGAGAAGGAATTGTATTGTCTCTGAGAAAAGGAGCCTGTATCATGTCTGTATTCTCGTCCCACAATAAATCCCCACCTTGAAGGGGCTGCATGTTAATTAAATCCAGGACCATTTATTTCTAGATTCCTAGAATCCTGTCAAGCATGAACTCCATACAGGCTATGTGAAATTACATCATACCAGTATAGCGATGTGGGGAGAAATAAGATTTTGCTTGCCTTTTGGTAAGAAGCTACCTAATTCACACTTATGTCAAGCCAATATGTGAACCAAAAACACAGCTACCTATCCTTTGAAATCAGCTCTTCTCATTTCTCCAACCAATGCACACAAAAAGACATACATTGTGAACATAATATACAAAAACATTTGCAAATTGCTGCAGAAGTATGGAGAACTGAATTTACGATAGGAAAAAATGAGGAAAAGAGAAACTGAAATTGACATGTCTGTCCCTATACCAGTCACAACGTAAGGATGATATTAAGGACAGATCTGTGCATGACAATAGCGCCTTCACTTGCTGCTAAATCTCACAGAAACTAGATCCCTGTCCTTTGTACACAGTCCTAGTAAATAGCAGATTTTAACAGCCATGGGGCAGATCAGATTCCAAACTTGAGACATTTTTTAAGCGTCTTATTTCTTGGTTTTCCATTCACCTAATATTTATGTGGTTTTCCACTTGTCAATTGTTTTCCATTTATCTATTGTTTTATGACAACTGTTAAAAGGATATTAAAAGATAGAGAGTCTAAGAGGGAAAGCATGTGAAATGAAAACTTTCTCTTCAAAAGCGGCATGTCATTTGTTGAGGGTGTTTCAGAGAATGGCTACTTAAACCCACGTAAGGAAACCCCAATAAATATTTCTTTGTGCAGGGGTAGCCAACATGGTGTTCTCCAGGTTTTCTTGGACTACAAGGCCATTGTTCTTGACTATTCACAGGGCTGACTGGAGTTGTAGTGCAACCATGGAGGGTGCCATGTTGCTTACCCCTGGCTTAGTAGAAAGGTAGAGCAGTGTACCTCATTTAGAAACTCATAGTGAAGCAAGGTGAAGTGGACAGCTTGCTAGGAGAGTTGGTTTCCAACTCTGATTACATACTCAGGGAATTTCAAAAAGGGGGGGGAAATGCTTCATTGGGGAGCACTGATCCTACTTTCTTTTAAAATGCCAGAGTCATCTTCTTCAAAATACAGTGCAGTCGTAACCATATCTAAGTGCTACTGAATTCAATAGGGCTTATTCCCAGATAAGTGGGGTTAGGGCAATTATTTATATTTCCAGGGGCTCACATTTCATTTTTGTAGGTGTACATCAAGATGTACAGAAAAAAAACTGCTTAAGGCAACAAGAATGCATTTGCAAACACATATATCATATAGTGACACTCATCATAGAAGAATGGTGGGCTGCATTTCCCTCTTGAAAGCACACTCACCAGAATTTGTTTTCGTGTATTGTGTGAAATGGCCTGTGGTCACCAGAGTGTACCAACACCAATCTGTTCATAACACCACAACATACCTGACACAGAGGCCTTTTAGTGATGGTGCTCATGATTTGGAATATTCTGCCTGTCAGGCTTGAATTTATTTATTTTTATGCAATTAAATACAGTGTTACCTCGGTTTTCAAGCATCTTGAAAGCCGAACGTTTTGGAAGCTGAACGCCAAAAACCCGGAAGTACAGGTGAAACTCGGAAAATTAGAATAGCATCAAAAAGTGCATTTATTTCAGTAATGCAATTTACTATTTCTTTATTTCCCCTTTAATTTTTACAAATGCTTTCTTTTGGAAATTCCACAGTAATAAAACAAATAGTTACAATAATACAAAAATAAACATTGCTATTACATTTCATTAATTACATTCCATTTATAATTGACCCGCCTAATAACAAGGCCAGTGGAAGTGATGATATTCCAGCTGAACTATTTAAAATTTTAAAAGATGATGCTGTTAAGGTGCTACACCCAATATGCCAGCAAGTTTGGAAAACTCAGCAATGGCCAGAGGATTGGAGAAGATTAGTCTACATCCCAATTCCAAAGAAGGGCAGTGCCAAAGAATGCTCCAACTACCACACAATTGCGCTCATTTCACACGCTAGCAAGGTTATGCTTAAAATTCTACAAGGCAGGCTTAGGCAGTATGTGGACTGAGAACTCCCAGAAGTGCAAGCTGGATTTCGAAAGGGCAGAGGAACCAGAGACCAAATAGCAAACATGCGCTGGATTATGGAGAAAGCTAGAGAGTTCCAGAAAAACGTCTACTTCTGCTTCATTGACTATGCAAAAGCCTTTGACTGTGTCGACCACAGCATACTATGGCAAGTTCTTAAAGAAATGGGAGTGCCTGATCACCTCATCTGTCTCCTGAGAAATCTCTATGTGGGACAAGAAGCTACAGTTAGAACTGGATATGGAACAACTGAGTGGTTCAAAATTGGGAAAGGAGTACGACAAGGTTGTATATTGTCTCCCTGCTTATTTAACTTATATGCAGAATTCATCATGCGAAAGGCTGGACTAGATGAATCCCAAGCCGGAATTAAGATTGCCGGAAGAAATATCAACAACCTCAGATATGCAGATGACACAACCTTGATGGCAGAAAGCGAGGAGGAATTAAAGAACCTTTTAATGAGGGTGAAAGAGGAGAGCGCAAAATATGGTCTGAAGCTCAACATCAAAAAACCAAGATCATGGCCACTGGTCCCATCACCTCCTGGCAAATAGAAGGGGAAGAAATGGAGGCAGTGAGAGATTTTACTTTCTTGGGCTCCTTGATCACTGCAGATGGTGACAGCAGTCACGAAATTAAAAGACGCCTGCTTCTTGGGAGAAAAGCAATGACAAACCTAGACAGCATCTTAAAAAGCAGAGACATCACCTTGCCGACAAAGGTCCGTATAGTTAAAGCTATGGTTTTCCCAGTAGTGATGTATGGAAGTGAGAGCTGGACCATAAAGAAGGCTGACTATGCAAAAGCCTTTGACAACAACAACACAATGACAAATAATTACAATTACAACAAATAAAGGGTTGACATATCTTGCTTTGCATGCCATGCATCTATTTCATATATTGGTTTCACCTTTTAAGTTGTGTTACTGAAATAAATGCACTTTTCAACAATATTCTAATTTTCCGAGTTTCACCTGTAGATGCTTCCATTTTTTAACATGCCTCGGAAGTCGAATGGCTTCTGCTGCGTGTTTTTCCATTTTCTCCATTGAACTTGCAGCCAGCCCTTTGCGACTTGGTTTTCGAACGTTTTAGAAGTTGAACGGTCTTCTGGGACGGATTACGTTCGAGAACCGAGATACTACCATATGTTATTTGCAATCTGCTCAATGTGCTCTTGTTTACTAAAGCGGCTTAAATGTTTAAATATTATTCAAGCTTACCAAGTGTTCGGAAAGGTCTTTGATCTGGTGGCTGAGAGAAGAAACCTGGTTTCAGGGCGTTTGTGATTACAATGTCAAAAAGGTCTTCAAATTCATTCCTATGACAATGATAAAAAACAAAACAATCGAAATGCATTTTAAGGCATTAAATAGATATTTGCCCTAGTATAAAGAAGCTCAACTAATTGAATTAGGGGTGGGTTTTTGTTGTTGTTGTTAGGGTTGCATAAATATTTGTTTAGGAATAATTTCTGTTTTCTATATGCATGAGAATATCATTTACATAAGAAATTTATGAAAGACACCTTTACTGCAACACTAGATCATGTTTGCCATACTCCTGAAAAAAATCCTCATGAGTTTTGATTGCTAATCAGATGTGAAGGTAATATAAGAACAAGCAGACAAATGAGTTTTACAAGCATCAGAAATGACTAAAGTTTTTATCCTGACTAAAAATAAATAATTTAATCCCTAAAATTAACTCCATATTTGAAATGCTTATGATATATAATACTTTTAGTCAGGTAATCAAATCTGAAAAATGTTGAGTGCTGAAGTAGGCAAATAATTGACAATACATTTTAATAATATGAGATATAAGCAAAGGGTAGCAATTATATACCTTGGGCACAATCCAGGGAGAATTATACTCACTTAAATCCCACACTGAAATCAATGGGAGTTAAGCGCTTTCTTTAAATTGAGCATACATCTCTCTCTTAGATTTTATGGATTGCATTCAACAGCTAAACTCCAGTGTGGAGTCCTATTATTGCTTAGGTCCTATTATTAATGAAGAAACATTGACAGAAAAAAAAGCTTTACAGGGCTATATTCTTAACAGAGATATGCAAAATATTCTGTACAAGGGTCAACAAATTAGACTTTCATTCCAACAACATTGGAAATGCGGTTTAAAACAGAGAGATGTGTTTGTTGGCTAAGGGAAAGTATGTCTAAACTAACTGCAAAAAGTGCAGAAATGTCCTTGTCCTGAGGTTAAACTTGGTGTCTGTTCTATTTTCTAGATTTGTTCATGGTCAGCAATATAGCACAATATAGCACAATATTCTTATGATATATAAAACTCATAATCAGATAATTAGTATGCACATAGGTCAGGACGATATCTGACACCATGACCCTGTTCATTCCCACAGTTTATGCACAATGAATGTCTGCAGAGGACTGAAGAAAGGAAGCATCTGGAAATGATTTAAGGAATACAGTGTTCTGAGTGCAAAAATTCAAAGCTAAAGGAGAAAAGAAGTAAGTTCTATGTGAATCCATTTACTGTATTAAAAGGAGAAGCAGGGAAAATGCTGACTTTCCCCCGCCCTTCACCTTTCCAGTTTAATATTTTCCAGTTGAATCTACCCATGAATTTAATTGGAAGTTGCAATGGAAGCTAGCAAACCAGTTCAACACATCTAGATTTCACATGCTGTTCTTCACCTAGGCTGCAATCTTCTGCCCCCTACTCAATGTACAACTCATTGGATTAAATTGTGTTTACTTGCATATGTTATTTATAAATGAAATACACGAATTGCTGAAGGTATCAAAAGCCACTGGAATGTCCAAAATAATCAACAGGACTGCACTCCTGTGTCCTTTCCTGGAGAAGGTGGTTCGCCAGGATGGCTATGGCAATTTCAATCTCAAAAGCAAGCTGACGTTTGGATTGGACTGGCTCCAAATAATCAGTGCTATCCAAAACTGCCTGGAGCTGGAACACCATTTCCTGCTCCAGCACCCTTCCCAAGAATGGCTACTTTTGACACTGGACAGTAATTATTCAAATATGCTGGATCCAGATTAGTTTCTTTATAAGGGGTAGTTGGAACCACACCTTCCCTCAGTATGGCACCAAGCACCATGGAGATCCAGATTGATCATCCAGAACTGGCTGCTTTTGATAGTCAGGAAGGAAAAGGAATCCAAGGGAAAAGGAATCCAAGAGAAGCTAAGAAGTCCCCCAGCTCACCCCAAACTGCATCTGTCAGACACTAGAAATTGGCTAAAACAAATGTATGTGGAAGGGTTTGTGTATCTGTATATTTTCCTCTGTATGAAGAAAAACACCAGATTTTGAACAACAACAACATACCATGGTCCATGGGGCATGGGTGAAATATCTCTACTCCACAGCACTTATGGCTGCATTTCAGCAAATAAAATAAAAAACAGTTAGTGGGAGGTTGCTCCTCTATCGCCTGCATCTCAATAAGTTTGGCCGTCATTAAGAATGCAATGGGTGAACTGGCCCCCTATGATTTTTGGTCACAATTTAAGATACAAATGTACTCAGCATTAAATCATCAGACACCCATTTCTTACTTTTTTCATTCCTTTTTTTCCTGCCAACTGCAAGATAAAGTCTAAATGAAAACAACAAATGATGGAAGCATTCTACTTACCCTAAGGTGTGTTCACATAAGAGCCTGCAGTAGTCACTGTGAGAACTGGTAATCAATAGCAGAATCTTTCCACTGTCCTTGAGTCTTCTCAGCCACTTTTTGACAGAATCAGGACAACACTGTATGTATTTTCCTGGATTGCGTTTTACTTCTGGAAAGTATGTCCCTGCATTTTCTGAAAAGTAGAGGATAAGATTATGCAGAGTATGGAACACACGCATGTCATCTGTGTGCCCACTTGCACACAGTTTTTAAGACCCAGTTCAACAGCTCTTCTCTGCCCCCACAACTGCTTTTAAAAATAAGTTATGCGATTCCATCAGGGCAGATGATAAGAGGGAGGTGTACAAATTTATTGCTGGGCACATGGAATCCCATATTTAAGCACTCATGTTGATTTTCATCTATGAAAAGAAATGTTATGAAATAAGGAGGAAAGAGAAATTTCAATGTGTGGTTTACTTTGGTAATAATAACTTAATCACCAGACAGAAGAACTATTACATCTAAACATGCTTGATGTTCAAGAACGCATTCATAATGTCACCTTAATGCTTAACACTGTGGTTAAGGTAAGTTCTGCAGGAGTCTTCCCTGACCTGGTACCTTCCAGATATTATGGACTACAACTCCCAACATCCCTAACCACTGCTTATACTGGCTGGGAAAGATAGGAATTGAAATCCAGCAGCATCTGGGGGCCGCCGCCATGTTGAAAGAGACTGTTCCACACCAACCAGAAAGCTGAACCAAGGCACACTAATTGCCAGAGAAGTCTGAAATTGGGAATGTTTACACACTTAAAAGCCAAAACTTCAGACTGCAACAGAAGCCAGCACTTCAGCACAAAGGAAGCAAAGCCACAAGCAGGGTGGAATGTTGGACTGTGGGAGTTTCACTGGCACCATTATACACTTGCATCAGACTCGGGCAGAATTCCCAGTGGCTGCCAGGAACATGCACCTCTGCTAACAGCATGCAAGCTGGATTTGGTAACATTTCTATATGCATTTCCCTCTCTTGCTCAATACCATTGGTCAGCTTCACTGAATGGTTTAATAAATCCTAGACATTACTTCTCCTTGTGGAATGTGCACAGTGCCTTCCTCAGATCAAAATGCAAACAAAAATTTAAACCTCTTGGCCTTCAACTATTTCACGAGGAGGAGCAGGGTATATTTGAAATGGCAATATCTGTAGGGAATGAAATAGTCTCAGCAGTTGGTTCAAATCCAGTTGCTACAAAAGAGGACTTGGAAGGGAGCCAGTGTATAACCACTGATTTCAATGGGATAAAACAGCTTAAACTCCAAGTGCTCCAGGTTTTCATCAGCTTAAGGATCCAGCTTCCAGAGAAATAAGTAAAATATGTTATAACTGCTGCACAGCAAATGGTTTTCTATAACAACTGCAATGAAAGGGGGGTAGAATTATTATATTGTAGCATAGAGGAATAGATATCTATACACAAAGGTAAATCATTCTAGTTTAAACAAGAGTACAGTAGTTTCTGTTATATATAAGTTGGTACAGTCGTACCTTAGAAGTCAAATAGAATCCGTTCCGGAAGCCCCTTCGAAACCATTTGGAAACCATTTGGAAACCAAAGCGTGGCTTCTGATTGCCTGACGTAAGCTCCTGCAGCCAATCGGAAGCTGCAGAAAACCTGTCGGACATTTGGCTTCCAAAAATAGTTTGCAACCCGGAACAGTCACTTCTGTGTATGCGGTGTTTGGGAGCTAAAACATTTGAGAACTAAGTTGTTCAAAACCAAGGTACGACTATATATGATAAAATAGAAAATTAACAGGTCTTAGTTAGACACTAACAAAATCCTTTGGGCTGGTCCTTTCTGTAGAGTTTGATAACTTTCTTGTTAATAAATTACTGAAATGGATTGTGTGTGTGTGTGTGTGTGTGTGTGTGTGTGTGAGAGAGAGAGAGAGAGAGAGAGAGAGAGAGAGAGAGCGCAATTATCAAAAATAGCAATGAAATGGTAAATATGCATCTGGACTGTACCACACCAGATTGGGAAGACATTCACAATTCCCATCTCACATAGAAAAATGCATAAATGTCCTAGCCATACCTGTCTAGTCTCCCCGACATGACATTTATCTGAGTGTAAAAATTATTATTTTTATGCTTTCATCAGTCAAACCCCCCTCCTGCAGTCTGAAATGGAGAGACACAGGCTTTCCACTTAATCTATAGTTTGAGAGAACTAATCCTGTGTAACCCTCATTGTTTCTGCTGCTACAGAAAGCATAATACACTGTTATCTGGGAATGAGATTACACTGGAGCGATCTGTGTTATAAATCTCTCCAATGTTTATTTTGAGAAACTGCCAGAATCTATATTTACTGGAGTATGCCCCTACGGTTTTTAACTCCTCTTAGGATCAACATACTGTATTTGGGTTTGGTTTTTTCCAGCAGACTCAGAAGATGAAGTAACACAGTTTTGCTGATATTGTATTTTTTCATCTTTCCTTAATTGCTCTTCTTAAAACTCAATGCACTAAAGCCTAGAAAATGAACATAGGCATACAATAATGATTCTATTGTTCAAGCTAAGCAGGCTTGGCCAGGCAAACTGCTTGGAACCCTACTCTGATGTCTTCACAGAAACAGTGGGGTATAAGTGTGCAATAAATACAGTAAAAATAAAAGAGAGGGCAAACAAGCAGTGATTTGTAAATGAGAAGGCTAAGCTGAGGTGAGTAATTAGTTGCATGTGGCCTGGCTGGCAGCAGAATCTGGTCTGAGCCCTGAGTTTCCCTTGCAGATCACTTCCTCATAAACTTCAAGTGATTAAACTGCTTTGTGTGTCTGTGTGTGTGTGTGTGTGTGTGAGCTATCTTCTTCAGAGAAAGACCCACTCATTCAGGACTTCCGCATGAACACTTAAAGGTTTCAGTTTGTGAAGTGATTTATTAATTTGTAAAATAAATCCCCCAGAACAGACCTATTGAAACTAGTCATATCCATTAAATTCAACAGGTCTACTCACATTGGAACTTTGTTGGCTATAACACAATGATGGCCAACTGATATGTCAACAACCACTGTCAAGAGGTGCTGCGTGGCCACTTCACTTCATGTTACGTGTAACTCATTTCCCCCCTTTCTCCTCATATTACGTCTTTATAAAAAGTTTTTAGCACATTCTTATGATGATTATGCTGTAAATCTGATTTCCATGAAGCACACAGATGATTCCCATTTACTAAAGCAGGATTCTTTCTTGTATCACTCAAATCCCTTTGGAAATGTTTACCTCATGTCTGAAGGCATCCAGCATTCATGCATTCAAAGAGCCTGGCCATACCCATAGAAGGAGGCAGCAGCAATACACAATAAAAAGCTGAGAGCTCTAGGCAGCATTGGCTGCAACAGCCATTACCATTGCCAAGAGCTCTGCCACAGGAAATATGGACCATCTGGCTTCAAAACTGGGCACTGTAACAATTGTGGCAGGAATGAGTAAGCACTTGAAACTGCTAAAGCTGCTGGGTACGGAGGTGTCCCAAAGGTTTCTTACATCTCTGGCATCCCAGTGCTGTTTTATTTTTTATATATAGCTCGTACAATTGGTATTCTAAGCATTCTATTCATAAAACCTTTCAAAAGAAATACAAAAAAAAATCTCTTGTGTATTTATTTCACTAGGTCAATATCTCTGTTTTTTATAGTTTCTAGTAGTTAAGTTGGGCGGAATGAAGAAAAAACACAACTGAGAAAACATTGTAAAAATACTCTTCAACTTGTTACACTAAATGGAACAGAGCCCAAGCAAAAGAGTTGTTGTCAGCTTCCAAAACTCCAGAAAGGTATATAAATCCAAGAATAATCTAAAACAAGCAGCAGTAAATTTCCTACCCAATGACTTGTACTACAGAGGAAGGTTTTTATCTCATCGACTGTGCAATCCTGCATACTGTTTATGAGAACACGTAACCAAGAAAAAGTTATGGGATGTGGTGACATTTTTATCATGAGCACAATCAATTCCTTTCACTGCACATGGGAACAGGTGAGGGGTGCCCCTTCTGTAAAATCAAATTGTCCTTTATTCCTTATTCTGATTCTAGAAATGATTTTTAAATAAATCAATAAAAATTGTAATCAACGTTTTCCAGTGGACTCTCTCTCCCATTGTTGAAAAAGAGGGATGTAGCCACACTGTCAGACAATTTTATATCACTGCAGAAATACAGAAGGCTGAAAAGGCTACTGGAATACACAGAAATTATGGTTCAGAGAGAACTAGAGATGGAATTCAGTGCCACACTCTGCTTAACATGAGCACAAGCATTGTAGCTTGCCAGATCGAACAATCCTCACTCTGCTACCACCATGTGCTGTTCTGGGGATTCTCCTAACCCTCCAGAGTTAACCGTGGGGGAGGCCTTGGGGACTCATTAGGTGAATCCTACCCTATATTTTGTTGTAATTTAATATAGAAGAATAAAGCTGGCACCACACACATTCTTTTTATTGGTGTTGTCCTTATTTAGATTTGGAGAAAAAGCGAGTTTCAAGCATCAAAACAGAATCAAACCACCATTTGGCACATAAAAATCTGGCTTCTCCATTAATTAAACAGAGTTTAAACAGGGTTTGCCTTCAGACAAAATTTGAATCTATTTGTTTCAGACTGCAAATCAATGCTTCAAATTTTCCTATTTTTGCATGCAGATGAGGGAATGGGAAGGGGTAGCACATGAGCAAAAGATTCGCCACAGCATGTCCTCCTACCAACAAACCATTTGTTGTCTGGAGACTTTCGATCTGGAGATTTTTTAAACTGCACAGTATCATTTAAAGACGGGTGGTGTCCCAATAATATCTAAGACAAGGCAAGACAAATCTTGGTATTTTTTAGGCAGTACAAAACAAATGGTCAAATATAATTTGAACATTTTTGGGTGTGTATCAATAGGATGAGCCTGAAACAGACATAACAGTTCAAAAAGGACTATTATTCAACTGCCATAATCCTTTTTAAAATCCATGACCAATTCAGAGAATGCCACAATTCCATGTCTTTCCTAATGCCATCCATCCATTTTAACAGGTTCTGCTATATTTTGCAGTGATTTTGAGTCCCAAACGTTTCCCATGGGAGGTTAGCCATGAATAATTGAACAGCTGCTTTAAATAAGTTATTTGAGTTAAGAGAGAATATTCACTGGTGCAACATAATTAATTTTAAATCCCAGAACTTCACTGTAGGCATCTATCTTCTGTTGGATATGTATGAAAGCGATGGTTTGGGTGTGTATGGACCACCAGCCCCTTACTCCTGAAAAAGCTGATTATCTTATTTAGTTCTTTGATTTTTAAGACTGCTTCAAGGGAGCTTGTTGGCTGGTGTTCCCAAACAATGATAATAAAACCATCGGTTAAAACACATGCAGGCATTCCCTGTTTCAGTTTTAACAAACAGGGCTAAGGAACTTCTTTCAACCCAAGGGCTGCATCTCTTTTGGGAGGCTGCATTTCTTTTGGGGGGCTTCATGCCAGAGTTGGGCAGGGTCAGAGGCTAGAGTGGCTAAGGCAAGGAATGCTCCTGTCCAATCTTCCCCTAAATAGGGGATGGTTTTTGAGAAAGAAAAAGGCACCAGAGCTTCAACAACAGAGGTTGCATTTAGTTGGACCTTAACTGCTTCTAAGATTAGTTCTAGAGACAGTAGGTTGAATAAAAGGGGAGTGAAGGACATCTGTGCTGGCATTGCATCTGAACCAAGAAGTCTGTGGGTGTGAAATGGTTAAGTCTAAAGCAGAGAGACATATCGAGTAATATAATAGCCAGTGGAGTTTACTTGCTTTTGTATCATCAGCCAACATTTTCAGATCTATCTAATATTATCCAAATTGGCCTAGCTAGCTAATATAATTCCTGATTGGTAAACAGCGACCTAAAATTAAGTTTTCAGTACTTTGACTATTAAAAGATCCTGAGCATCTTTCACCGATATTAAACTTGTAGCACCCTTGCAAGAATGATTAATTATCTAAATGAGAAACTGTGATTACAATTTCCAGGATATTCTTTTCATCAGGAAAGCAACTGTGGAGAAGCAGCTTCTGCATCCCACTGAAACATTTGAGAATGAGCTGTGGGAGCCTTAGAGAAAAGCAGATAATTTTTTTTCTTTAAAGAAGATTTTGTTAAAAAAGCAGTACAACTCACCCAATTCCAGGGCATTGAAAAACTAACTAGAGATATTGAAAATGCAAAGTTATATTTACAAAGGGAAGGAAATAATATGAAATGCTTATCACTGTTAAAACTTTGAGATGGTTTTTGAGTCTATTCTTGGGTAAAAGTGTAGCAAGTTGCTAGACACAATGCTCTTGCAATAGACACAATGTTTAAAATGTTTTAATGTAAATTACTTTGTGTCGCTCTGTGGGAAAAGAAACAAAGAAGAAAACAACACCCATATTAACAACAACAAAACCAAAAACATAATATGGTGATTAGCAACTGAACTAACCTGCATTTATGTTCATGTTAATTATATAGTACTTGTATAAAAGCTCTGATTGGAAATGTAACCTCCTTAGCAAAACAGAATATGTGCCATAAAAAACTTTAAAATACCTTTCACATTTACCCCATTTTGGTCAAAAGATTGCCACCACTCCCCCCCCCCCCGCCCCAGCCAGGTCTTTTGGCCTTTAAAAGCTACACTGTAGGTTTCAACAACTGAACTTTTCTTTCAGACTTGGACAAGTGGTGATGAAAGAAACTCCACCTGTTGATTTTTTTTGCCTATTGTGCATCTGTTTATGACACGGGGCCCTGCCAAGAAATAAACTGGCAACCTAATTTGGAGGTGGGAGAAAACAGTAGCTAAGAATCCTCAGAAAACCAGCAAATTTCTTTCAAAGTTATAATCCTTTTACTAAACTATGTTGTCACTGCCACCTAGTGACACTGCACTAAATTCACCAAATATTTTGTCACATACTTCAGACAGGTGGCTAATAGCACCAATAAATCACCGTTGAAAGCTAGTATAAGCAAAATTGCAGCTGACTTTCCATACTATTGGGAACACTGCACTTTTTCAATACGTTCACCTTGCCACACAGCTTGGGGCCCAAATATCTGCAGAAGGAATGCCTCATCCAATACCAGTCAACTCTGTCTTTAAGATGGGCAGCAATCTGTCTGCATTCCCTGCCAGGATTTGGAGTGAGGGGACACAAACTGTAGGGCTCTGGCTGTGGAATGATATGACCTTGGAGGTGTGTTTGTCTCTTGCATTGTAGGGCTTCAGGTGTCAACTGAAAACAGACTGCTTTTGCAGTCTGATAAATAAGAGGTGTATGCATGCTTTTCTCAGCAATATATGTATTTCTGTTTCAGGTGTTCAGGAAAGCCCTGAAGACCCACTTGGTTTAGTCTCTTTCCCCTGTGTTCTGCTAATGCTTTCACTGGTTTATTTTAGTGCTTGCAGTTGTATTGTATTTCATTTTACTTGCACGCCATCTTGGGAGGATTTCCCCCATTAAAAGTAGCATAGAAATATTTTGAATAAATAAAAGAAAATAAATAAGTTTGATTTGGGAAAACAAATATGCAGATCTAGATAGACTAAAAGGTGGTGTTTTCCCACTTGTGACAAAATAACTATATGATATGTGACTCTCCTTAGGTAAGTAGGGCCTAGATTACTGGGATGTCTAAAGTCTCTATATTTCTTTTATGCAATAGTCCAGGAATGATGTGCTCAATATGTATTTATCATGGAGGAAATATACTCATCTTTCACAAAATGAATAATTAATTATTTGACAAAACAGCAATGTAAAACTGAGACGTCACTGTTACAACTTTTACCAGATCTTGTGCTAAATATAGATGCTTATCTAAAGTAACTTTTCCTCCCTGAGAACCTTTTTCTTAATATGCATTTTCAATAATATCAGCTGTTGACTGGAAAGTTCGCTTTGGAAGAGGACCAAATACTGTTAGAGCCAATCTGGATGGAAAACAGCAGCAATCTGGAATAGAGCTTCAGTACTTTGTTGTTTTTAACTTAAATCATATCTCAGAGGTTCCCACCTTAAAATTGTTTTGCTTGATTTGAATGACCTTCATAAGAAGACCTTAAAGTTTGTTGTCTTCTCTCGATCTTTTTTAGACCACAAACAAAAACCTATAATACAAATTTGAGCAAATAAGCTTCAAGAAAAAAGAATTCCCCCCTGTAAATTCCTGCACTCTGCGCTTCCATTCCAGACCTTTGGAAATAGTCCTTCCCACTGGATAGCAGCCAGGGCCACTCAAGAAGATTCTCTTCAGCAGGAGGGGCTACCCTGCCCCCCAGGACCAGACTGGAAAAGCAAAGGCAACCCCTCTGTCCCAAAGCCACACGAGTGCAATGGCTGCTGTATCAAAAAAGAAAAGGGCAAATGAATGGCAATTTTTCAGTTTTCTGCACAGAAACAGGCAGCAGTGGTGAAAATAGGGCAGGAGGGAACAATCCCAGCAATCACTGCCCTCCTGCACCACACATGGGGCAAGGCAGAAGCCTAAGAAAAATAGTGTCAGAAACCCAGGGAATGGGTGGAATGCCCCCCAGGAGATATAGAGAACAGGTATTCATGGGAATAAATCTTCCTTTCTCCAGTGGTTTCTGGAGGGTGTTCCAGGACATCAGGATATGACAAAACAGTATCATCCCAAGCTGGGCCAGGATCTATCAGTGTGTATTACCTCTACATCTCTCAAAGCAAAAGTCATGAGTTTGAAGACTTCAGTGAAGAGTTTAGTCCCTGTGGGACTGCCAGCACACAAGGCTGGTCTGGGAGGTTGCTATAGCCCCACTCTCTGGATATTATCCTATTGATTGGCCCTGTCTGCCCTTCGGGGGTGGGGCTACTTTTGAAGTTCTGGAACACCGTCCAGAAGCCATAGGAAAATAGACTGGATTCCATTTACGCTGGACTTTATTTCTACCTTCAATTCTACCTTTTAAAAAATAATGATGTTTTAAATTATGTAGCGATGTGGCCAGAAAGAAATGGCAGTGCAGAAGCAGGGTTGTACTACACAACCTGATTTTCCGTATTATTTTTTACAACTTGTCAAAATAACGTAAAAAAGTATCTGAAATTCATATTAATAAGAAAGGGAATATAAACTTTGGCAGGAACCCTTTTCAGAAACACAGAAAACAGATGTAATGCTCAAAACGTTACACTCCTAATGCAAGCCATACCGGTAGTATACATCTTTATGTATAACTACCCCAGGCAGGATAAAAACCCTGCTCCACATAGCTGTAATTGCTCCCTTTTCAATGTACCTTCAAGCAAACAACATATAAACATGTTGTTGTTGTTGTTGTTGTTGTTGTTGTTTAGTCGTTTAGTCGTGTCCGACTTCGTGACCCCATGGACCATAGCACGCCAGGCACTCCTGTCTTCCACTGCCTCCCGCAGTTTGGCCAAACTCATGTTTGTAGCTTCGAGAACACTGTCCAACCATCTCATCCTCTGTCGTCCCCTTCTCTTTGTGCCCTCCATCTTTCCCAGCATCAGGGTCTTTTCCAGGGATATAAACATATTACCGAGAATAATTATCTGTATGTGTTAGACCTCTGAATTCAAGGGGGGTGCACATTTACTGGGGAGCATGTCCAACTGAACTCAAGTGGAACTTACATCTGAGTAAACATATATAGCAGGGATAGGCAACCTGTGGCTCTCCAGATGTTGTTAAATGAATAATCTCTGCCTATTGGCTGCAGCTGCTGAGAGATGGGAGCTTCTCAGCTTCCCAGCTCTGGTACTGTATATAGGATTACAATGCATGTATTTCTTGAGATTAATCATCTCCGTTCACTCTACTAGCAATTTTGTGTGACTCCATGCTTTTTGTTTCAGAAGCCAACCAAAAACAATTAGTGGGTTATGTTTAACATGCTTGAATACAAAGAAGCATATTAGTTTGTAAATTAAAGGAATAATGTTTTTTAAAAAAAGAAAAGAAAAGAAAAACAATTACAAAATGGCTGTAGGGCAGCAAAGTGCAAAAGAGGACAGGGTTCCTGCATCTTTTATCACTGTGTAGAAGAGGGAATTTCAGCAGGTTTAGCTTGTCATATAATGGTTATGCCTGTTGTCTTTGTCCATGGACAAAGGTCCGTCTAGTTAAAGCTATGGTTTTCCCAGTAGTGATGCATGGAAGTGAGAGCTGGACGATAAAGAAGGGTGATCGCCGAAGAACTGATGCTTTTGAATTATGGTGCAGGAGGAGACTCTTGAGAGTCCGATGGACTGCAAGAAGATCAAAACTATCCATTCTTAAGGAAATCAGCCCTGAGTGCTCACTGGAAGGGCATATCCTGAAGCTGAGGCTCCAATACTTTGGCCACCTCATAAGAAGAGCAGACTCCCTGGAAAAGACGCTAATGTTGGGAAAGATTGAGAGCACAGGGAGAAGGAGACGACAGAGGACGAGATGGTTGGACAGTGTTCTCGAAGCTACCAACATGAGACTGACCAAACTGCGGGAGGCAGTGGAAGACAGGAGTGCCTGGCATGCTCTGGTCCATGGGGTCACGAAGAGTCAGGCATGACTAAACGACTAAACAACAACAATAATAATGGTCATAACCATTAAATATGTAGCAGCCTTGTTCTCTTTTGCCCCAGGCCTCCCTAAAATTGGCCTGGCATAGGCCTAGGCTCAGTGATGGTGAGGGCAGTTGAGCAGTGGAATGCTCTCATGCCCCTACTAGATGGCTCCTCAAGAGTAGGAAAACACATGGAAAAGAAAGAAAGATGAGCTAGAAATCATTCAAAGTTCTACCCTCAACATGAACTTAATTCAAGTTTAGTTCACCCAACAATTATGGACACTACTTTTAGATGTAGCTCGGCTATTTTTGAACTAATTCACTGAACTTTGATAAACCAAGCCAGTTTATCCAATCCCCATAATTGGGGTATTGCTGAGGCCCTCCTTGCAATCGGACATATGGCTGAAAGGGAATAGGGACTTTTCGATCACAGTGCTCTGAGAGGAGAATTTGGTCCTCTCATTGCCCACATTTTAAAGTGTGAATTGAAACTTGAGCTTGGTCACGTGTTGTTGTTGTTTACAGATCTTCTCTTTGGTCCGTCCCCCCTCCACTGTAACCATTTTTAAATAGTTTTGTTTTATTGTATTTTGGATTGTTGGCTTTTGCTTAGTAAAGTGGAATAGCAGTTTTGGCGCAAATAATAACCCTGATCTGTGTAGGCCTCATCTGTACACAGTTTGTCTTAAACCATGGTTTAATCATGAATGCGCTCTCGCTTGGGTTATTTCTGACTTACTGCTTGTTACATGTTTGAAACAAACCATGTTCTGTGTTCAGATCTCTTCTGAGGGGGTCCTAAATTCATGCACTGGAGTTATTATTCATGAACCTTGTTGGGTATTAGTGACTATAATCTGAAGCTGTGGCTAATGAAAATGCTTTTAGTAACTCACACATACCTTATTTTAGACTGGTTTTGTCTAGGCTAGAAGATAGTTATAAATTATCAAGCCTATATTTCACTTTTCTTGATTTGTTTTAGAAGCTGTGCAATTTTAACATTTTGACACAAGTGCAGAACCAGAGGCATCACCTAACCACAGAATTGTTTACAGCTCAGGTTGTGTTTCATTTCCATATAAAATATATTCATTTAACAACCTTTTTTAAGGTGGCCTGCAGTCTACTTAAAAGCCTAAAAAGAACCACCAGGGGGAGCAAGTTGCACTGCACATCCAGGCTCGAAGACCAATACAAAATTAAGAATGAGTACAAGCGTCGATAACTTTTCCTGCGATCTTCTACTGCTATTCACTTGAGGCGGTATGCCGTACTGGAATTTCCTTTCTGCTTTTTTCAGAGGAAGGTTTTTATCTCATCAACTGTGCAATCCTGCATACTGTTTATGAGAACACGTAACCAAGAAAAAGTTATGAGATGTGGTGATATTTTGATCATATGAAGCATGGGCACAATCAATTCCTTTCACTGCACATGGCAACAGGTGTGGGGTGCCTCTTCTGTAAAATCAAATTGTCCTTTATTCCTTATTCTGCTTCTAGAAATAACAATCCTCACTCTGCTACCACCATGTGCTGTTCTGGGGATTCTCCTAACCCTCCATAGCTAACGGGGGGGGGGGGGGCTTGGGGACTCAATAGGTGAATCCTACCCTATATTTTGTTGTAATTTAATATGGAAGAATAAAGCTGGCATCACACACATTATTTGGAGAAAAAGCGAGTTTCAAGGCAAGATTAAACCCTCGAGTCTCAAATAACCTAATGCAGAAGCCAGATTTTTATGTGCCATGTACAATTTAAATACTTTCTTACATAATTGAAAAATTCCTGCTTATGAATAATGAGGGCATTTAATTACTCACAGTAGGACATCTGGTCTCATTAGTACAAATTCAGTATAAACCATGTAGAATTATAATAGCATTTTGTATCTCGTGTCATTCATGTTTCCAGAGGTTTTTTTAATTGATTGTGGAACTCTGATGCCAAAATAAATGTTGAATGGGACTGCAGGACCGCTGAACTAAGACAAGTTTGTGATTGCAAGCTGTGGTTTGGGGAGGTGCACCGTACAATAGGGCAGCCTTCTTCAACCTTGGGGAGTCAGACCATAACGGCTGATTACCCCTTTCCCCAGCCCTTAGCTTTCAGCCGCCATCCCCAGCAGCAACAGCACACATGTCTGCCTGGCTGTTTAGGAATTTCCCTGGCCGGCAGGGCAAGACTGCCCACCAATAAAGTGAATTTAAATTGTGGGATTATATGACGGTGTGTGCTAATGGTAAGACAAATAAGAGGGAAATAAATAATGAAGGGGATTTGAGAAGGTAGAAACATGGTGTCTGTTTTTGGTAAAGACACAAATGCATAGCTGTCAAGTTCTCCCTTTTTAAAGGGAAATTCCCTTATGCTGAATAGGTTTCCTCGCGAGAAAAGGGAAAACTTGACAGCTTTGCAAATGAGTCAGCTAGGGCGGAAAGGAAGGAAGACGGATGGAATATAAAAATGGAAGCATATGTAGTTGGTTCAGTTGCATATAATAAGGCTTAGTTTCAAGCTGTTTTCAGCAGGGATGCGGGAGAAATTTAGTTCAGTTCACATTTAAAGGCGAACTTACTTAATTTGTACTTCCTGAAACAATATGTGAACTTTAAAACGTACATATCAATTGTCATCCCCTTTGGTGACCTGAGTATATTGGGAAATATTTCAGGGTGCACAATTCTAATTCTTGCAAATGCCTGGCAAATGAGTGGGCTCCATACTGCCTTGTTGTGGAGGGGGGAGGCAAAAAAATGATGCCCCCACAGCCCTTCCCAAAGCCAGTTAAGGGAGGAGCCAGTCTTTGAGTACCAGACACAAGAGGCTCTGGTGAGGTTCTACAGCCTCGTCATCTTCTTCCCAAAGCTGGGAAAATGCTAACTAGGCTTCCCTAGAATGCTGAAGGAACCTCTGCACATACATGGAAAGGGTGCTGGTATTACAGATCTGGAAGGTGCCCCACAATTCAAGAGTGGCTGGGGGTAGGGGAGAAGGGACTATGGTGAGAGTAAAGAACCTGAAAAATATTGTTGTACATAGCTGGGGGTGGGGAGGAGCAGCCTTTATTCAATCAAAAACTCATCACATTCCCATGCTGAACTTGCTGTCCACAGATTAAACTGCCTATTCACTTATAATGTGGAATGCTTTTTTTCACGCACAGGAGCTGTCTATCTGAATAAGAAGTAAAGCGTGTAACTAAGTATTTGCTATGACAATCCTACAATATCCAAATACCCTTTTGCAACTTCAAAAACGACAGAACTAACTGTGATCTATCTGAGAAAAATGTGCACTTCAGTTAGACATACTTCATAAGACCAAATAGAAAAGAAAAAGTAAGGGGTGGCAAGTGGGTTGGGAGATAAATCTGAAATGGGTTTCTCTCACCAAAACTTTTGACTGCTGTTCCATTCTGTTTGATTAACAGTTCTGTGGAATTCAAAGGAGTGCATACTGTGGCAGATAGATATCCCACGATCTATTCTGTATTTTTCTTTTCAGTTTGTCGTAGTTTATTTCCACTGCAGTCTAAAGATTTAGTTATGGTTGCATTTGGCTAGAGATTTTGAAAAGCAGCTATTCGTCCTGAGTGCCCAGCTTTGAATGCCTCAAATCCACTTAAAATCAAATTGTCTGTAGTTAATCTGACAGGAAAATGCATTAGTCAGCCAGCAGTTAGACAAACAGAGGGGGGGATGTATTTCAAAAGGCAATAAAGTCTAAATGGCATATTTAAAGGAAGTTTTGATATAAAAGTCTAATATAACTGGTGGCAGGCATCAACCATTCTAACTTACAAGTGCTTCACATAAAAAGGAAATGCCAATTGCCTGTAGCTTTAGTGCGTATATCTTTAATGTTGTGTTAAATGTAGAGTGGCTATGCATCCTACCTACTTTACAGGCAACAGGTCTCTATTGGAAGGCATCCTGTGTAGGGCCATACAGCACAAGTTAATTTAAAGATAAAGAATCACAATAGATGGGCTTTTGAAGTTGCCGTCAACAGTTAGCACCTGAGCATCAAACTGAGCATCAAACACACCACTTTTTCCCAACAATATTTTTTAAAAAAATTTAAATTATAGCAATTACTTCTATATTTGTAGCTATATATAAAATTAGCATGTGCAAATTTTATTGAAATATGCTGCCTCTTTTCTACACTTTTTTATTTTTGGATGATATGTAAGTGACCACACTATAGGTGGGCTAATGATCATTACTGCTCTTAAAGGAAAGGAATCTAGAGGTCTATGAACAAAATTTTAATATAGCATTTGAAGCAGGGAGAAACATGGGGTCTTCATGTGACCAGCATGCCTTGCAGGAATTTGAAAATGATGAATTAGACCTACCCACACAAAAGCATTATGTACTTGTGCTTATGAGTTACCATTGGCAGTCTTGCTGACAAGTAGAAATGCCCCTTTAGAAACCACAGGTGTGTCACGAGGATCAACAGGCAGGTTGGAAACTAGGTAGATATTTATCTCCAAAAATAACTGTTCACCCCTGGCAGATGGCCTCTCTGCAAGCCTGCATTTAAGAAGCTCTCATATTGCAACAGGACAGCTTTTGGACATGTAAGCTAAGCCAAACATCCAGATAAACCCGAAATTTGATTCTGTAATGGCCCCTTACTGTTTTTGCGGTAAGCGGTGGTTGCGGCCCGACGCAGCACCCTCCAACTCAGCTGGCACGAAGGCTCATGGGTTCCTGCCAAAGCCGCTATTCAAATCAGCCTATCTGTGGCAGCCTGGGGGCATGGCTTGGGGAGTCGACCTGGCTGAAGCAGGCTGCACTCAGGTCTGCTCCCCAGCTACTCATCCCAGCCAGGTCTGCTCACAGCAGACCAGTTGACTAGGAGTGCCCCCTGTCCCCCCTTTTAAAAATAGTTCCTTACTGCTTTAACCATTTTCTTTTCAGCGTAATGAGCTTTGCTGTGGTCTTTGACGGTTGCCATATTCGGGGGAGGAAGGAATTGTTTCGCCTTCCCCAAACCACTAGTCACAACTATGGCTGTTTAGGATTTGGACAGAATCCTTTTGCCCAAGTCTTTCATCCAATCGGGGTGCAGGTGGTGACTAACCTCTCATCCCCTTTCTCTGCAGCAGCGATAACAGGATACCCTGTTAGAGGGGTCTGGAGGGAAGTCTCTGTCCAAACAGCCAGTTGCATGGGGCCAGAGGCTATAGAGCTTCTCTCAGCGTTTGGGGGAACCATCTGTGTAAACCTGAGTTTTGCGACGGACTCACCTTCCCAAATAGACCCTGTCATGCCTCAAACCCCCAGTTGGGGGCTGAGAGGGATATACACTCAATGCCTATGCCAAGGCTTACCTACATCTGAAAATAAAGTTGTGCCCATTTTAAATCCCAGACAGTCGTCGTGTCCATTCATTTCCCCCACTTTCAGTTTCAGGCACACAGGGGCAGGGGACTCTGCGGCTGGCCACACAGCTTAAACACAGCACGGGACATTTTTACCGCCACCCCATCTACATATATAGATGGGATTAACTAGTTAGAGAAGAAAGAGTTTTCTTAGCCATGGTATTCCTATTCCATTGTAAATAGAGAAGGCAAATTAAATGGCATGTCCTTCTTTAAGTGAAGACAAGGGATCAGATGTAGAAGAATTCCCAGTCCCTTGCCACTCCTCTTACAGAGCCACAGGCTGCTTAGAAGCTGCAGCAACAAAAAAATATTCCCTTCTGGAATTGACTAAGAAGGCAGACCCATCATTCAGTAGCCAGCATATGATTCAGCTTAGCTTTATAGGGAAAAAATCTGAAACCTTACCCGGGGGGGGGGGGGGAGGTCCTTTGGAGAAAATGAAGAACTGCTTCATTTTAGCCTTCCTGAAATGCCTCTTGAATGCCTTTGTGAATTAAGAATATTGAAAGACTAGCTTTGAAAGGAGAAAAGTGGGAATTGTTAGGAAGTGTTACTCCCTCTAACAGTGGACATCTTCCACACAACTTAAAGGTAGGACAAGGCAAAATGCATGAAGGCTTATGCTTATGGTGCACAGTCTATCATTAAGGGTAACCTATTTTTTCTTTTTTAAAAAAGATTTTTATTTACAAAATTAAGGTAAAATAGGTTGTTTTAAGAAAACCAACCCTAGGACAGAGGGAATTATCTATAACAACATAGCATAAGTCATGACTGAGATATGCTGCTTTATGATTTTTAGAAAGCCAAGCAACCAAATTCAGATACAACTTCAGTTCTAAATCCCATTTCTGTTCATCCAAATGACCTGTGTTATTTGGTAAACAACCTGTACTTCCACAAAAGGCACTATTCCAAATTTTATTTAGGTCAATGGCCAGTATTAAAGGCACTAATGAAATTAAACTCCTATGGAAAGGACAACACACCTATTCAGGGATAGCAACATCGCATAAAATACCTTTGCCCATTGTTCTAAAGTGAAACCCTTAAACAGTATCAGCTCAATATATTTAAATACAGTACTTGGCAATGCCAACATTCTAAACGTATACAATGGAAGTGCTTTTTAAAGCGCGGCTGCAATTACAAGTCCCAAACATGGGGGGGGGGGGAAGCTGGGTCAGCATGTTTATTATAAGCCTCCTAGTACAGTGTACCAGACTTTTAATTCCCCATTAAAGGAAAACTGTCTGCTTTGAAGTAAAAGCTACTGTTTAATCTTTTTCTCTTTTCAACATTTCTTAAATAGGTCTTGTCTATTTTGTGTTAGAATGTAGCCAAAACAAAGGGGCTGGAGAGGAACTATTTGTGGCTTCAAGGCTTTTCCTTTCCTTTCCTTTACCTTTTTTTTCTTTTGGTCATGGTCTAGTAGTGAAAACAGCTCACTTCCCCAAAATTAATTTTATGCACAGTTAATCACTTTGGATTGAAGCCTGGGCTGCATTTGAGTCTCAGACTTTTATCCTAGGTGCTTATCCCTGTATCCAACCATACACTGACTTTTTAAAATATGAGAATTGCCTCTTGCCTCTTGAGCAGACAAATTAAGATCCAAGGACTACCTTATTAACACTACGATCAACAACCCATAACATTTCCAAGGGAAACAATGTAAGCAGATTTCTTTAAAAATGGATCTTATCAGTGACTTTAAAACATAGAATGCTATCTAAATCACACTCAGAGCAGATCCACTGGAATCAATGGACTTAAGTTAGAGGACTCAGCTACATTAGCCATGTTACAATGCTATAACTGTGTTATAAACATGCAACACCAGATGGCACTGTAGAGGACAAAACGTTGTCTATGTGATTCTACATAGCCCCCCCTCCCCCTTTTTTTATAATGACTTGATTTATGACTTATTTATAAGATTCAGCCTCTAGGTATGACTTAGTCAGGTATCACCCAGATTGCTCTAGGAAGGAATTCTGCCTGGGGCCAAAACTGGTCTTGAGTCCCCCCCCCTCCACATTCCTCTAAGAATTCCTAGGGTATCTATTATTGATGCCCCAACAGATGTAGTTGCCTGCTTTCCTTTTGCCACAACATTGACATATCCACCAGTCCTCTAAGGGAGTTGTGGCTGGACCCCGTACTCCCTCAAACAGGAGAGGCCCCTTTAAGGGACATCAGCGGCAGAGGCATCTCAAGGAAAGTGACAGTACTCTGCCCTGGTGATAATGGCAGGGAGGTGGCAGTTGACGAAATGCTGTGAGCTGCGGATGGCCAGGGCTGCTTCCTAACCTGACTCAGCAGCCTGGGCTGAGTCAAGAATTCTGGAAACACAGAGGCTTTGAGAAATAGGAGCCTTTGAAGCTCTGCCCAAGAAAAGTGGTGGCCATTGTACACCTACTTTTGGTGTCTGGCATGTATCTTTGTCTTCACATTCACATTCACTATGCTCCCACCTGTGCGGTACAATGATTACACTTATTTTGAGATGATACTAGCTTGTTCCCTTCATGAATTATTATGGGTCTTTACTTGTTCTGATTTGGATGTCTGAGAGGAAGGCTTAGATTGGCGTTCAAAGGAAGTTGTATGGAATAAGTACAAAGAACAAGGGAAAGGGCTAATAAACCAGAATCACGACTTATTAACCTAATAATATTTTACAGTTGTTACTTTCAAAGTCTAGCTGGCCAGGAAACTAATATACAATACAGGCCTACGCAGGTTTCTGTAACAGGTTTGGAAATTTATTTTTGAAAGGTCACTCCCCTCAAAGCTAAACAAGAAAACCTCTTCTCATTATGGAAACTAATTTTGCAGGCAGATCTTATATGTTGTAGATTTATATATATATCCCCAATTCTTTCCCTTTTGACAGCATTTTGTTCATATCATTCTTAACTATCAGTAAAAATGGCGCACAATTTTGTGTTAAACAGTTATGGAAAAAATGTGGGGCATGAGAAAGTCACCTGTGTTATTTCCATCTACTATGAAAATATTGGCAACACTTATATTCATACGTATATACATAACTATTTCCAAGCTCACATGCCGGTACTATAAAACCTGGTGATATACCCTAGTGCAGTGTTTCCCAACCTTGTGCCTCCAGATGTTTTGTGACTACAATTCCCATCATTCCTGACCACTGGTCTTGCTAGCTAGGGATTATGGGAGTTGTAGTCCAAAAACAGCTGGAGGCACAAGGTTGGGAAACACTGCCCTAGTGGCACTTCTTTGAATTCACCAGCTTTAAACAGAAGAGCATGTTGTTTTTTCCATCTGACTTTTCATATTAACAGCATTTGTCATCATCTCAAAACTAAACATCACCTTTAAAGATACAGTACAAGGAAATGTGGTATTTCCCTATTTATCCAATCCCTGCACTCCCTATACTACTGAGAATAAACTGCTGTGGTTCAATTTCCTAATCTCTCAGTTCAAGACAACATGGCTATGGAACTGATCAAATTGCCTGTTTGCCATTCTCCTGCTCCCCAATATTTACTCCTCACTATTTTCAGTAGAATGTTTTCTCCACCTAATACAAATGCACTTTTTTTTAAAAAAAAGTGTGAATAAAACCTCTTGGCAAATAGTTTATGCATCTGATTTTTTATATTGATGATGGCAACTTGCAGATAAACTGTTCTTACATGGCATGAGAGGAATTTAAATTAAATCAACACAACCTGAATTTGCTGGGAAGTGATTGATTCCCATCTGAAAATAATGATAGTTCAGAAGTGCCCTGAGGCTCTGTACAGAAAATCATATCCTCCTCCTTTTCCAACAACTTCCAGGAAGTAATGCAAATTTACCAGCATTAATTATTTCCCCAAGCCTATTCCCTGGACCTTGCCTGCCTTAGAAGCAGAATTGGCTGTGTTAACTCACAGGCAAAGATTTCCATTGCATGTTCCTGCAGTGAACACCATCATTGTGGAAAAGAGATTCCTGTCTTTAAACACATGGTAAAACCACCCCTAGAAACAGGAGCGCTTTCAGGTTGGATGGCATCCCTTTACCAATTGAAAGTCTCCTATTAAGGAACATGTGAGTCAGCAATCTCAGGCATCTGCAAAAAAGAGTGTACAAAGCGATATACATTTGAATAAAATGAATGTGTGGGGGGGGGGGGACAAGCATTACAGCAGCAAGAAAAAGAAAAGACAATCATTACATGGAATGTTACTTATTTTGTGCTGGAAAGGTTTAAAACATAAAACCCTCTTGAAGAAAAGGTTAGGTGAAACATGTGTGCTTTAAAATAAAGCACAGATGTAAAAATTATTTGGTCCAAAGAGCTGCTTCAATTTTACTGCAGGGGCTGGGAATGCCTTGTGAATATTGACATTTGAAACATGAAAGAGCAGGCCCTTATACGATATACCAAAACACTTATTTTGTCCTGCCAGTTTCAAAAGAGGTGTGCCATGGGCCACAGAAAGCTGCTGTTTAATACAGCTGAGCCCCCTTGAGCATGTGAAACTAGTTTCAGGCTTCTTTGGGTGCCCACCTGCATATTGCTGACATTAAAATGTTAGCTGCTTTCTACAAAACTGCTTCCTAATATTCTTGTGTGCTCTTTGCCACTGCATTTCTCTTGGCAAAGGAAGAGAAAGTACCGGTAGAAAGAGGGGAAATTACAATGCATAAAGTTCAAGCTACTATTAAAAGTTGTATTGAAAAAGGCAGGGTTTTTTTTGCCAGTTCGCTCAGTTGGTTAGAGTGTGGTGTTGATAACACCAAGGTTGTGGGCTTGCTTCCCTTATGCATTGAGAACAGGGTGCTGGACTAAATAGGCCAGCAAGTTCCTTTTATGTTCTTATCGATTTAAACTATGCTGGTATTAGTAAATGACATTAAAACCACACGTCTCTGTTTCCAAAGTAGCAGCTAAAAGTGGATTAATTAAAGCTGGATAGAGCAAGGAAGGAGCATGCAGTCCCATTGCTCATTTCCTTGCTAAACAAGGTGGGAACTGAGGATCCAATTGAGGATCCAAACTTTCAGCATTTTCATTCCCACAAGGGAAAGTACTTCATCGTCACTACTGGAAACCACTCTATTAAGTGTGAGTGTAACCATGCAACATCAGACCATGTAGCTACATAACCCAAACATTACAGGTCAGGACTAAGAAGAGTCTAATATCTGACTACAGTAACTGTTAGCTACCTTTGTGAATCAGATAAAATCAGATGAGCAGCAGAGCAAGACAGATTAGCCAAGCGAAGGATGCTGCTCTGGGATGCTTGCACTGTAGTATTTTGGTGATATGTCAATAGGGTCAGGTGAAAGGAGGCTATTCTTTAAGCTTCTGTACATATGGTATGTGCAATTTCACATGTATGAGAAGAACTACTGACATCAAGGACGATATTTAGAAATACTATACCATTAACAGAACAAGACAAAAGTAAATAATTTAAAGTAAATTCAGGTTATCTCAGACATGATTCTTTTTCATAGCATTATGGTATTAACTGGGCAAAAAAGAGAGAAAAGAAATAAGTACTAGTGTGAGCTAGACTGTGAGTGACCAAACATCCCACTCAAAGACTGAAGTGACAAGAAAATAGCTGTATACATGAGATTTTAGGTGGTGCCTGAAATTTCCTTTTTCATGTATCATAATATCATCCGCTGATGCCATGTGGCAAAAATGTGGATTGCCACAAGTACTGTGTATTGAACGGACCCACCCTCATCTGCATAAATCTTTTAAGGATAAAACATGAAACACAACTAGCTCTGTTTTAAAACCAAATGGAGTGGAAAAAAGACACAAAGTTGATTTTCTGTCAAAAATAGGTACAGTGTTTTACTCAAAGGTATTTAGAGCTTAACCTTGTAAAATATCAAGTCTTTATGAAGTAGTTGAAGCAAAATAAACATGCTATATTTCATAAGCAAAGGTCAGTTGGAACGAAAAAAGAACCCCACATTTATTAAATGTAAATAAAAAAAGTAACTATATTAGTAATGGGAACATATTTATACCTCATTATTCATAAGCTGTAGGGTTGTGCCTACTTTTAACCTAAAAGCTACTTTTAGAGTCTGGGAAAAATGTGGACACTGATGTAAGGATTTTGTATAACTATCAATTATTACAATGAATAAAAATAAGAAATTAAAACAATGGCCTTCTCTCCACAATATTTCAGCTAAATTAGTTTTCTCTGCTATCTGTTGCTCCCTTTTGTATACGCAAAGATTGGGATTTATATTTATAAAACACCACATTTAGGTGGGAATTCTATACACCTCTACCTGGGAGGAAGTCTGAACTCAGTGGGACTTCTGAATCATCATCCATAGGATTATGCTGTATATTCATTATCTGGTTTTGGACACTTTATAAGCATGTGCCCTAAGATTGTAAAGCACAACATGAAATGCATTCTAATATTAAGGTGTTACAGCTTGATTAAACCAACATGGGAATGGGGTAGTAATGATCTACACAGGGGGAAAGATAGAAGTGAGGGGTGGGTTTAACACAGGGATCCCCAAACTAAGGCCCAGAGGCCGGATGTGGCCCAATCACCTTCTAAATCCGGCCCGTGGACGGTCCAGGAATCAGCATGTTTTTACATGAGTAGAATGTGTCCTTTTATTTAAAATGCATCTCTGGGTTATTTGTGGGGCCTGCCTGGTGTTTTTACATGAGTAGAATGTGTCCTTCTATTTAAAATGCACCTCTGGGTTATTTGTGGGGCATAGGAATTTGTTCATATTTTTTTTCAAAATATAGTCCGGCCCCCCACAAGGTCTGAGGGACAGTGGACCGGCCCCCTGCTGAAAAAGTTTGCTGACCACTGGTTTAACAGGATCGTCACCACTCCATAAATAGAGACACCCACTTCCTTTCTCATATACACCCTCTCCCCCGCAGCTATATACATCCCCATTCACACAGACACCCACACCCCTGTTAACCCAGTGGGTGGGAGGAGTCAGGAGTGGAACATGGGCCTCCTAATCTTTTCTGCCATAATTCAGCCACTGATACATCATCATCCCCTCTTTTATTCATAATGGAAATGTCCCTGTCACTAATAATGATACCCTTTGACGAGAGCATTTTTAAAACTTGGGGCACAGGCCTCTGGAATATTTTCTCCTAAAATCTGCATGTGCTAATTTATATGCATAGATGCAAATGTAAATAAATTTCCAGGAGAAGGAAACCAACTCTGGTTCTTTCAGGGCTCACACTTATACAGGGTGCCAAGAAGATGAGATGATCCCAGTACACTAGGTTGAATCCAACTGAGGCTGCACATTCACTATACGTTTAAAACACTGTACAGTGGTGCCTCGCTAGACGAAATTAATTCATCCTGCGAGTCGCTTTGTATAGCGAAAAATTCATTTTGCAAAGCGGTTCCCATAGGAACGCATTGAAGTGCGGTTTCCCATAGGGTGCCTTGCAAGACGGGGAAAAAAATTCGTCTTGCGAGGCATCCTATGGGACGAAAAAAAAATCATCTTGCGAAGCACACCATAGGAAACTTCGTCTTGCGAGTCTCCATTGAAATCACAAAACGCTTTCGTCTTGCGAGTTTTTTGTCTTGTGGGGCATTCATCAAGTGAGGCACCACTGTAATTTACCTTTCACAGAGTTACAACTCCCAACAACCCTTAGCAAACTACTATGCCTTACTGTGAGTAAATGAAATCAATAGATGTGACTAACTTAAGTCTATTGATTTCAGTGGGTCTCCTTGAAATAAGTTGGATGACAACTCTCTGTATGTGGATTGATCCTTCCACCCAACCCATGAGCTACCAGCAAGAACTGCTGTTTAAGTACATATTAAAAACTAAAAGAAATATTCCCCAACATCTTCTCTCTTTCTGACACATATACTTTAACTTCCTCATCCTATCCAGCTATTTACGTACTTACAAGTCCCCTGTCATTTGTCAATACCTTCCACACATAATATCCAGCAACTGCACACCAACAGAATTTGTGCTGCAACTGCAAGGTGGGAAAATGCCCCAAGAAAACTGGTCCAAGCCTTTTCCACTTTCAGCAACTTATTCAAAACTGGCTGACAGCAGGTGGGGACCATATCTGGACTCTGGGCTGGGCGCTGCCCACCACAGTTAAGAGATGGAGTACTTGCATTATCTATAAGGATCATGCACCAAATTACAAATCTCAAAACGGAAAACCTACTGATAGGATGGTAAAAAGAAGAAGAACTGAAATCCAAATGATTGGCTTCAAGTTCACTTCAGGAAGCTACAACTAAAATGAGGATCAGATTGTGCAGCTCTCTGAAGAACACGAGCTAAGACAAGCCTGCCAAAGGACTATGTATTAGTACCATAATCCCTTCCGCCTTTTAGGCTGCTGTAATGAAATCTTCTTGTGCTAAAAAAATAATAATCTAATGTTTGTGCTTGAAGGCTTCTGGAATATTTCTGAAAAGGTGAATGAGGTTATGTGGAGGGGCATGCAGGGATGGGTGTATTTGCATTTACAAATAGATCTTGCATCCTGAGTTTGTTTCTGTTCTTGGCTGGTAAGTTTCACAGCAGGTATTTTGTTTTCCATTTTTGAAGCGCTATTTTGTTGTTGCTGGTTTTAGCAGGGTTTTTTCCCCAGTTAGGAGTTGTTAACACTATGAATGGGAGCTCTGTGTGACGTTTAATGTAGGTCAAATTTTAGGCTTACTATTTCTCAGGGCACCTCTTTAATGACTCAGTCCATCACCACAGTCAGATTTCTACCATAGACTTTACTATTTAGATTTGTTGTCTACCCTGAAAGCTACATTTCGGAGCCCAGCTTATTTACTCCAATGAGAAACCTTTGATTATGGGAGGGCTTTGTGTCAATATAGAAAAAGCCAAGGAATGGTTGCGCTGACTTTTCTCTTAAAAACAGAGGCCAGTCTAGACACCAGTGATGGAGAGCACATTATTTCCTGCTGCTTGTAAGAACATGACTTATTTCTTTATTGCACTGGAAATCTTGAGACCTTTTTAAAAAGGGTTCATGTGATTAATTACAAGTGAGTTTAAAGGAATATATTAACTCACATATTTCAAAAAGCCAGTGGTATTGTTTAGAACATGTTGAATTCTCTAAGAACTGTTTTCTCTTTTGCTTTCAAACACCAAACCTAATGCATAAGTAACACAATATGTGCTGCCAGGGTATATGTGTTTAGGGAACACTTTTTTGGCTTGTTCAGCTATGCATACCATCAGATATTACTTGCCCAACTTTTACAGAAAGAGGCAAAAGGAAACTCTATGAAATATTTAAAAAACCAAAATCCAAAAGAATCTAAAGTATTTCTTATCAGGAAAGGTACAGAGCAAAGACATTGTCTCTTTGAAAACATATGGAGCCAGCTCCCATTTTTTCACCATATTGAATTAAATTAAATAAATCATGCTTTTCAAAAATTCATACTTTATTCCACTTTTAGCGGTTCAGCAATTAAAGTTTATATCACATAACACAATTTCCTCCCTGTTATTCCACCTATTATATGAACACAATGAGATCTATGTATTCCCCCTGAATATATTACATGAGAAGTAGAAAGAGCAGAATTTTAACTCTCTCTGCTTCTGTGTAACATTCAAACTAGTTTGAAGCCATAGCAATACATTTGTAAATTGCAAATATGTGTAAATATGCACATTTCATATGTCTCCAATTCCATGCTCTTTATACAGACAAGAGTTTATCACATACTTCATTGGAAATAGTGCCAAGGGACTTTCAAATCTCTTCCCTCTCTATTTTAATCCGTATTTGCTTACCTCAACACACTCAATACACGTGGTAGCTTTATTCCTTGATATGTATTTTTTTTAAGTTGCATCAACCATGATCTAGGCAACAACTACAAGTGCCTTTTAAACACATCAGCGTCATTCTTCCCATACTGCGTTTATTATTGATATTTATCAATATCCCACCTTTCACAAGGCAGCATACATGGTGCTTCAAAGTAGTCTCCATCCAGGCCAGCCCTAGCCAGGATCTGCTTAGATTCAACATGGTTGCTGCATCATAAGCCTGCCTTGCCTTAGGAAATCTAGTAAGTTTGTGGCTGAGATGACAGCCAGGGGTGATCTGCAGGCAGGGAATGAAAGCTCATTGCAAAAGCTGTGCCTTTTAGTTACAGGATCACCATGGTCACAACATGGGACTATCCAGTGGGAGAAAATGTTGGGATCTCTTATTAGGAGAGGTCCCAACTATATAATGCAGCTATTAATGGCAATGAGATGTCATGCTCAATTATCCAGCAGCACCCATGGCTAGTAATTAAAGCTCAGGAAGCAAGTCTGTTAGCATCTTCCATATTTTCATGGAACACAAACTAATACTGAAAATATTTTTTCCCATTAACAGAATTTGAAACTGGTCTGTTGTACGTAAGACTGGCAAACACTTAATGAATAATATTAAAATTAAGTTCAGCTCAGAAGCCACTTTGTGCCTTTGAGACAGACTATTCCACTGCTTTCCGCACCTTCCCATGGAATCTGGCATCAACTGCAGGATGTTTTGGTCCCTGCAGGGAAAATATTAGCTGAATACAACTATTATTTATTCCTATTAGTAGAACTAGTCTGTTTATTGGTGCACAAGTTTTGGATGAGCTCCCTAACATCTTTTTCACAGACTTTTAAAGTGGAGGCAGAAACATAAACTTCCATTAAGCATTTATCGAGGTGACGGGGTAAACTCCAAAGACCCCTAGTTTGCCACAGTTTTGTGACTTTTTGATTGAGCCAAAGCTATTACCCAACAGGGGTTTTGGAGTTTTCTCTTACAAACCAACATGGTTACTCTTGATGTCTTATCTGAAGTCACTTAATATTTATCATATTTCTGCCACTGCAGCCATTTACTACAACACTCAGGCTTCTTCATTTCCCTATCAAGTGAAGCTGTAGCAGGCCAGCGTATTCTGAGAAGCTGCTCTTGCAAGAATGAAACATACCAGAACAGGTTATGCTAAGGATTGATCAGGTTGAAAACCAGCAGATGGCATGCCAGTGATGACTTGTTTTGCTTGTAGTCAGTAGCAGTTATTGAAGAATGAGGTTGTACAAACATACACCCTTATGAAGTGGCAAATTTGGCTAAGTGATAAGTTCTCTTCATGCTGAAACAGCACTTTGGATACTCTGAAAAGGCAGCTCAATTCACTGCAAAATACAAATGTTTTTAAGTAGTTTGGAAATATTTAGTGAGTCAATTTAATATACATTTTTTAAAAACCACTCTAAACAGAGGAAAAAAGTGTGTTTCCAGAAATAAAACCTAATGCAAGCTGATGTAAAAGACAGGGAAATTAGAACAGTGTGAGCAGCTTTCCATATGTTTTTTTTTTTTTTTAAACATAGCATTCCAGTACGGTAGTTAATATGTGAGTAATATGTGGGTAAGAAGAATATGGCATTGACCATTTGGCTGTTCTTCCAGAAACTCTTGGCAGCTAAACGAGACGGGTACAAGCCAACCACTGAAGTTGGCTGAAAGGAAAGTGGGTCTTGGCCTGACACATCTGCCATCCTCTTTCCACTTTGGATGGACAACATAGGAATAAAGGGGGAAAGGAAAACCGGTGAGCTCTAAAGGAGCGGAGTAGGAATGAACACAGGGTAGTCTGGAAGGAAGCTGTTGCTAAGCTGGACCAATTCATTTGGTAACACATTGAAAGGTGGAACATACAGCGTGGGAAAAATGCTTCAGTTACAACATTAGTCCAAAAACAACTTCCTTGAATGCTCTTAAACTTTTTGTAACATAGGAACAGCACAAATAATTTAATTTTTATACATGCTTTTAAAAAAAAAGCCTACTATTTTTACCAATGTGATAAAGAGCCTAATGATGATGGAACAGATACAAGTAAAAACTGAAAATATTGTGTGAATGACTCATAATAAGCAAACTTGTAATGCTATGTTTCATCATTCTATTTGTAAACTGGCCTTAAGACAAGCGGGCCTTTCCCACAGTGGCTCCCTGTTTGTGGAATTCCCTCCCCAGGGAGGCTCAGCTGGCGCCTTCGTTAAATATTTTTAGGCGTCAAGCAAAAACATTCCTCTCCTTGCAAACCATTGGGCTAACTAGCCAACTGAAGGCCTTTAAACTGGGGTGTGTGTGTGTGTGTGTCATTGTTTTTGTTTGTTAACATGGGAATTGTGTGTTTTTATATTGTAAACTGCCCTGTTTACAATGAAGGGCACTATAGAAATTTAACAAATAAATTCAATCAACAAGTCATGTTTGCTGCTCAACAATCACATGACCTGCAACTAATGGTTCATCCACATTTCCTCTTGTCCTGTGCCTAGAAGGCAAGGTCTGAGCCATTTCCCACTTGTCTTGGGTATTCTAGGCACTGGCCCAAGTTTTGCCTTTCCCCCACCACTTCCCGCCTGAAAACCAGCTCTCTAGCACTGAATTGGATCAAATGTCAATCTGGAGAAAACCAGAATGGTGTTGGCTTCAATTCAGCAGTAAACATGGGTTTCCCTGGAAGAAAGCTGTGGGGCAATTAGAAGTGTGGATGAGCCCTTTGCAGAAAAGACATTGCAGGAAAATCAGGTGAGCTCATAAACCTTTCATAGGTATTCAACATCATGCTGTTACAAATATTCCATCTGCACAAGCAATGTTCTGGGGGTTCTTCCAACTCCCCCAAAGCCAATTTTGAGGGGTGTTGGGAGGAAGAAGAGGGACAAAAGTGGAAGCCCTTACACAGGGTCACCACTGGCAGGGTTCATTAGATGAATCCCACCCATAAAACCTTTGTTCTAAGCTGTGCTGATATGAAATCAGTAAAACTGTGCATTCAGGAGAAGGCCATTTGATATGGCTATCATCAATCTTTGACATGTTTCATACAGGCTTTAATTACCAGCCAAATGTCAATTGTGAATAGCAGGATTAATGTTCAAGGGCCTGTATTGAACACCTGCACGGGATCCCTTTTTGGTTGGAATTAAAGTACCAGAGGCAGCAGGCAGGTATTGACTCAGAGGCAATGTTAGGTTTACTCTTCTGCATAGGAAAGCGAATTTATTTTTATTTATTGCAAGCATTCACTTATAAAGTGGGAACTGACACAGAGAAGACCTGATCTCAGTGTCCAGAGAAGGCTTTGTACCAATCTGTGACCAAAATTAAAGCTCATTTAGTGTTCCATGTAACTCAGCAAGAATCACTGCCAGCGGAACCTTCCCCTGAGTCAGGCACCGGTCCATTTACACCAGTCTACTCAACTGGCAGAGGCTCTGCAAAGACTCAGGCAAAGGTCTTTGACAATGGATCTTCTTTTCAGTGGATTTACCAGAAACGTTCTGCACACAAAACATTTATTTTTCCAGGAGAAGGGTTGTAACTCACTAGCAGAGCACCTGCTTTACAAACAGGTCCCATGTTTGAGTCTGAGTCTTGGTAGGACTAGGAATGACTCATCTGAAATTAACAGAAAATACTGAGCTAGATGGACCAGTGGTCTGTCTTAGTGCACTATCACTGAGCTTTGGCACCTTCCATACTTGCAGAGTCTTAATTTGTTTTCTTACTGTGTGAGAAAACCAGAAACTGGCTTTAGGGGGAAACGGGGAGACGAAAATCTCAGCAATATACAAAAATCAAGATGTTTATTAGATCAGAGTGTTTTGGAATATATATATTCTTCAGGGGCATTATAAACACACCACTGTTCTATAATGTGTTTTGCGACCAAATTTGGTTACAGAATACAGCAGAGATGTTCATTATAAGTGCTCCTGAAACAGAAATACAGTGGTACCTCAGGTTACAAACACTTCAGGTTACAGACTCCGCTAACCCAGAAATAGTACCTCAGGTTAAGAACTTTGCTTCAGGATGAGAACAGAAATCATGCTCCGGTGGCGTGGCAGCAGCAGGTGCCCCCATTAGCTAAAGTGGTGTCTCAGGTTAAGAACAGTTTCAGGTTAAGAACGAATTCCAGAATGAATTAAGTTCTTAACCAGAGGTACCACTGTATATTTTGCAACACATTGGGCCAATAAAATATTTATTTTTGTGAGCCCTTGAGATTTCCACTCCTCTTTTTTTTTGCTTGCTATTGGTGTCTTTGCTTTGCAAAGAAACTGGCTTTGAACAGATAGTAAAAGTGGTTAAAAATAAGAAAATAATTGAATTATTATGTCTAACTGCAAACGAGCACTAAAGTACCAATAGCAATCTGCATAAGGGATGTCTATTCATCTTATGGCACACCACATATTAATAGGCAGTTATAATGGTACCACTTACACCATTTCTCATGCATTCCTTATAAAGTTCCAATAGGTGCCAAGCTTTTCCATTATAGGCCAGCTACAATATTCATTTCATTTCATTTCAAATGTCAAATATTCACAAGGCATTCCCAACCCCTTCAGTAAAACTGAAGCAGCTCTTTGGACTCCAGCCAAATAATTTTACATCTGTGCTTTATTTCAAAGTACACATGTTTCGCCTAACCTTTTCTTCCAAGCATGTTTTATGTTTTAAACCTTTCCAACACAAAATAAGTAACATTCCATGTCATGATTTTCTTACTGTATCTCTCTGTGTTTGCCACCTATAACATTACAAAAGCAACCGAGCAGCTCCATTGTTTTGGCATCTTGCTCCATGTATAGCAGTAGGTTCTTGTAGTCTCTCATTGAGTTATTTGAAAAGACAAGAACACAGTCTCTCAAATTACTCCTCTGAAAGCATTGAATGCATGTATTATGTGGCAGCTTGACAAGGTGACAGACAGGGTGTTACCAAGGAACCTATGTTAAATGTGGAAATGCCAAAGCTCCTTAGTACTTCGTTGTTGATGATGATGAGTCTGAGAATGCAGCCTTCTTGGCCACCAGCCCCCAAAGAATCCTCTTTATACAGCTGGGAGCCATCTCAGTTCAGTTTTCCAGACAGAAAGAGACTTTCTGAAAGAGCACCACCACGCTGAGCTCCATGTTGAATGTAGATAATTGCACAATGTCCTGTGAAAAATTCCCAGGAGGGCTACCTTGGTTGGGTTACCTGTTTTATCATTACTAAGTCCTCTAGTTCTAGCATTTCATCAGCACTGAAGTTTTTATTAGTATAGAGGGCTATCAGGTGTACCTCCAGCACCTATCACATGGTCTTTCAGTAGTGTCTCTGTAGCTACCAGGACCTACTTGCTTTCAGCTGATTAATGATTTTTTTAAGCTTTATTTTTCTATGAGAACAGTGCTGTATACAATGGGTATGTGTAGCCCTTCAGATATTGTTCATAGCTGCCAAGTTTTCCCTTTTCTCGTGAGGAAGCCTATTCAGCATAAGGGAATTTCCCTTTAAAAAAGGGAGAACTTGGCAGCTATGATGTTGTTGAACTACAATTCCCATTTTTCCTGACCATTGACCAAACATGACATGAAGGCTGGCAACATTAACCCTGTCGTATGGGAATCCCGTGCAAATGACTGCAGTGCCTGGAGACGATCAGTCGCAGGACAAATGGCTGCTGGGAGGAGTGCAGAGAGAAGAAATGCAATGATACATCTGCATCAGCTCAACCAGATGCCGTCATCTGCCCCAGCTGCAACAATGCATGCCTCTGCCGTATCACTCTCTACAGTCATAGCAGACGCTGTAACTTTCCAACGGTTTGATCCCCGAAAGCACACACTTCCATTGGCTGCAGCTGATGGGAGCTGGTGTGCAACAAAATCCAGAGTCCCTAAGATTCCCCATCCTTGGCTTAGAGAAGCTTATCAGGGTGCAGTGAATGGTACTGTGTCATAAGGTGAAAATGTAACACTGCAATAAATGCTTCTCACTCACCAGACAGAAGTTATTCTACTCTAAAAGTCAAACTGTTTACTTACATTGCAATCGCCACATTTGCACCCATGCCTTTAAATAAGTTTACTATATAAATAAGTTTTATTTATTCAACTTCTATTCTGCCTTTCATCCCAAAGGAACCTGGGGTGGCAAACACATCAATAACAGTATCATTTAAAGCACACTAAAACAGTTTAAAACAATTATGTTCTCAGAGCCAAGGATTTCACAGTTGCCAGGAATATAACAACAAGAAGTAGATTTTAAAGGGAAGTTTTGATTTCCAAAAGACAACTGAGTTCCTGGTGCACATGGAACAGAGAAGATGGGAAGATGGATTTAGTGCACAAACAACCATGAAGTTCTAGCATACCATTTTAGTAAAATAAACTAAACACCAGAATTCACCCTGCTTAAAAAAAACATGCTCAGACACTTATTTGTCCTGATACAAAAGAAAAGATCCAAAATATTTTTCACCTGAGCACCTGTTTACATATGTGGAGTTCTTCATGAATCAGATGTTTGCCCATGACCAGGCAGCAAGCCAATGAATACTTGTATTCATAAACTTTGCTACCTGCTGAAGAAAGCACACTTTGCAAAATAGCTGCTAAGTGTCCAGAAAGCGGCTATGGAAGATTCCATAATTATGTGGTTTTTGAGGCAACACCTTGGAACCTTTTTACCTCTGGGGGAAGTGGGTTTAGCTGTCACCCCTCATACAACATCCAATCAGGATTTCACTGGAGTTCACAGACTGAAGAAAAGTAGGGAAACCAGTGCAATGCTAGTTTTCCTGTGGACCACACAAGCTATAACTTGAAATAATGTTAACACTTATTTTGACATGTGGGAACATGCAAGTGGATTTTGATTACAACAGTAGTGACAAAAGTGAAAAGGAGTATGTGGATATTTAAAGAGAATGGGAAAGTTAACATTCACCATCTGTTAGAACTTCAACACATAAAAAGGAGCCTACTTTTTTTTACCTTTCCCTCACTCAAAGGAACCTGAAGGGGCAGCCTCTTTCTTATACTGATTATTATTAATGCTGAAGGAGGTCATATTGACAAGCTGTGCCTCAAATTCAACTCCACTGCCCACCTTTATTGGTGGCAAAACAAAAGAGTTATAGCAGACGATCCTACTCTTCACTCTCAAGCAACAAATGTGGGATAGGCAGAACCAGAAATGATAGCGCAACAAGAACCATGCATTCTTGGTTGGGGGATGGAGGAATGCAAAAAAGATATCAAGTTCTAGAAACAGATTTTCTGTGTGTGAATATATGTGTCCTTGTCGCAGAACACTTATCTCACATCCTCTCTGATGGTGTGTTATTTTGTGGTTCATGTGGGCCTGAACAACTGCTCCCCTATGTTAAGCTTGCACCTGTTGTTTTATTTTTTTGCCCCTTTTGGCAGGTGGGTGTGGTCTTGTTTTTAACTTTCACGGTTTGTTAGCTGCTTCAGGTGTAACTTTTGGAACTGAAAGGCCAGATATCAATAAATAAACAATTTTAGCAGTGTGCAGACAGTTCAGGAAAGACAGTGTATGGACATACATACACACAAGCCTTCTTGCAGACCACTAACATCTAGGTACAATCCATGCTATGACCATACCTTGCACATGAAGCCTAAGGGGATGGGGAGGGCTCTGTCAGCCCAATCAGTCTCAAAAACAGGGTTCAAATTGTGCAGGGGAAGCTTAAGCATACACAGCTTGCAAGCTCAGAGGCTCTAAGTAAAAGGTATGCTCAATATGTGAAGCCTGCCATCTCAAGTGCACTTGCCCAACATAGTTCAACTCCATCTAGTCATCTTCACAGGGTTTCACAGAGACACCATAGTGAAAACACTATTTTACAAGGTGGGACTAAAAAACAAAAAAGAACATATAATTATAGTGATACTTCATATGACCCTTTCCATTTAAACCAGAGTGTACTACAGAGAATTCAAACTCCACTGATATCACTGAAATCAGTCACAGTCAAATAACCTGTGAAGTGAAAGTATGGCTACTGTGCTATTGTTCAAATAATTTCTTGTAGTTGTGGCAGGATAACCATCCCTCATCCTCATCACAAGAAGGGCATTAAATGGTTGTCAACATAGTCCACAGTCAACTGAGGTGAATCACCTATGGTGACTATTTCTCGTTTCATCAGGACAGCAACGGTCACACAAAATAAATTACAACAGCTCCAAACTCCCATATAGCCAGTGGGGTTTTTTCCTATTGGGTACTTCCAGGGTCTGCAACAGAGGCTGGCATACCCAGTCATCTGTCAAAGCTGACCCATCATGGCCATCACTACTGCCCCCTATAAAGCCCCTGGTCCTGCTGCTGTGCCCTTTTGCACAGACGCCCGTTCACCTGCCCCCTCTGTGTATGTTAACACATTGAGGAACTGGAACTGTACCATTTATTTAACTCTCCTTCTAGGAGAAGGATTGAACCCAGAGGGAGAAAGGAAGTGAATGGCCTGCAATGACAGTGATCAGGAGGAAGTGGTCTCACTAAAGAAGGGACCCACTAATGCCATTTTGCCCAACAGATCCTCAAATCTGGAGCTGGCACCGGGTCCTTTCTATTTCACAGGAAAATAAAACATGCAGAAGAACTCTGACTTCTTCTTTTGTATCCTGCCCATCTGACTGGGTTGCTCTACCCACTCTGGGTGGCTTCCAGTATATATAAGAACATGATAAAACATTAAACCTAGAAGAAGAAGGAGGAGGAGGAGGAGGAGGAGGAGGAGGAGGAGGAGGAGGAGGAGGAGGAGGAGGAGGAGGAGGAGTGGTTTGGATTTGATATCTCACTATATCACTACCCGAAGGAGTCTCAAAGCGGCTAACAATCTCCTTTCCCTTCCTCCCCCACAACAAACACTCTGTGAGGTGAGTGGGGCTGAGAGACTTCAGAGAAGTGTGACTAGCCCAAGGTCACCCAGCAGCTGCATGTGGAGGAGCGGAGATACGAACTCGGTTCCCCAGATTATGAGTCTACCGCTCTTAACCACAACACCACACTGGCTCTTAAAAAGCTTCCCTATACAGGGCTGCCTTCAGATGCTTCCTAAATACTATATCATTGACTGAAATCTGTACAAATTTATCTCAGCAAGGTATTGCTGAGCATATTTAGAGAGCTCAGCAAACTCATACCACATTACATATTTGTAGGACTATAACATGTACATTGTTTTAGCTAAAGCCACAAGCATTAAAATTGACAGCAGGCAAACGGACACCTGAAACACAGCTATGCTATTGGGACTAAACTGGGTAAAATAAAAATATTCTTGTGCTAAATAAGGTGTTTTGGTCAAGAGTCACCCTAAATGACCACTCAAGTTATCATGCATCTAATGCCAAAAGAAACAAGCCACTCTTCCACTGGAGAATGAATTTAGGGAATGGTTTACAGGAAAATACCACTATTCTATTCATCCTCCATATAGGAAAGCTCAGCTGATAGAGCATGAGACTGTTAATCTTAGGGTTGTGAGTTAAAACCTCATGTTGAGCAAAAGATTCCTGCATTGCAGGGGGTTGGACTAGATGACCCTAGTAGTCCCTTCCAACTCTACAATTCTATGATTCTTTGTATGATGTGAACCTTAAAAAAGGAAAAATGCAAAATAGAATTGTTACAGTACAATCCTAAAAATACTACTCACTGGTTTTATTCTAGTAAGCCTGTGTAGAAGTACATCCTTGCAGGACAATTCTTTAGGCTAACCAAGGTTGCAACTATGCTGGTGTTTACATCAATCTAACAAGTTGGTAGTCTATGCTCCTCTAGTAACAGCATCAAAAGCAAGTAGGAAATGGTTAAGGATCAACACAGCAACAGTAACGTATCTCACAGAACGTCTTGTAACTACATCTTCACAATACTGCTTATTATGGACAACCATTAGCTATGCATGGAATAAATAAAACATCACACAGCAAAGCACGCAAAGCTTTGGAGGAAGGGCCATAGCTCAGTTGTAAAGCACCTGCTTTGCATGCAAAAGGTTGAACCTTTAGCTTCTCCAGGTAGGACTGGGAGAGATGCCTTCTGAAACCCTGTACAGCTGCAGGAAATCAGTTTAGACAATACTGAGATAAATGGACCAAGGGTCTGGCAGTATAAAGTCATGCATGGCAAGCACTAATTGTTGAGGCAACCTCCACAAGGCAAAGTCCTTCCTGCAACATTAGTTTTGGATGGCAAAAGGGTGAAGAAGCAGGATTTGGATGGGAAAGGGGTGAAGAAGCAAGCCCAAGAGTCTCATTCCGGAAAGCAACACCATAACCACACAACTACAGGTACTGACAAAAGGAGGACTTCATTGTTTCAGCCTAAGACACATGCCCTCCCCTCTCCTACAGATCCATTCATGGATCTAGGGTTGCTTGTCATATAGAAATGTGATATAAATGTAATAAATTACAATAAGCAACAGATATAGATCAGTATCAAAAAGTGTATTCTGTTGATGTGTATCTCAGTAGAACAGCACAGCCTTTCAAAAGTGTACAAGATATCCCAGGTTTTATCATAGTTACTCATTCCCAAGAGAAAGGTCTATAAATATATCCAGGCCCTGGAGCACTGCGGTGATTGGCATAGGGATCAAAGATGACTGAATGACTCAGTTATGCCGCAGGATATTTGTAATTCCAGTCAGCCATGCTTAAGTTTGTTCATTTGACTGCTTGGCAGTGTTTTTTGGTGCTCACTCCACATTGTGTGTTCCATGATAAAGACAGGTGAATTGGGGCCTCCAGGCAGACAGGAGAGTAATTGGCGCAGCTTTTCCTACCACTGTACCGTCATGTTGGGTAAAGTTGCACTTGTTACATTTCTGCCCACCACATAGCTTTCAAAGTCAAGAAGTCCCACAAAGAAAAAGTGTTGTAACCCTGCATAGGAATAGTCACTGCTGCTGAGGTAGGTCTTACAGGACACAGACCTACCGCTTTTACTTTGTGTTAGGGCAGGCATCCCCAAACTTCGGCCCTCCAGATGTTTTGGACTACAATCCCCATCATGCCTGACCACTGGTCCTGTTAGCTAGGGATCATGGGAGTTGTAGGCCAAAACATCTGGATGGCCGCAGTTTGGGGATGCCTGTGTTAGGGTGCTTCCCGTGTAACTGATTCCTAGCGTCCCTAATTTCTGCCTATTTTGTAAATAATCACAAGGCCAATTACTCTAAACTCTGGTTCATTGTCTTGCTGCTAATTCCCCCCATACTGGAAACCCTGGTTTTGCGCACCTTGACTCTTCATTAAAGAGCCCAGAACATGTCATTCAGGTACTCATGTGCAATTTACATGTTTGTTAGAGGTTAGGAATATAAATCATGCCAGCAAATGAGACTGGTATTCACCATCACTGTTCTTTTAGTCTGCAAATGTTGTGTAGATAATTACATTATTTTCTGTATTGTTGTTGATGTTTCCTTTCCATTGAAATGCACTGAGTGGTCTTAATGCAATGAATAACATAATTTAATTATGCTAGTATAAATGAGATGAACAGCTTATTTTTTAGTAGAAGCTGAACTGTAGCAGAATGGCAATAGTGCTGATTGTGACAAGTGCAGGAGGGGATGGAAACTGCTTCCACCACCCTACATCCTGAACTATCACACATATGTAGACATGGGCACATTGCAATATCAAGTTCCCATTTGTGTGCTTTTTAGGCATGGGAATATGTGATGAAGGTCCATGCCATGAATCTTTATATGTGAGGCTTATATACTTCTGTTGTGATTCACTGCTAAGTAGGTTAGATTCCTTTTCTCCAATGCAGCTAGGGAAGATGGGTTAGAGTCAAGAGTTCTCAACTGACTCCTTTGAGTGCATCTTTAGTTACAGCAGATATTTTGCTGGCTTACGTTTGAGCGGCCAGGAAAAACAACTCTAGCCATGAGGAATATAGGGTCTGAATTAAACTAGCAATTCCTTTGTTCCTCCTTCATCAATATGCCTTCATAAGATGTCATAGTTCATGTAGCACTTGTGGAGACTTGTTAAGTTGACATAACAATGTCAATACATTGTGATAATATCACTAGACTGGCATAACGTAGTTACACTTGTGTATAGAATGTAGCAGCAATTCTGCACTCATCCAGCCAGGGCAACTCACATATAGTGCCATACAATTTTAAGAGGTAAACTTATCCCAGCATTAATTGGACTTTACTTAAGAAAATAAGTGTTCTGTAAAAAAAAAATACTTGTCAATTGGTCAGAAGTCTGAAAAAGGACTTAAATTTTTTTTAAAGCCTTTTTATTTAGAAATACAGGTAACTAGATTAACAATCTCCCCTCATGTAAACTAATTCTAAGTGGCTAGATTGTGTTTTAAATTATACAAAGTAAAACTAAAAGCAAAATAGTTCTTTTACTGTCTTTACCTGCAGCACTAAGTCCTGGACCCCTTGCACTTGGAACCTCCTTCTCACTGCTGTCTTGTGGCTGCTCAAATCATAGCCTTGCCTGCTCTATACCCAACACCTTTGCTAACCAGTTGCTTCTCAATGAAATATGTCTGGAACAGGCCACCACTGTTTACCTCTGTGGGCCATGCGTGGCCACAGCCCTCTGGACTACAGAGTCCCTTCCAGCAGTCACTACAATTTGCTGCTACAACACAAAGCTCAGGGTGTGGGTTTATTTACAAGTACAAGTCTTTGGTCAGGTAATCAAATAAGAAAAACAGGTGCATTTTTGAAAGTCATGTGTTACTACAAATAGCAGTGAAGGCATACAAATAATCCCACAATTCATATGCAAGCCTACAATAGAAATATATTTATGTCAGACACCAAGGCTCATTCCAAGGAAAGGAGTGGGATAATGGTCAACATAGTTTTGTGTACTTTCTCCTTCCTTCATCAAACATATGTGACCACACAGAGGCTAGTCAATCCTTTTGCTATGAGTAAGCTATTAAAAAAAACTATTGAAACTAAGAAGCAAAAAATACAAACATACAATTATTTGTCTCTTCAATTTACAGTTGTACTTTGGTTCTTGAATGTAATCCATTCCGGAAGTCCATTTAACTTCCGAAAACGTTTGAAAACCAAGGAGCGGCTTCTGATCAATTGGAAGCCACGAAGGCCATGTTGGATGTTCGGCTTCCAAAAAAGTTCGCAAACCGGAACATTCACTTCCGGGTTTGCGGTGTTTAGGAGCTAAAACATTCGAGTCACAAGGCATTTGAGAACCAAGGTACGACTGTACTGGCACTAAAAGCCCAAACCTTTCAATTTCTTTGTAATTTAAACAGGCAACAAGTAGCAGATCCAGGATTCAGTTTGTTGCCATACTGACCCTTTATGCTAGTAACTACAGTAGCTACAATTACACCAATACCAAGTAACAGACGAATAGCAGACTGTGATTGCTGCAGTTAGCACCAACCCCCTGCCATCCTGCCATCTTTGGAGTGTCATGTTTGCACATGGGCCTATCTACAGAGACCCCATTGCATGTAACCCCAATTGCACATCTCTAACCAAATATTTGGTGAGCTGAAATCAGTTTGAGCTTACACATGTAAATATTTTTGCAAAAGTGGCATCTAGTGCATGCCAGGTGCACCAAGGGGGGGGGATAAGTTGTAGCAATAATAGTATCCTGACTATTTTGTGGGGAACAAAATCTGATTCAGAATGGGTAAGAATGTTCATAACAAACTACACAGAACCAGAACTACTAATGTAGGCCCACTGCAAAGATATAGGATCATCCATACCCCAAAACATGTATAACAAGGTTGTATGTGTGCTGAAAGAACATAACTAAAATAAGGTCATATTTCAAGTTCATATGGGCACTTAAATGTGTACATGGAACTCTTAGCACACAACATGTTCCATCTGGTAAAGGAAATCCATACCTGGAATACCTGGAAAGAAGCATGTACATGAAACTACTTCCTCCATTGAAATGGAAGGTGGAGTGCTTCCAAGCAGCACACATTAGAGTTCTGATGCTCAAAAGAAATGCTCTATCAATTATGTGCAGTTGCTCACATAAACATTAGTTTTACCAGGCTTCCATGATTTAGAATAGTTGTTGCTGTTGTTTCTGCAACCAAAGGCTGACGGAGGAAACAGAGGCAGGCACAGGAGGAGAGAAGGAATGGAAGCATTTTTTTGCAGCCGGGTAAGATAGAAACTAGGGACGTGGGTGGCGCTGTGGTCTAAACTACAGAGCCTAGGGCTTGCCGATCAGAAGGTTCGAATCCCCGTGACGGGGTGAGCTCCCGTTGTTTGGTCCCAGCTCCTGCCAACCTAGGAGTTCAAAAGCATGTGAAAGTGCAAGTAGATAAATAGCTTCCACCCCAGTAGGAAGGTAAACGGCGTTTCCGTGCATTGCTCTGGTTCGCCAGAAGCGGCTTAGTCATGCTGGCCACATGACCTGGAAGCTGTCTGTGGACAAACGCCGGCTTCCTCGGCCTACAGAGCAAGATGAGCACCGCAACCAAAGAGTCGGACACGACTGGACCTAATGCTCAGGGGTACATTTAACTTTACCTTTAAGAAAAACTGGCTCTGTTCAACTTAAAGCTGAGATCCTCAAGACAGTGAATCATCTGGCAGGAGATTCTGGGTGGTATTAAACGAAATAAAAGTGCTAGTGCAAGGATTACTGTTAGCACAACGGGACTTGCCCCAATGCCCCATCTCTTCTCCACTCTAACACCATGTGTCATCCCCAAATCTACTCCTGGGGGTTGGGGGGAGAATCCCAGAACTGTTTTAGGGAATGTGTGGAGGAAGCAGAAGATGAGAATATTCTGTTCTACAATAAATAAACCCTGTGCTGATGGAATTAGAGACTAAGTGCTACATTGAATGCAGTCCTTCGCTAAATATTTGCAATGTTCACTTTCCTTTTTCTTTTACTCTCTCTTTCAAATAGTCTAAAATTTTTTTTGGGGGGGGTTCAAAAGCAGTACATGGATTTTTGCAAGTAGGGAAAGCAATTAAAGAAACTTTGAGTGGTTCTGGCTCATCCCTAACTTGTGGAATAAGCCTATGTACAGGGAGTACATACATTCTGCGACCCTTGCACATTTAGTGAAGCCCTCACACATTTAGTAGAATTGCTTGCCAAAATAGCCAAGTGAAGAAATCTAGTCTTAGCATGGCTTACCCATTTCTTTGAAAATCTCAATAGGAAAAATAAAAGTTTACCCTTTTCTATTTCAGCTCATGTATTTTTTTTTACAAGATGACCTGTCTGAGTCCCAGTACAATAAAAGTAAATTCATGAACAGGGAATGGCATCTAAAATAATATATATATAAAAATCCAACATGACACAACATGCCTGGCCAAGAAAACTTTCCACCATAATTAGCACTTTCCTGGTTTGAAGGCGGGGCTACAACAGAGTGCAACTTCATGTCAGAAGGCACAAACAGTATAAATAAGTCAGGATGATGCTTGAAACAGCAGCTTCTGCTCTGCACACCTGTGGCAGCAGGACACATGAGGCAAGACTGAAGTCTGCTTTACTGCACACTTGTAATCCTACAACATGCCGGTATGCTGCAATTCCATCTGGCTTGGTTTACAAATACATTTAAGTGGGACAGAGGTTTGGAGGTGCTCATTAATGGCACTTGAGGGTATTCTGGTTACAGTTACTGCAGAAGGCTTGCTTGTTGCATTTGCATAAGCTTCTAATGACTATAGCTCCTGAAACAGGAAGACCTAGTTTGTTCTTTTGGAAATTCTTAAAGGCTTGTAGGCATGTAATATTTCAGTACCTAGAAGCTATGTCATCTCTCTCTCTCTCTCTCTCTCTCTCTCTCTCTCTCTCTCTCTCTCTCTCTCTCTCACACACACACACACACACACACACACACACACTTTTATAGACCATGCCACATGCTGTAGGCTGATAATGCAATAAGATGTGACCAGATCTGACACCCAGAATGGCTTCTGATTCAACTTTTTAAACTAAGTGATGTCATTTTAACACATGTGTATCGTTGAATCCACAAGCCTGGAAAATGTTGAAGCAGAATGCTGTGGGTATGTTTTTATTACAACTCAGTTTTCTGTTATAAAAATTATATTGTACATTTTCTTCTTCAATACAGAGCGGATTTAGGAATATGAAGTTACAAATATCTTTTCTGCTGCTGCTGTTTTCCGTGAACATTGTCTACAGCACTGTTGGCTATTATCCTGAACGCTTTAAGGTGCAGTCTAGTGAATCAATAAAAGGGCCTGCTTTCCTCCCTTTCGGTGTGAAAAGCCAAGGTAAGTAATGCTTCCTTTAAAAAGATATGGACAGCCTGTAGTTTTGTTCAACATGTTGATTACAGTATATTGTAAATTAAGATAGCTATTATTTTGTAACTGTTGTTTACAGGTACAAAAAGATTAGTTCTGTGAATAAAGGTAAACAGATTTTATTTAAGGTATTTACTAAAATTATCACTGTAGCACTAGCTGCCTAAGGAAGAACAACAGCTGTTCACCTGGTTTATAATGTTAGAGTTGTTCTATGTAGCAGAGTCCTGGGAACTGTACTACTTCCGTGAACACATGGGGGATAGCATGCGTGAAAGCTCTCTGTATAAGATGCTTTCAGCGCAATACACTAAAAAGTAGAATGTCAGAGAGAGAAATCTCCAGTGTAGATATACAAGCTTTCCGTGAGAAATGAGATTTATCTCATTGAAAATGTTCAAACCTAATACCACCCACTTGAATTTTGAACTGGTTCACCCTAGGAAGACTGGACCATGTGGTTTTTCTGAGCTTTACATTCACAGGTCAATATGGATACAAAGCTAGTATGAATGACTAAGAGACCTACAACCTATAACTCATACCCAGAAGCAAGATTGTAAACAGGGCTACTCTAGATTATACATATTGCAGCATAAATTTATATATTTTAAAACATTTAGATGCTACCGTTCAGAGGTTCAAGGGAGAACACAATAAATATACAAGCATTAAAAATAACAGAACTTAGTATTAGAATTAAAAGATCTGCCAGTAGGAACAGCCTTATCAAATATACTAGATATGTTGTCAGGATATATCCCACCATGCAACATATTAACCATGCCAATCATTACTAAATCTTGACAGAAGTTCTAGAAATTTGTTGCCGTGAGTTTCATTCATTCAGTTCTTCTTGTGCTTACACGCATACATGCAAGTGGCTCTTTGGGTAGGCTGGGGCAGTGTGTAGTGACAATTAAAGTGGTATAAAACCAGCGTAAACTACACCTACACCTTCCCAGGAACCTTGTTTATTGGATTCAAAAATCCTATTGCCTACAATACACTGAACAATCAAATTCAGAGTAGCAATGCTATTACGAGATCTTAAATTGCAGACAAGAATGAGAAAGAATTAAAGCAATATTTTGGCAAGTTTTACAGATGCAGAATATTGCTTTCTTAACTCTTGAGCTGTAATTCCAAGATCACTTATGGTTGCTTCACCAGATGCATGTTCTGCTTCTTAGAATGGCAGTCATATTATGTAAGGCAGGGATGGGCCCTCCAGAAATTGCTGAGACTCCCTTCAGCCCCAGCCAGCATGACCCATGGACAAGGAAGATGGTGATTACCCTGTGGCTCCTCCCACTCTAGTATCAACCTTTAGGAAACTGGATGAACTCTGGCACAAAGAAGAGCCTCAAAAGTGGCTCCTCCCAGACTGACTGCTTCCTACCTGGTGATACAGATACAAGCAGTACTGCTGCTGGGATAATGTTAAGAGCCTAGCCTAGATGTGTGAAGTGCCACTTTCTTGGGAAAATATCCGATTGAAATGAATAACATTCACTTCCTTATAAGTATGCTTATTAGGCTTATCTTCCTTTAAATATTGCTGTGACCTGACACTATTTTCTTATCTGTGACATTAAATGTGTATGTGTACACACACAATATTAGTGGCTATGTGATGGAAAGAGTCTATTTAATTACACAGCTCATCAGTCGAAATGTATTAAGTCAAGTGGGAGGAAAAGTTGACCCTTTGCAGCAATCACATTAATTAACAATAAATAAATAAGTGGGACATTTCCACTTTAAGTGCTATTAAATTCCTGTCTGAAGGCATGCCCACTGAAAAACTTGAGAACTGGGTATTTTATTATTGGACAGTTTTATAATGTAACTGATACTCAGATATTGTTACCCAAAGAAACTTCAGTAATAATATCCCCACTTATACATATGGTGGATTTAATGACATTTTAGGTATTCAAGGTCACTATGCTTCCCTATAGAACAGTGAACTTCACACATCAGAGCATAGCTGCCAAGTTTTCCCTTTTCTCACGAGGAAGCCTATTCAGCATAAGGGGAAATCCCTTAAAAAAAGGGATAACTTGGCAGCTATGCATCAGAGATAGCAGTCCTGCTTTTGATCCTGTAAGGACTCATGCCACAATGATAAACAGGTGAATCAAGAATCCCTGAGTTTGCAGAGGACTACTCACTCTGACTATTTAAAGGAATTAAGAATTAAGTTGAAGTTATTGGAAAGACTCTTTACATTCTAGCTAATGGATCTATACAGAGACATCATCAAAAGAGATGAGTTATATTCAGTAGATTAAAAAAAAGCCAGGCTCTGACTGCTGAGAATTTTTAATATGCTCTCCAGAGTAGACTACAGACCCTCAAGGAAAACTCATAGGTGTTTATCAACATCATGCTGAGATAGAAGTTGATTCTGCTAGCCCATGGGCTTTTTCACCCATCATCTTTCTCAGCAAATCCCTCCTTTCTAATTTGCTAGAGGAAATTAGCTGAACAGGATAATGAGAAACTAAAGCCTCTCTGCCAGTGGTGACTTCTTCTCTCTCAGCATGACATCAGGCCAAATGCCTCCGAGCTTTTCTCAAGTGTCAATCAGAGCCTGGGTAGCTTCTATTACAGTGGCTATAATGTGTGGCCAGTCTCCAATAATGTTTTTAAGTCTGGGAGATATTCAATAAAATGTATATTCTAGTGAATGAAGCTCGTTCATTCAATTTACTGCCCTAGGAGAATCCATCAATTTAAGCATCATTTGTGAGAATAGGACTACAAACACACAAATTAGATTTAGGCAATCTGGATTCCTCAAAGTATTCAGATATTGACTAATGTGATCATGAACCTGTTCCACAATGCTCCCCGCTGTACACAAACCAGAAAGCATTAAATGAACATTTGAGCCTTAATAGTACCTCACATGTACTTCAGCACTTTGCAGAGGGAAACTATTTACAGGCTTTCTGGGTTCCTACTCACATAATCCCAGGCAGTCTCTTTGAGGTTCGCTCTTGCCAACAGAGCTGCTTGGCTCCTTTACTTACTAGTTGATCAGTTGCTTGCTTTCTGCAATTTCTGCCTTTATTGCCATACTTCTTTCTCACACTTGGATATTCTCAACTCTCTCTGTGTTTTGAACTATCAGATAAACCCATGTCACAAGGTGTTTTCAGATGTAGGTTGGCATGGAAGTGACCAAATAATGTAAAATGTATGGGGGGAAATCCTACCTTATCACAGACACATAGCTAATGCATTTGTTGTTGTTGTTATTTAGTCGTTTAGTCGTGTCCGACTCTTCGTGACGCCAGGCACTCCTGTCTTGCACTGCCTCCCGCAGTTTAGTCAAACTCATGTTCGTAGCTTCGAGAACACTGTCCAACCATCTCGTCCTCTGTCGTCCCCTTCTCCTAGTGCCCTCAATCTTTCCCAACATCAGGGTCTTTCCCAAGGATTCTTCTCTTCTCATGAGGTGGCCAAAGTATTGGAGCCTCAGCTTCACGATCTGTCCTTCCAGTGAGCACTCAGGGCTGATTTCCTTCAGAATGGATAGGTTTGATCTTCTTGCAGTCCATGGGACTTTAATTATGCATGCTGATGATTAAATTGTCCTTCCTAATACTGAACCACCAAAGTTTTGGAAAGCTGATCAAATTTATATCCCTGGGTATATTTGTTTATCACTTTTATCCACGGAGAATGCAATATCTTAATTGTGAGGCTTTCCCCCTTTCCCAACAAATAAATAATAGCTGATATAATTCATACAAAATAATCTGACAAACTTTTACAGACTTAGACTTATTTGCATTTCTAATGGTCCCTGTGATCACCATAGTACTGGTACTGTTGGGACGTTGTGATTGGAGGTCTCTCCTGTTCCACAGTATTTCAATCAACACCTTCAAGATTTGTTTTCAGTTTTAAGCTCCATACCCTCTGCTATTATCTGCAACTATGAACAAGGTGGTTTAAATTATGCAAGTTAAGGCACTGGAAAAATTAAAACTTCTAATCCATTTTATTTTATTCTAATCCATTTTATTTTATTTTTTAAAAAACAACCCTGCTTATGTTACAATACTTTGTTTTAATGAGTATCTCCTATGGCTGCACAAAATTCTGCCTGCTCCCAGAGGAAGAAATAGAAAAGGGCTATTACGCAAGATATTAAATTCCTTTACATGCTTTGCTATGGTTAACATATGGTTGAATGGCTCCATCTACTGGTTTTTAGAACACCATGCAACCATCTAGTTCAGTGTTTCACAAACCTCCCCACCACTGCACAGACCACTTGGAAACTGCTAACCACTTAATGACTTTTCTGCCTCTCGTAGCAGTTGCAATGCACTGTGCTAGATGTTATGTTTTTATTGCTGCTTTTGCTTTGTATACGTTGTCATTACAGATTGAATTGCAATACAGTAAGATATATACAGTAAGATACAAATATGAATATTTCTTGAACCACAAATCCCCAGATGCAACAGACAACCAGAATAAAGCTCATGGAGCACTGGCGATTCGTGAACCACAGTTTGGGAGCCCCGATCTAGTTGCTTAAACATAGCATTTGCAGCTGCAGTTCTAAAACTACTAAGGAGTAGTCCCACTAAAGTCAGCCAAGCTCAGGTTTTCTTATGTAATACTATAGTTTCAATCTATTATTAGATGGAATTTTCTGCAGTTTAGGCAGCAACTCTATAAACACAACTGTGAGGTTGTATGAAACTAGATGTCATATTTGAAGTTTTCATGAATAGACATTAAATCCTCTGCCTCCTTACTTCTTCTGTGAGTAAGCTACATAGAACACATTGGGATTTACGTCTGAGTAAACATGCATAGGATTGTTCTGCATGTTACTTGATTCATTTGTTCTGGATTGCATATGGCTCCCACCCTTTAACCTCACAAATTATTGGTTTTTCTGGTCAGCAGGACACGAGAAATCTGACATTATTGAGCTTATAGGACCTGCCTTCTTTCTTTACACCAGATAAAGTCTCTTAGAAAATACACATTTAATTTCCTGAATTCTTTCTTCCTAGAACCCCCCCCCCCTCCAATTTGTTCTCACATTTCTCTGGGCAGAAACATCCCTATTGGGCAACCAAGGAACATGTGTTATTTAAAAATTGTGAATGCACTTTTGTTGCTCTATATTTTGTTTCTTTGGAAAAACTATTAACAAGCTTCATCCACAATACATATTTCACGTATTATAGGAGAACTTTCCAAAATATGAATAGTCCATAAAAATGATGAACAGGTGGCAAACCTAGGGGTACCCACATTTGCCAAAACAAAGCATTTGAAAGGATCATTCCTGGAAGGCACCAGGATGGGGAAGGCTGTACTAATCCTAGGAATATGAACCAGAAATTGTAGGGGGAAATGGTGTTAAAGAACAGCAAGTCAGAGAGATGACAGCAAGCAGAACTGAAAGATGACCATAGACTTCAGCCCCAGTATTCACATTATTCTGTCAGATTGGAAGATGATTCAGTATGATTTCTATGCTATCGTCCTCCCTATACCTAGCATTAGACTATTTCCCAAAGGGTTGATGATGGCATGGACACAACCTGTGGCATGAGCTCTTCACATGCAGTTGAGGGCTTCCCAAATTGGTTCAGGCAGCTGCATATCATATATTTAAAGCACACTCAATGCACATGGCTTCCCCCTAAGAATCTTGGGAATGGTAGTTTGTCAAGGGTTCTGGGAATTGTAGCTCAGTGAGGGTAAAACTAGTTATTATGAGGAACACCATCTCTGATTCTATCTGAATTAGTGATCAAAGGTTTTTAAAGACTTTTTTTAAAAAAAAATCCTGACTGCTATTTCTTGAGTCACTTAATTCCTGGAACCTACTAATGTATTTATTATTATTGCTTTAGTTGTCCAGGCAAGGGGCGATCAAGGCCCTTCTGGTCCAGCAGGCCCTCCTGGTCCAAGAGGACTCCCAGGCCCTGCAGGGGCTCCAGGAAAACCAGGATATGGAAGCCAAGGACCTCAAGGGCCACCGGGACCCCCAGGACCCCCAGGACTTTCAACCGTTGGAAAGCCAGGCCTGCCAGGTTTGCAAGGAAGGCCAGGGGAAAGAGGACTAACTGGTGAAAAAGGAGATATGGGCCCCGCCGGTCTCCCAGGGCCAAGAGGTCCCCCAGGGGCCCCTGGAATTCCTGGTCCAGCTGGGATATCTGTTGCTGGAAAACAAGGGGTGCCAGGGCCACAAGGGCTAAGAGGTGCCCCAGGAGAAAAAGGTGAGCCAGGCATTCCTGGTATCAATGGACAGAAGGGCGAGAGCGGATATGGGGCTCCAGGTCGCCCAGGAGAAAGAGGTCTGCCGGGGCCACGGGGACCTTCAGGCCCTCCAGGACCAGCAGGGGTAGGAAGGCCTGGGGAAAGGGGATTTCCAGGTGAGCCAGGTATTAAAGGGGAGCGGGGTTTTCCAGGCACCTCAGGCCCAATTGGTACCCCAGGTCCACAAGGCTCTCGTGGGGAACCTGGAGAACCAGGAGTAGGAAAACCTGGACCAAGTGGACCACCAGGAATACCAGGGGTCCCTGGAGCAAAAGGACTTCCAGGTCCCTCTGGCCTTCCTGGGCCTTCTGGTCTCCCAGGATTTGGGAAACCAGGGTTGCCAGGGATGAAGGGACAGAGAGGACCTGAAGGTCTCCCTGGTGCCCCAGGAGCAAAGGGAGAACAAGGACCAGCTGGTGCTCCAGGTGAACCAGGGCCACTCGGACCACCTGGGAATGTAGGCCCTCAAGGGCTCAGAGGTGCAGCAGGTGAAAATGGCCTCCCTGGACTCAAGGGTGAGAGAGGCCCTACAGGTCCAGCAGGATCCCCAGGGCTTAAAGGGGAGAGGGGTCTACCAGGACTGCAGGGGAAATCAGGATACCCAGGGGAGCCAGGACTTACTGGCCCAAAAGGACAACCAGGTTTGCCAGGTCCAAAAGGGGATGCAGGGCATGCTGGGCAACCTGGCCTACCTGGCCCAATGGGATCACCAGGACCTAAGGGAGTGGCAGGAGTCAATGGTGAACAAGGCCCTAGAGGACCGCCAGGAATACCTGGTACAAAAGGACCAATTGGTCCTCCAGGTATTCCAGGATTCCCTGGCAGTAAAGGGGAAACGGGTGCACCAGGATTACCAGGCCCAGCTGGTATTGCTGCAAAGGGTTTAGATGGGCCTATGGGACCTCCAGGACCACCAGGCCCCAAAGGCCACAATGGAGAGCCTGGTTTGCCAGGTCCTCCAGGTCCTCCTGGACCTCCTGGAGTAATCCCAGGAGGCCAGGCCCTGGCCGGAATGCCTGTTATGAAAGCTGGTGAAGTGCAAGGTCTAACTGGCTTTCCGGTGTCAGCTTTCACTGCCACTCTTTCCAAAGCTTACCCTGCATCAGCTGCCCCTATCAGATTTGATAAGATCCTGTACAACAGACAACAGCACTACGACCCCAGGTCAGGGATCTTCACTTGCAGGATACCAGGACTTTACTACTTTGCTTACCACGTGCATGTGAAAGGGTCACATGTTTGGGTAGGCCTGTACAAAAATGGCTCGCCCATCATGTACACCTTTGATGAGTACCAGAAAGGCTACCTCGATCAGGCTTCTGGCAGTGCTGTTATTGAGCTCATGGAAAATGACCAAGTCTGGTTGCAGCTGCCCAACAATGAATCGAACGGCCTGTTCTCTTCAGAGTACGTTCACTCCTCCTTCTCAGGTTTCTTATTTGCACAAATATAACATTCTGCTACCCCCAAAATATAGTATCTTATTATTTGTGTTTCTACTTGTAGATGTCCAGCAGAGACTAGCTGAAGAAAGTGTGAAATTAAATTAAATTAAATTTCAAAGGCAAATGCTACAGGATGTTTATCTTAGGTGCTGTTTTTAAAAGACATTTTAAATAAGGGGTTGGGAGTCTGTGGCTCTCCAGAATGTTGCTGGATTCCAACTCCCAGTAACCCCAGCTAATTGTCAGGGATGATAGGAGATGCAGTCCAACAACATTTAGAAGGCCATATGTTCCTCACTCCTATTTTAAAGGGTGATGTTCAACAAACTATAATTGTATTTCAGTGCAATACTCAACAATGTATTTAACCTGCCCAAACACTGAGAAATCCCAGTTGTAATTGCCAGGATTAAATCTTAAAAATTGTAAGGCTACGGGGTCTTATCATTTACAGAAGTGTAGAAAAGAAGCATTTCTAAAGATCTAAAGATCTAATGCTACTTACTCTTTAATAATCTGATTAATGATACAGTACTGGTTTAAATAAGTTTATTTTCCCCTCGAAGTAGATTCAAAAATAAATTTCACAGTTAAAAGAGGCTGAACTCATAGGTGAAAGACACTATGGCTACAAAGTTATTTCTTTTGAAATCAGAGAGGCTAGCTTATCACAGAAGTGTATTTCGGGTAGGAGTTCACTGGCAAACTCATATACAAAGTTCATACGCATGTGATCACTGCTATTATCACTCACAAATCTAATGTGAAACTACTATAATTAGTCATTAGGAATGATAAAGATTGTCACATTGGTTAATTAGTTAACAATGTGTTAAGTTCTATAAGATAAAATTAAATATAAGGTGCTACAGACTAACTGGAATATTCTGAATAAAATTAGTTTAGCATGGTTAGGTTGTGTCAAAAGTCTCTTCCAAAAGAAAATATTCATTCAAATGCTTTTAAATAGCCTCCTCTCCCTTACATACATTATGGCATTGAGAGAATGATAAATGAGGGTGGGGAGCGAAGTATTATTTAAGTTTATTAGTTTTACACTATGGTGCTTGTACAATTATTCACTTATTGTACCAACATGAGACCAGTTACATTTTTTAACATTAATATTTCATCCCACACTAAGTTCTTGATTATGTTATTTTTGTCTGTGTGAAATAAAATAAATGGTCTTTATTATATTCATTTGACACCAGCATGTTACACTTTGTTCTAAAATGTCCAGTTGTGTTTGTCAAACGTGATTTTTAAAAGCTGTATTAATAAAAAACTGAAATAAACCTATAGAATGCTTATTTGTCTTCTATCTATGCATTCTGACACTCCAACAATGTGTTTTGCTTCAATTTGGCTCATTTTACAAAGGTGCTTATTTCTGGAGTGAACATGCATTTCTACTCAAGAGTAAGCAACTAAGCGAAATAAACCTATAGAACGCTTATTTGTCTTCTATCTGTGCAATCTGACACTCCAACAATGTGTTTTGCTTCAATTTGGCTCATTTTACAAAGGTGCTTATTTCTGGAGTTCACATGCAGTTCTACTCAAGAGTAAGCAACTAAGCGAAATAATAAAAAACTGAAACCTATTTCTGTTTTGCTTGCCATTATTTAGTACAGTACTTTTAAAATTGTTTCTTGGAATCATGGGGTTGTGGCAAAGCCATTGTTGTTTTCCCAAATGACTAGACTGACAAAAAGCTGTACATGATATATATATATATTTAAAAATAAGAATTTTACCTGAGAATTTGTTCTATTAAAAATATGAGTGGGGTGTTTAGCTACCAGCTACATGGCTGCACTGAAAGCAAAACAAGCCCAACTCTATCTGAAAGGATGCAAGTGCTGTAAGGCGAACCTTGAAGTCAAAGGTACTACTATCCCAGTACCATGCAGCCTAAGTCTTTTAAGCCATCATCTTGATCCACAGAACTTCAAAGGAAGGAGGAGAATCTGTTGTGGAGATATAGACCCGCAGGTACAAGGGTACATACAGGTTTTAAGTATAAAAATACAGATATAACTCCCTTTCAACACTGTGCAAAGCTTCAGCATCAATCTCTGAATATAATTTATTATATTGTTACATTTTTTTTGGAACCTGCCCTCAGAAGTGAATTCTGAAATGAGGGTGGGGTGGGAGACACCTGTAATAAATAGAAAGCAGGTAGTCTAGGGATGTCCCTTCTCCCTGTTCACCGTCCACTTAAAAGCCTGGAATAAGCTATATATGACAGTTACCTCCAGCAAGTTTTTCACACACACATCCAGTCAGATTATGTACATCTTACAGCATGATATGATTGAAGAGCCATTCCCACCTCCATGCCATATCATGGGTGAGGAACTCTTGCAGGGCCTCCTGGAACAGACATCCCTCAGACCTGACAAACAGGCCTGGCATTAAACACACTGGGTGTTTCCAGCCCCTTAACAATGTTGCTGCATGTATTGCTCTGCAGTGAGCTTGACCCTGGGTGGGATTTAGGCTGGAAACAGGCATTCAGAGGGAAACATAGAAATTTCCCATGCTGTGTGAGGGCACGAGGTGAGCATTGGCAAGGGAGAAAAAGGAATGGACAAATGGATGTTTCAGGCAAACACAGAACTGGGAAACACATTTTTGTCACCAAGCATCTCATTCCATTCTTAGATGCAAATCTTCTAAGCACAAGTATAACCCTAACTTAACATCACTTAACTTGGAAGACTTTCATCAGTATAGAAGTGACTTTTACCGTAGTGCACTTCTATGCAATGGTTATAGTTTGGTCAAGCTAACCATATATATGGTATTGAATGGGCACATTCAACACTCAGACTACTAACTGCCATGAACTGTCAGATACACAAAGAGTTGTTGTTGTTGTTGTTATAAAAAAATGACAATGAATTTGCTTACCTTTAAAAGCTGAAGCTTTATAATTATGCTGTATGGCAGCAACCATATCCTTCCAAAAGTCATACTTTCGCCTAGGACTATGCTGTAAGCAAAAAAAAAAATATTTTAAAAAATCAAGAAATCTTTTGAGCTTCCTCAATTAAAAGTCACTCCAAATTTTAACAGAATAACTGTGAGTTTCATAAATTAGTGATTTCAAAGGGAACCTGCAACAGCAGCAAAAAATGTAGATTGACGAGCTCATGTTCAAAGGCCAGACAGCAATGCTCTCTTCTATGATTTTTTGTTTCATTTCCCCACCCCTGGTTGAGTTACAATACCTCCAGAGCAAATGGCTGTACTTTGCCTGAGGGCCTCTGAACTTTGGAACTCCTTGCCACACGGAAAACACAGTGGCAAATAATTTAGCAATTTCCAAAGATGGATGAGACACATTATTTCTGTAACTGCCAGCTGATTATTCCAAACTTTGCCTCCATCTGCCTTGGGGTGAAATTTTTGTGAACCACTTTTATAGTCTATTCTGTCACCTCATTCTGCTGTGTGTATATAGTCCATGCCTGAGAAAGGGAAATGGATGGGGATTTAGATAGGAGTTACAACACAGCTCAGGTTTTAACTGACACTGAAAGGCAACGTCTTGTTTCCTTATCTGTTAACAACCTATCATGAATAAAAATGCAATAATTAATCTTGCGATACTGAAATATGCAGATCATTCTGCATCACTTACTGTGTTGCTATTTTGGGTGGGTGGGGGGAATCTTCTACCACAAAATCTGAAACTAAACTGGCAGACTGATGTTATTTACAAAACAGATTAATCACAGGCATCACAGGGGCATGAAAGTGTTTCGGTTTCTGCTCTTCATTTTAACAAATCTGTCTCTTTGCAGTTCAGCTGTTGTAGTAAATTGTTCTCCTTAGTGACATGCCTAAAATTACTTAAAAGCTTTGCTATACAGAAGTGCTTCAACATGGGCCTGCGAAGGCAGCAAACTTTGCATGCCAACCAAAAGTAATACAAACACTTTTCTAAACACAGAGCTGGAGTTACAAGGTTTGGAGTGCTCAGCAAACAAAGAAACAAACAAAAACATCCTTATTTGCCCCAAACACTAGGAACCAGGCCAAATCCAGGCTGAGATTCCCTCTCCCCATGACCCTTGCATGTAAAGGAGAGATAACACATTTTCCCACTTCTTAGGCCTACTTTTTCCACCCCAGCTTTCAAAGCACAGGACCTGCCCTTTCACTGAGCAGAGTGACAGGTGCAAGTGGCAAATGCAAGGGGTAGGGGCACAAATCTATGTCTTTCACCCAGTACTGGCTCCAACTTGGGGGTGGGGGAGGAACCTTTTGGCAAGATGCCATCAGTGGTCCCCCTTTCTTAGTAGGCCTCCCTCCTCCTCTCCAAGGAACTGCTGCCTGTTCACTTGCCCTATCCTTCTGGGCCCAATCTGCACTGTTTCTTTACCAAGATTCAACTGCAAGTGCTCTCAGCTTCAGTACAAGGAATAGGTGTCTGTGTGTTGTACCTTATCCTTCACATCAGGCAGCAATATGGGTCACACACACACCCCACAAAACCACTGGCTTCTAATCAGTGCTATTTTTCTAGAAAACCATGAACATCTCCCTTGTTCTCTTAGAATGGCAAAGGCTGAGAAGTGCCGGAACTGAGTTTTGGCGAGTTTTGGCTGAAAAAAGCCCTACTTCTTAGTGTGGCCTATAATCAGGAGCACTGGCGGAGGAAGAGGGTGGTGGGGGCTTGCTACGCCTCCAGGATGCATGCCACGCCCCCTGGGACACATGCCAGCAATGCCCACACTGCTCTCCGCCCCCACCCCCAGTGCTGGAGCATGAAGCTCCACTTCTGATCAGGAGTGGCCAATATTGGGGTTAATATGGTAATTACTTACTATTATTATTGCCACCACTGCTACTTTTGCCAGTGTAAGGAGGTGTGTCCTCTGAATATTACAAAAGCTATACAATGAGGTCCTTCTTTTTGTGTCCCTTCCATGGGAGATCTGGGGGGTGGCAACAGGAAAACAGGCCCTTCCAGTGGTGGATAAAATAGATAAAGAGGGTGTCAAGTATGCTTCCCTGGGGAGAGCATTCCCCAGTAAGGCACACCTGACACCGTCTTTATTTGTAGGCACTCCTCTTTGCCCAGGTTTTTGGTCTTTAATTTGAAGGGTTTGGGGCAATTGTGGCCTCTTTCAGCTGGGCAGGATCTATAAGACTCATATTTTATCCTTGCAGATTTTGTTTTAGACTTTTATTGGTTGTATTTGCTTTAACTGATTCTGATGTAACTCGCTTTGGTTCACTTCTGTGATGAAAGGAGCTAACAAATGTAATTAATAATAACAGTGATTACGGTGCCAGGTGCACCTCTGTGGGGAGGAAATTCACCTGCTTAGGGGTTGCCATAAAGAATGGCCTCTCCTAGGCCGCAAACCCCTAAAGTTACAAACTTGGGTGAGTTCTGTCAGCGTATTTCCACATGGGGTGAGGGAGGTTCTTGTGGTTTGCCTATGCCCTTCAGTAAAATAAAGGAGAGTAACCACAATGTACGTTGCAGATAATGAAAAGCAGTTTGCCTGTTCAATCTGTAAAGTTTTTAGAACAGGTCAACCTCAAGACTCAGGACTGAAAACCAAAAGATTCATTTGTCATCCATCAGAGAAAACAGGTGTGAATTTAGAAAACATGTAGGAAGATGGTATTTAAGGGTTTATATAATTCACCATCTGGAAGCAGTGTTGTCTGTCATAGGGAAGGGGCAGGGCAGGGCATGGGGAGTGGGTGTTTCATCACAACCACAACAGGGGAGGAAGAGGGTTTGACTTCCCACCCCCAGCTTCTGCAATCCCAATCTCTAAAGCTGCTATTTGCATTCTAAATATGTGGATGTTGAACATCATGTCTAATTTAGCCCCAAGACCACTACTTGGCCACTACGCGAGGAAGCCTATTCAGCATAAGGGAAAATCCCTTTAAAAAAGGGATAACTTGGCAGCTATGCTACTTGGTCATCTACAGAAGTGACCCCTATGACTGCCATGGTCCAACTTATTCATTGCAATGGAACAGGTATATAAAAATCCATCACAGAAATTAAGTTCCTCTTGCAGCATAATTGTTAAGCAAGCCCATTATACAATACCTAAGCAAGGTGAGGAACAGAAAAAGGAGGAACACAAGGGAGAAAAAGCTCTCGAGCCCAGTAAAAAAAGCACTGTTAACACTTACTTTGTTTAAACTATCAACAATCCGTGCACAAAGAAGTGCCCCAGGCAGATCAAAGTAATTGTCAAAGGCATAATATTTAGCTGCAGAGAAAAATAAAAGAATTTTATTTGTGTATTGTTCATTAATATGATTTTAAACCCACCCTCCATCCAGTGGTTCCAGGGCATTTTGCAGTATTATTTAAAACAGCAACAATAGTCCAGCAAAATAAGAGCAAGCAAAATAATATATAATTAAAATTTCCTACGTAAAACACATGAAAGCTGCTCCCCCACACCTTCTTTCAATGTTGAAGATGTAAGAAGGCAGAGCCAGGCAAGAGGCCACAACATTGGGGGTGCTGCCAGTGGAGAAGCCCTGCTACCCTTTAATCGTATGCATTCCCTCCATGTGAAAGAAGCGCAGAACAGTGGCTAAAGATACCAAGAAATCCAGTCACAGATTCCTTCATAAATTTGCATACGTTAGCCAGTGAGGCCCAAGCTTCGTTAAATACATATTACTCTGGTACCTGAACGAGAAACCATTCCACTCATTGTCTTGAAGTGTCTCCATTCCTTCCTTCCATATGTATCTAAGATCTCTTCAGAGGTCATGTCTTTTGTGCCATGGCTTGCCCTGTTTAACATATATATGTACCAAGAATTAAAGGCATGGAGTGATACCCAACATTATTTGTACTGAGAGAAGACCCACTGAATTCACTGGACTTAAACAACTCAGAAGTCCACCAACATCAATAGGTCTACTCTGAGTATGACTTGGAATATCATTGCATGAATTGTATGAAATATTTCTTCTTCTTCTTTCCAAACAGGAGAGTCTAAAAAATCTGCAATGAGATCTAGTAGTCACTAGATCTAGTAGTCACTAGTAGTCACATTTATAATTTTGGGACTCAAATTTGGCAATATATATATACATTATAATACCAAATCTGAGTCATAAAATAATGCTCTTTAGGCATTTTTCTTGCTCTTGACTAATCTTTGGATTTAATCGGATCTGGCAGATCATTCCATTTGTCAGTTCCTGTCTAAAATTGCTAATATTTTTAGAGACTTGACATAAGAAGAGGGAAGGGGAAGAAAAGCTGAAAATCTAGGTAATGAATTCTTCCTCTGGTGTAAATAATAAATAGTATAGGGTTTTTTTTACACATTGCTTTCAACTCCAATAATTTTGTTAACTGACAACATTAAAGAATTAATTAACTTTTATCTGTATTTTGATTGGATTTTTACTTAACTAACTGGAAGAGTTGCTTTGCTACATTCCTCTGACAGTTGAAAGCTACTGGAAGAAAGTGTAGGATTTAGATGAGTAGAAGTGATTCATATTGTAGAATTATTATGATCAGTTCACAGAATAGTATGATGCTGCTTTGAAAACAGATCTCCCCCGCCCCACACAAAAATCCACAATTATAGGAACTTAAGTACAGCGTTTTTATTAAAATATATATAAAAAGTTACCTCAAAACAGTTCCATCCTCTGCGAGTTTAAGGAAGTTGCCATTTTCCATATCCAACACCAAGCCTTTAAAGCTACATTTGTTTGACCGATAAGGTAGAGGTGGGGAGCAGAGTGAGAAAGATTATACATTTAACCTTGTATACATTTAACCTTGTATTCCAAATATATACATGTAATACGGAGTGCAGCCTTAATAAACTTATGGCAGTAAGAGATACTTGGGGCAATGGAGGGAGAGGGGTAGAAAAGTTGGGAGAATTTGGTCAGAAATGGGAGCATAAACTGCCACAATCCACATGTTCATCAGTAAGGAACTGTTCAGGGTTTTTTGTTTTGTAGTCTGCAAACATTATGTAAACAACTGCATTATTTTCTACATTGTTTTTGGCTTCCATCAAAATGCACTGAAATTGGCAAAGTAATTAATTACATGCTGAAGTATGGGCAAATCTATCATTATTCCAAACAACCTAAGAGAAAATGGGTATGTTGAAAAGACTTATTGCCAGGCCAGGACCAATGGCAGGGGTAGGGCTCTCCAGACATCGTTGGACTCTAACTCTCTAAACCAGGCACCCCCAAACTGCGGCCCTCCAGATGTTTTGACCTACAACTCCCATGATCCCTAGCTAACAGGACCAGTGGTCGGGGAAGATGGGAATTGTAGTCCAAAACATCTGGAGGGCCGAAGTTTGGGGATGCGTGCTCTAAACCCTAACCAGCATTGCCAATGATTGAATATGATGGGTTCTCCAGATAATCTACAGGTTCCCCGTCACTTCTCTGAAGGCTGCATAGCCATTTGTGAGAGGTGTCCAGAATAAAGATTGCCTTTTTGATCTTCATTAGGCAGTGGCTGGAGGAAAAATAAAGCCATCCAGCTCAATTTTCTAGATGAGAAATTATGGATTCCATAGTGTCACTGAACAAAAGAACCACAGAACCAAGTGGTGAGGATGTACTTGAGCAGCAGGAAGTAGAGTTTAGCCAAACAGGACATACACCCAGGAAAATACTCTAAGTAACCCTTAAAGATACTGTATGTATGGGTGTGTGCTTTTAATGCATGTAATTAATGAGATGACAAGAAGTCTGGAAAGTTATTATTTTTAAACTGAATCACTTACCAGAAATCCCAGCTTTCAGGAGATACGTTCAGCAGTTCTTTATCATAACCTTTCTCTTTTACCATGTACTGAGCAAAGCTATCATATATAAGCTGCAAATTAAGAGAGATAGGAAGATGTAACACTACATAAAATTAAATATACTGAGACACCCTGAGATTCTGTCACTTCACACTTTAAAGTTTACCTTATTAGCTGCAGAAGAATGTTCTGCACATAAAAAGGCTAACATTTAGATTAATTCTTAACACTCACATTTCTTTACCCTCAAGGTGACATTTTGAGAATGAAGTGTGAAATGTTCTGAAATGTAATCCAGCCACACCTCAATGATTTCTTTTCTCCTTATGTCTCAAACATAGTTACTTATTTAACGTGGGCAATGCACACATAGAAAACTAGTTGAAAAACATGGACACTGGTACCAGAGCCTGCAATAAACCCAGATGCCAACTTTGCTGCCACATACACCCAGACAACACCATTACTGGCCCCAACAACATCCAACATACCATCTCAGGACTATTTAATTGCTCATCCTCTAACATTGTGTATGCCATCAAATGCCAACAGTGCCCTTCAGCTCTCTATATTGGACAAACAGGCCAAACCCTACGCCAAAGGATAAATGGACATAAATCTGACATCAGGAACCAGAAGACAGAAAAACCAGTAGGAGAACACTTCAATCTCCCAGGACATTCTATACAAGATCTCAAAGTAGCTGTCTTACTACAAAAGAATTTCAGAAATAGACTGGAAAGAGAAGTTGCTGAATTGCAACTTATCACCAAGCTCAAAACCATGGAGGGACCTGGTTTGAACAGAGATATCGGGTTCTTATCTCATTATACATGATAAGCGATCTTCAGCCATCTCAACCCTTGCTTTTTCATGCAAAACCATTTGCAGTCGTTTGCGGTCATCAACAGCTATCAGTCAGTCAATCACCCATTTCCACCACCCTTCTGAGTGATCCCCCCTCCCCATCCCCACCCCTCCCCACCCCTTCTCTACATAAGTGCCTGGAAACTTCCATTTCACTGTATCTGAAGAAGTGTGCATGCACACGAAAGCTCATACCAAAATAAAAACTTAGTTGGTCTTTAAGGTGCTACTGAAGGAATTTTTTTATTTTAGTTGAAATATGTGCATGGAAAGAGCTTGAGATGGTCCTCATCACTAGTTGCAATGTTTACATCAGGCATCCCCAAAGTGCGGCCCTCCAGATGTTTTGGCCTACAACTCCCATGATCCCTATCTAACGGGACCAATGGTCAGGGATTATGGGAATTGAAGTCCGAAACATCTGGAGGGCCGAAGTTTGGGGATGCCTGGTTTACATGGTGTGTACCTTGACAAACTGTTAGAAAAGTGAGATGCAAAAAGTGAGTTGCAAAAATATTGCAACTCGTGTTTGAACAATAAACGTGCAGTCTCTCTGTCAATAATGTGCACTCTCTTTCTCCTCCATTGGGAACAATCCTGTTGAGAAAGGCTGCCCTAGGAATTTAGAAGTGTGAGGGTAGGGTTCCCTATCTTCTCAAACTTCACTTCTTAGGACTCTTCTGGAAGAAGCTATTAAAGTTAAACTGACATAAAACCAGTTACAATTTCGTAAATTAAAGATGCCCATAGATTTTACACCAGGATAAAAGTTAAAGGTGAAGTTTTGCTCTGGTTGTATAAAAAAAAACCATAGATCTCATGCTTGTTGTAATTGTGCTGGACCCATGAAGGGAAACCAGCATTCTTCCCACACTAACTTTTATCACATGTGCTCTTGAATACCTGCCATTCAAAAGAGTGGCACTTCCACAACAGAAATTCCCAGGGGAGAGTTTCAAACCTTCATATAAATACTTGAGGATAAGGGGACAGAGGGGAGGAACAGACATTTGAAGATTGAGGTGTGTCACGTAGTGGTTAGAGTAATGGACTTGGACTTCGAATTTCAAATCCCCCCTCATTCACTAGGTGATTCTGGGCCAGTCACTCTCTCTCTGCCTAACCTACCTGACAGGATGTAGTGGGGAGGGGAGAACCATGTAGGCCACCTTGAGCAAGGAGGGACATAAAAATAGTAATAATAATGGATAGCAAGCACAGTAGGTGAGGAGGTTCAGCTTTGTCTGCAGCTTTGTAAATTACCTTGTTTTTTTAAACGAAAACAAAACAAAACAAAAACCAATGTGTTTTCCCCAAGCAAGACACAAATGTATTTCCTTGCACTGGTTATATTATGATTAATGTTTCAGTCTGTTCTGTAACTAACTTTAGGGGTTCGCCATAGGCTACATATTTTCAAAGTGTAGGGCATACATTTCTTACATGAATAAAACTCGGAAACACAGAAATGTAAGGCACCCGACATATTCAGCCTCCGGGAAATGGGTTGGAAGAAACACAAGGGCGAGTTGCTGGTACTTGATTCCCGCGCTGGCTCCGGGCATCTCTAAGCCCAGCATCCTGCCCTGACAGCGGCCAGCCTACGGGAAGCAGCTCCCGAGCCCTCTCCCCATCCAACGCTTGCCTACGCGGGAGTAAGCGCCTCCACGGAGCCCCGTGGCCCTTCCTTCCGAGTAAGCACGAGCAGCATTGCGCTGAAAGACTCCTCCTGCGGCTGCGCGCGGCTACTCCACTGACTCCAAGGGGCTGACTCTGCCCTGGGCAGCGAGCAGAAATGCGGCGCCAAAGGACTGGAGGGGGGCGGGAGTTTCCCCGCTTCGCCAGCAGGCCTGCAGACGGAGGAGGCCCGCCAAAACCACGCCGCCTCAGCCGAAGAGTCATAGCTGTCAAGTTTTCCCTTTTTTCTCGCGATGAAGCCTATTCAGCATAAGGGAATTTCCCTTAAAAAAGGGGAGAACTTGACAGCTATGCGAAGAGTCCCCTCCCGGAGACGCCCGCGGGGCCCGTTTCAGCCGCGCGAAGACGTCGCAGCGCCGCTCTCGGCCGGCGGTGGCGGAGCGCCCGGCTCAGGCTGCCTCGAGGGCGGAGGGGGCGGCGGAGCAGCGTGCGAAGAGCGGGGGCCGCTCCGGCTGCCCTGACCGCTCGCCTTGCCGCCCGCCCGCCGTCTCCCCTCGGCTGCCCGCCCCTCACTCACCCGGGCGCTCTCGACCAGGTGGTAGCGGCATAGCGCGTGGTCCAGGTCGAAGCCGATCACTTCGCAGGAGGCCAGGGAGAAGGAGGGCCGCGCCATGGCGGAGGAGGAGGAGGAGGAAGAAGAAGCGCACGAGAAGCACGAGGAGAAGCAGCCGCCGCCGCATCCGCCGCGTTTGCCCTCCACTGTTCCGGGAAGAGAAGCCGCCCGCCGCGCTCCTCCGGCCGCGCCTTTCCGCGGGAACCGAGGCGACTCAGGCTGCGGGGGCATCCCGCCGCTTCCGCCCGCCTCCTTTCCCCTTCCTTGGCGCGGCTCCGGCCAGGCCATCTGCACGCTGCGCCTGTGCCTGACCCTGGACGATCGGGTAGCGAAGTCGTCTTTGGTCCTTTCCTTTTTTCTTTAAAAAAGCGAAAACATCCCCCCCCCCTCTTGGACCCTTAAGAGGACTTGGCCAGAAACGCTTGTGCAACGAAAAGCAGGGCTTCCTTTGAAACAAGGGTAAGCCCAGGTCGCTGGACTTTCGGCGCTCGTTTCTGCACCTTCCGCAGATCTGTCATTACCAGTAATCAAACTGGTATATTAGGCCCCACTTTTTTCCTGCACAACTGCCCTGATTAAATCCCCTCTCTGTCTCTGCAGCTGCTTTTTACAAAATTACATTGGGCTCTCCAGGCACGGAGCCTCACTCTGAAATGCAGTTGACACTTGACTGAAATCTAGCTGAATCAGAACTGGAGATTTCCTGGCCTGTGGCTCACACTTTTAACCTTTAACTGTGACAAGTTCTGCATGAAGTGGGATCAAAATATTCAACAACTAAGATAACAACCTAGAAAACAATGATAATGCAATCAATTAAATGTTCCAGTAAAAAGCAGGCCAGAATATTTCCTTGTATAATAAAAGAGCTTTCCTTTATGGCATATAGGAAACTAAAAGCTAACAGCCCAGCCACAAGATTTTCTGTTCCAGCATATAAGTGCTTAGGGTGGGCATAGTGATTTCCCTCCCAGCTGTCATCTCCCAGCCTACATGCACTTAGCTGACTAGTGCAACTGTTTAAAAATAGAGGACATTACTGTGATTTTGCATTGGGGACTAATGCTGTAGCAGCTCATAGGCTACACAGTACTATCCTTGATTTATATGGCTGTTATTTATTTTTACGCATCTAATGCCAGGCATATTATTTTGCTCCCCTCCTCCTTGTTGGGTCAGGAGAGTGGTGTAGAAAGTTTCATTATTCAGCTATAGAAGGAGATGCATCCCAATCTGTGGATCTGTAGAATTAAGATGGCATAAAAACGTTTCAATGCACAGAAGTTTCCACGAAACATCGGGGGGAGGGTAGAACTTAGTGAAGTATTAAAAATGACTTGATTTAGAACCAGTGGCTTTTTGATGTGTTTTATTGTCATACATGGGAAGGCACTCAGTGCTACATTGAGCAAGGGCAGAAACAATGGTATTCATGTTCCAGAGTCAAGTATAGTTATAGCTATTAATACTCTCATTTATTGGCCAGGCTTGCCTAGAAATGGGCAATGGTTTGATTGGCCTTGTATGTATGGCTCTCCAGAAGATGTTTTCCATGTGCACATCTAGATTTTCATGCACTTCTAGATTTTCATGCACTTCTAGATTTTCCTAACAAGTGTCCAGTTTATCTTTGTTTTTCTGTCTTGTCTGGACCTCATGCAAGGACATTCCTAGATGTCCATTTCTCAGTGAGGACACAAAGACAATGTACAGAACTAAGAAAACACAGAAACAACATTACTATATTTGGGTATTATGTCCTGAATACAGATATTTACCAAGGCATATGTTTTAGAAGATGCACCATTGCTGTAGCCTCCAATTTGGGTGTTATAGATGTGCATATATGCCCATACACCCTATAGCAGGGGCACCAAAATATAGTAGTCCTTGGAAATACATACGGGTTTTCAGTCTGAAGTGCCAAGTTCCATGGGGCAGGGAATACCTAAGTTTTTCTTCTCTGAAAAAGTTGCCTTTTTGTTTCTGATATCATAGAATTGTAGAGTTGGGAAGGACCCTAAGCATAATCTAGTCCACCCCCTGCAATGCAGGAATATGCAGCTGTCCCATATGGGGATTGAACCTGCAACCTTGGCATTAACAGCACCAGCTCTAACCAACTTAACTATACAGGCTGTTTCCTGCTAATTATTTTTTCTTTACAAAATACTTTTTTTTGTAAAAATGTATACTTAAAGATGCAAATTAAATCCCTCCTCCCCCAGAAAAAAATTCATACAAAAACAACTGGCTTAAGATGCAATATTTTGATTCAGGCAGATTTAAGCAAATTGGTTTGATTTGCATGTGCAAATACACTAACTTAAGTGATTTGTAGTGCAGGCCATAATTCATTTTGCAAATGTGCATAGGTCTCCTGAATAACATTTTGTTTAAGTAAACCTAATATTAATGAATACTTTGAGCTACACATACACGGATAAGTAATAGCAATTTCCTACATGTAGCATGGGGAGACATTTGGTTGTTACTTTCCAAAACACAATTGTAAAGCATGGTGCCTATTAATGTGCAAATAATAGGTGTACTATATTCCTGAAACCCAACTGTTCCGGCTATAGTCTGTGATTTAATTACCCAGCAAAAAATAAATAATAAAATAATAAAGAGAAAACATAAAATAATATTGCAGTCAAGGTCTTTCCTATGTTAAAATAACTCCTAATTTGTTTATGGAATTATTGTCCTTTACTTGGCTGAGAAACGCGTCTTTTACAGCTGTGTTTAATCATTACAATTATTTTGTGTAAGTAAACAAGGCCTAAGCTGATAGTAAGTTAAATGGAACAGGATTTAATGGAATTAGAGGTAGCAGCAGGCTTTTATCAGGGAAAATGGCACTAACAACAGAAAACGTTCTGTGTAAATGATGTACATCAATAGACTACAAGCTGTGCATTTAAAGCAACTTTAAAATGCTATTATTCCTAGAAGTTGGTATTCTTATAAAATGCTAACAGCAGGAGGCACAGTGCAGGGACATTGAGCAGTTGAACCATTAGCTGTTTATACATTTCTGTACAGTTGTTATCCTGTTAACTGCACCAGTCAATTCACATCCACACAGCACTTATGCTTAAGATGAACCTACACATTTTCAACCTTGGCTCAAAAGTAATGATGAAAACCTATAAATAAACACGCACACATGAGGTCATATCAGGATTGGAGGACAAACTGTTTTAGTACTAGCACTACCCTCAAGTGTCAACTCTCACTCCTCCTCAAGATGTGAGCACACCTACCTGTCGCTCACAACTCCACATTCTCTAGATTGCTAAAACTATACCTCCAGAATCCTTTGCCAAGACAAATGGCCATTCTTCCTGTCCTGCCTATCTAAATTTCCTTCTCATTCAAATCTGCTACGTTACTAATCAAAGACGACACTGGGAATTAGTTGTAACTCAGTGGCAGAGCACAGGTTTTGCATGCAAAGAGTTCCAGGTTCAACCGCCAGCAACTTCAGGTGCAACTGAGAAAATAACACCTGTCTGAAATGCTGGAGAGCCACTGCTAGTTAAGTGTTGAAGATACTGAGATAGATGGACCAATGGTCTGACTTGGAAAAATCGCAGGATTCCACAGTACTTGAGATTTGCCATTGCTAAGTTAAGCAGATAACCAGCTTCTGCACCAATTTATATGAAGTAATTTAATAGCAGCAGCTATTGCTAGGCCAACCTCTTTCACAAGCTGAGGCACCATTCATTGTGACTAACCCTGAATATGCGTCAAGAATTTGTATGGAATTTGTGTTTCCTATGGTGCTGTTCTTGAAAATAATCCAGAAACATCAACGGGATGGCAGGACACAACATTTTTCTCTGGTCCTTTCCAGCTTTCACAGGCAACTATTTGTGAGCACAGTTCAAAGTGTTGGTTGGTGCTTTTGAAGCTTTGAGGGTTCTTTTTTTTTAAGGACTGGATACATTTAGAACCAGGGACCCAGGTGGCGCTGTGGGTTAAACCACAGAGCCTAGGGCTTGCTGATCAGAAGGTCGGCGGTTCAAATCCCTGCAATGGGGTGAGCTCCCGTTGCTCAGTCCCAGCTCCTGCCCACCTAGCAGTTCGAAAGCAGGTCAAAGTGCAAGTAGATAAATAGGGACCGCTCCGGCGGGAAGGTAAACAGCGTTTCCGTATGCTGCTCTGGTTCGCCAGAAGCAGCTTTGTCATGCTGGCCACATGACCCGGAAGCTGTCTGCGGACAAACGCCGGCTCCCTCGGCCTATAGAGCGAGATGAGCGCCGCAACCCCAGAGTCGGACACGACTGGACCTGATGGTCAGGAGCCCATTTACCTTTACCTTTATACTTAGAACCAGGGCTTTTTCAGAGGGAACTCACAGGAACTCACTTCCAAAACCTCTCAGGTGGGTTCCAGGCCTCTCAGGTGGGTTCCAGGCCATTGCCATTCTAAGCGAAAGAGGGAGATGTTTATGGTGAGTTCCAGCACCTCTTTTTCTAGAAAAAAAAGCACTGTTTAGAACCATCTCCTCTCAATGCTCTGAACAACATTGGTGGCCCCGCTCTAGATTCCCCAACTGACTTAGGTGCATCAAGGACTGTCTAGTGGGGACCTCATTTTTGGCAGGTTTGGAGGCTGACGGGTGCATTTCATCGTCACTGTGCTGAGGGAGGTAAGCTCATTAGTTTGTGGACTTTTTGTGCTGCCAGGTTTTTTATAGATTGTATCCAACTAAGGCCCCATCTAAACTTTATTTTAGTTTTACCTATTTTCATTTTACTGAAATTTATTTTTAGCCACTTTGACTTTTATTTTGGAGAGAAAAGACATAGTCACATATCGTAGTGGTAATCCCACTACTTATGAAAAATGTCATTATGGTAGTGGATATGTGCAGAATTATTCAGGAAAGTTCAATATGTTGTTGTATGCAACCTGTATTTACACTACACACACTTTTGACACATTGTTATCTTCTGAAAGCCAGACCTTTGGGGGAAGCAAGTGTGTGGCAACTATGTTACAAAACATTTATGGAATTGCAGCCCATTTTAGCCTTACCACACTGTTCTTGAAAACTCCACCCAACCTATTGTTATTCTGTCTAATGCGTTCCTATAAATGGTCTGGGTCTGATTAAGAAAAAGATAAGTGAACAGCTTTTAGCGCTGAAAAAAAGTTAGAGTTAGAGCTTCTTTTTTGCATTGGCAATCAAATAATTTGTATAAAGGAAGGGGTGTAAAATGTGTTTGCTCATTGGATCAGAGCTTACCATCCGTGTATATTGGCACTGGAACAGTCTCCTGAATATAGATTAAATCCTGGCATTTTATCAATGTATATTATTTTCAAGCAAACTGTATTGTTAGTGAGCATTGCCATTCACCTCAATATATTTATTTATAGTGCAAGCCCCAGAAATGAGGGCTTATTATATTTGATCATGATGTTAATAAGAGTACTAGAAATGAGTTCAGAGGCTAAGCAGGCAAGAACAAAACATGATACAGAGTTTCTTTAAACTGGAATGGGAGGGTGAATTGCTAGGAGGTGCTACTCCCTCCTTACTGTGAAGAGGTTACCTTTAGTAACTAATGAGTGGATGCATTTCTATCAATAATGTTCCTTGATGTCTGGAAAACTCATTCTTCTATCCGTGAAAAGTGGAACCCTTCAGCTAGCAGTCAGAGCAGAGAAATTCAAGTTGATTGTCTCTGGAAATCTTATATAGGCTCAGACATTTTGCTGCCTGCGGCAGATATCCTCCTCCATGCTATGATTATATAATAATAATAATAATAATAATAATAATAATAATAATAATAATAATATATCCTTATTTATACCCCGCCCATCTGGCTGGGTTTCCCCAGCCACTCTGGACGGCTTAAAACAGAAAATTAAAATACAATAATCTATTAAACATTAAAAGCCTTCAGATGTCTTCTAAAAGTCTGGTAGTTGTTTTTCTCTTTGACATCTGGTGGGAGGGCGTTGTTAATATATAATTGTTAATAAAGCCAAATACTGATAGATTGTACTTCAGACTGCCATTCATTCTACAGAATCTCAGGATGGACACACACACACACACACACACACACACACACACACACAACCTGGACAACATTAAATCACCGAAGGGCCATAAAGGTGTCAGCAGCAAAGATGAAATTATATCCCTTCACAATTTCATCCCCAAACATAAGTTTCCCTCAAACTTGGCACCACTCAGGGAAGCAAATAACCTTAATTAATTTGCTGGGAGACTCTTCCTAGATGAGTTTTACACACAACATTAAAAAGCCTCTTTAAGCGTTCATTCCTGTTATTTCTACAATTTCTACAATATACGACTCCTGTTGATATAAGACAGGCCATGGATGAGCAATATACTGTTACTAGCTAGCACAGGGGATCCCAAACTGTGGGATGTGAACTTCATTCCTGTGGTCTGCGGATTTGTGGTTGAAGGTGGGAGATGGCATAGAATCATAGATCATAGAATTGACCCTGCAGTCCCCCTGCAAGACTGTTCATGAAGCTATCATCTGCGCAAGTGCAATGGCTGTCTCAAATGCACACACCTCAGCTTAACTGTGAAGTGGCATATGCTTTCCTTGTGGATTGAAGCTGGTTTGAGGGGGAACGCATCGAACGAGTTTCTCAAGAAACTGCAAGATAGCTCTGCATTGTGGGAGGGCAGTGGAGGCAGACTGTGTACTGTTTATATGAGCAATGTGACTAAATCACTATTGAGGATATTGCTTTGCTGTGGTGATTGGTTATGTATAAAATGCAGATAGACTGGGTGAACCACTCTCCACTTTCCTTCAGGGTTGCTAACCCAAGTCAGCAAATTGCTGCTTGGTTCTTAAATTCAGAGTTAGATGACTAAAATGAAAACATAAGCCAATGCATCACCACTTAGCTGCAAGTACTGCGAAATAAATCAAGCAGTTAGGTCTGGATATTCTGGAATTTTGTGGAAACCCCCCTTCCTCAAAAAATTAGGTTTGTTTTCTTCAGATCCAAAGAATTTTCTTATTTGTAACATGTATATTCCTCTTTTTCTTCATCTTATTCTTATAACAACCCTATAGGAAGAAGAAGATGAACAAAGTATGACAGCATGTTATTATTTATTACGGTATTTATTTAAAATTATTGGTTCTGAGGTTGCAACATAGATGGGCCCTTAATTTACGTATTAATTAAATTTATATCCCAGCCTCCCTCCCAAAGGAGCCCAGGGTGGCGACACCTAAAACAATACAATTATAAAAACAAATTTTCAAACATCCAGAACAGTTTTAAGAATTAAGAATTTCTAAAAGCATTGAAAAATAACCAAATTCCTTCATGTCTAATAACTTCAAGGTGGCTGTGGATGGTATCTTCCACCCATTGCCACGTAATCGGGAACGTTTAAAATTTCTTCCTGAATCTTAAGAATGAAGGAGATGGGTGCACCTCAGCGGGGAAGGCATTCCACAATGTGGCCTGGCCATCTGGGAAAGATTCCTGGATTCCTTCTGAACATGAAATAAAAAAGTGCAAATTCATTGTGCAATGAAATGATCATCAGGTGAGGCACTGTCATCAAGGAGAGAGTGGTGTATGCGTTTGAGAGACAGCAACACACACACAGTGACCAAGACAGAAGGAAAAAAGAGCAAACCAGGAAATGCATACAAAAAAATAGTTTGTCCACAAGCAACTCAGCATATTAAAGCAACAAGGCAAGTTAGGTTGGTTATTCATTACCAGGAGCTACAATGTGTGCAGAGCCTCCCTTCTGCCAGAGTACATTTAAAGAGAATAAAGGGAATGAGGAGGTGCAAAGATAGGGAAGTTCAGCTGGAAGCTCTCTCTACTGTTTCTGTTTACCTGTTCTGTTGCTACTAGATTTTTTGGCCCCATACGTGACGATTCAGGTCTTTCTGTCCGATCAGAAGAGGAAGTGAAAAAATTCCCCTGACATGAACAATTGCACTTCAGTGCTCAGATTTCAGTCCTGAGCGTGGAGCTGGAAGGCAAGGAGGAAACCCTTATGGTGAAGAAGACTTGGAGGGGGAGAAGCAGAGAAGAGGACGCGTCCAGTGAGATCGTTTGCCTTTTGTACTAGAGGAAGGAGTCCTGGGACAATTTTTGAAATGACGCCGAATGGAAAAAAATGGGTGTGAAGGGATCGTGAATGCTTCAGGATAGGAAGAAGGGGACTGAAGGAATACAGGCCACAAGCAAGAAGGGGACAGAATGGGGAACTGCTGTCAGAAATATTGTGCATGTCTGGAGCCCTATATTCCTTGGCTTTTCAACTGTGGGACTGAGGATAAGCCTGTGGGGCCAGACCCCCCGGGCCCTATTCCTCCACCCAGCCCAGACCCACTGCGTCTTCAGACTTGCAAATATGTGGCCCTGTTTGATTACCAAGCCCGTACAGAGGAAGATCTGAGCTTCCAAACTGGAGATAAGCTTGAAGTGCTGGATAAATCTCAAGGGAGCTGGTGGTTTGCAAAGCTGCTGGTGGAGAACGGGTCTGCCAAGCATGGACAGAAGCGGCAAGGCTACATTCCTGCCAACTATGTGGCTCCTGACCAGAGCATTGAAGCTGAACCGTAAGTTCTGAAATGCATATTGTTATGTGGTACAGCTGACATATAGCAATATCTAGACTGAGAGCTGTGGGGGGTGGGGTTGGGGAACCAGGGCCGGCGCGTCCATTATGCGAACTAGGCAGCTGCCTAGGGCACCAAAATGGAGGGGGCGCTGGCCAGCCTGCCCGCCGCCCGGTGCTGCCTGGCGTCACCTCCACTGCTCCTGTCACCTGTTGAGCGGCTTCAGGCCGCTCTCCTGAGGCGCGCGTGTGCCTCAGGAGAGCGGCCTGAAGCCACTCAACATCTGACAGGCGCAGTGGAGGCGGCCCCAGGCTTGCGCTCCCCGCGCAAAGCTCCAGAGGCGTGCGGGGAACGCGAGCCTGCGGCTGCCTCCTCCGCATGCTTCCAGATAACCTGTTTATTGAGCATTCATTCTGATTTGTATGCATGGAGATTTCAGAGAACATCCTATCAAGCAATTGTTATCCCACACTTTCTAGTGCATTTTCCTATCACTTTCATTGCCACAAAATCCTTTTTTAAAAATAAAAAAAACATGTTTGTTGAGCAAAAGTGCCAAATCCACTTTAAGTGTACAACCTGATTTTGCCAATATGCAGTTGCATCCCACCTGTGAAATAATGACAACCTGAAAGTGGTAATTTAGTAGTGACTTTTAATTAAAGCAACAGAGCAAGATAGTGACCTGGGTCAGATGTGATAATAAACCATGATTTATTGTGATGGGGATGAGCTGTAACAAGTCCGCCTCTGGCAAGACTGTGAGGAGGAAATTTGAGGTGTTCACTTCCTTTAAAAAAAATTAACCATAGGTTGTCATTTCATCCAAACCTTATAAACTGCAGGTAATCTTTATTATGGTTTATTAGAAACAAGCAGACTTCAGACGATGGGACACAAAGCTGTTTTGTTCAATCAACCAGTTAAGAATAACCACAGTTTAGGATTTGGTTGCACTGCTAAACTGCAACTTGTCCAAACCAGAAGTGAAACTTTTGATCTCCACACGGCCATACCAGTACTGCGAAATTGTGTGAGCCGGAAGTTCTCTGTGACTTGTTCCCATCACAGTAATGAAAGCCTATTGCCTACCAAGCAATGCTTAAGTTTTTCTTATTAACATATAAAGTCCTGAGCAACTTAGGGCCAGTTTACCTGAAGGACCACCTTCACTCTGTAGACCTTTAAGACTGATTAAGATATTCAGAGGAGGCCTTGTTGGCCACACAACAATCTGCAGATTGTCATCTAGCAAAAACATATAAATGGGCTTTCTCTGGGGTGGTGCTGTTGAAACGTCTCCCACCCCCATTATTTGGGCAGCATCAACAGTAGCATGCTTCCAATGTTTACTAAAAACACATCTCTTTGCTTAGACGTTTCCTGATCATCAATACTGGATTCTACAGCCGTATATTTCTTGATATTCCGATAGCTGCACTTTTGTAGTAGTTTTAATGGATATTTTCATGTTGTGAACTGCTTCAAGATTTCCCTAGCAGTAAGAAATAGAACACTATTTAAAATAAATAATAATAAAATATTGAGCCATGGTTTTCCATGACTTACAAACCATCACAGCACTGCTGGAATTGTGAAATGGTGCAAGCAAATTGACAGGAGTTCATAGGATTATATGCAATGCTGTTCTTCTTATGACAGATAGCCCTTTGAGCCAGTGGAGGCTTTTAGTCAGCAGGCAAGAGGGGGAGGGGAGTGATATTTTGCATATTCACTCTCCATCCCTGCAGCCCCATCCAAAAATCTCCAGGTTTGAAACAGCAGAAGGGGGTGAGTGCAGCGAGTACAGCAAATGGACAAAAAATAGTCTTCTTTTCCTGCCTCCAGTAGATTAAAAAAAAGTGTAAGAGGAGGGGCAGCCATGAGTATCACCCTTCATAAATAACATGGAGGTTTTATGTTCTAGAGCAGGGACAGCCTCAATATATGGTGGACTCTGACTTCCATCAACCCCCAACCACCATGGCTAGTGTTTCAGGGATGATGGGAGTTGTAGTCCAACAACATCTGGAGGGCACCCCATTGACTATCCCTGTGCTGCAGATTGCAACAGCAGAGCAGGTGCAGGATTCTCTATAAGTCAGCATACTCGGAAACATCTGGGGAGAACTTGTCAGTGTGCGGATTCAGGAATTTCATCTTAATCTAGGGTTGCTATTAAAGGAATTAAAATGATAACTATCAACCTTAGCAGCTAAGCCTATCTATTTTAGACCTATAAAATATGATGATTGTTGCTGTAGTTAAGAAAACTATAAACACACCACTGTATATCATTACACTGGAGAGATTTAATTGTAGCTTTATTGCAGCTTGTTTACATTACACCAAAGACAGTGTGTGATTTATATTTGCATGAGAAATAAGTGCTGTAGTAGCTTCCTTAATTCAACTTACAGTGGAACTCAGAGGTATGTGCTGAAAGTGGCTTGGGGGTGGGGAATACTCCATGGAATAGCGAGCAGATGTGGTTCCATGGCACTGACACATGTCTGCTCTCTGTTTAGGCACATGTTACGTTGCCGTATGTTTGGGTAAAATATATTAGGTGCTGCACAAAAGCAGTTAACTACCACGGGGCCCAGCCCTCAGCTTTGCAATCTAAGATACAGGCTCAGGAGAAAAGAGGAAGAAGTTATGTCATAGAGGCTGCAAACCTTTGGTGAATCCTACTCCAAATTAAATTGGCACAAAGATCATCTGAACTAGTAAATTGAATAAGGAACTAAAAAATACCTAGAAAAATTAACCGCCACTTTCTTTGTGCAGCAGCTGAGGTGTGGGGCATTTTAAGGGCTAAGAGGATAAGCAGTGAAATTGGGCTACACCCAAGAAAATGGGTACATGGGATTGCAGCCCTAGACAACAGTCCTATATCCAGAATCTTTGAAGTAAGACACTTTGAATTTAGAGGGAATTAGAAGATACACATAGCCTCTGTTCCCCTTTGCACTAATAAATCTGCTTGTTTTGTCTGCTGCAGAAAGCTGCAGGTGAGTGGACAGCTGAATATTGGCAATTAGTGGGCTGGGGATCTCTATACTTTTTTTTTTTTAGTTCTGCAAAGGAAAAATGAACAGGCTTTCAAAATGTTTAATCTGGCATAATAGCTGGTTGGCACTGAATGCTATTGCCACTCTCTCTGTGTTGTGACAGCTTGTTCTGCTCCATGCATCCAAGTTGCAATTCTGCAAGGCAAAAGTGCTTGGCCAGGAATGGTGGTGGTTGGAGTGGAGTATTGGGCCTTGCCAACAGAAGGTTTGGCTGCATGTGGAAATTGGGTGTTCTGCTACACAGTGGTGGGTGTGAAGGGTGCTAGAGAGCAATACAGCTTAGAGAAGACACATTACTCACATATGGCCAAAGCAGGGAGAGATGGGAGACAGGTGCAGAAGCTATGCTTTGCAGCAAGTATTTCCCCCCTCATTGCTTACCTGAGTGGGGAGCTGACTAGGCACCTGACCTGTTACTAAGGAATGAGATTTGGTGCTGGATATTTTGAACTGGAGACCCAAGAGGACTTGCCAGAGATGTAGGCAGAGAAGCGTTAGCAACGTGCTCAAATTTCCTTGTGTATCACAAGGCCAGTCCATTCTTGCAAAGTGCTCCCTTTGTGTGCAATGTGACCTCAAAGGGGTTGTGTGTGAATCACAAGTTGTGCAGGCTTGATCTACATATAAGTTTTGCACACCTTCCTAGATGAGAAACTTAGGAAAAAATTTAAGGCAGGGATGGGGAACCTGTGGGCCTCCAGATGTTGCTGGACTACAGATCCCATTATCACTCACCATTGGCTATTTTAGCTGGAGCTGATAGGGAATCTATCTGTTTAGGGAAGCTTTTAATGTTTAATAGATTATTTTATTTCATTTTTCTGTTGTAAGCCGCCCAGAGTGGCTAGGGAATAAATATTATTATTATTATTATCTGTGGTCCTTCAATATCCAACTTCCATCACTGGGATAAGCTGTGAAACACATTTCAGTCTCTTAAATTCATACCTTTAAACATGAGTATGGGGTATATAATAGGCTTGTTAACTTTAAAGTCAAAGAGGTAACTGTGCTCTTCATGCAGACAACATCCTGTTGGTCTCAGTAGCATGCTAGGGCGTTCTTGGTGCTGCCAGAAACACACCAGGTATGTATTGCTGGGTATTCCTGCAATGCTTGATACCAATTTGAGTGTGGGCAGATGATCACTTCATTATTTAGGGGAAAATGCTCATTTATGGGTGACCTTTTTGGTGGGAGAGAGGGCCTTGCATTTTTGAGCTCACCACTTCATTCACATATGGTATGCAGCTTTTAAAAACACAATTGATAGAAGTAGTAAATGACTTTCACAAACTACACATAGCACTTGTATGACTGTTTTCCTTGAGGGTTTTTTCTCCTAACCCAGCTTATCAATATCAGCTCTTCCAAGCTGCATCCCCCTGAGGGCAAAAGAGAGCCTACAGAAGGTAATTCTGATTGGATTTCGAAAGTTTGACCCTATGGTGCTATATAGAAAGATTTGTTTTTCTGCCAGTAAGCTTGTTTCCTTTCCAGTTCTCTTTCTCTGTATCTCCTTGGCAAATGCTTAAAATGAGTTTGCCAATATTTTCAGCTTTATAATGAAAACATCTAGAGTGCTTATTTCTGAGCAATATGATTTTCTTTTTAATGACTCGAACTATAGCAGTTTCCAGCTCTATCAATACATGTAGTTTTTTTTGATATAAATTAACTATTTGGTATGGTTGCCTTAAGTGTCCTAACATGCCTTGAATCACCAAGTTTTAATTTTAACTAGCATAACACAATTTAAACTTTTGAGAATATGCTCTTTCTGCTTCTGCTGCTTTCCTATGCCTTGCTTTTGATTATATTCAGCACTGCAAACAGGAACCATGGAAACCAACCTATCACCTGTCCTTGCTCTCTTAGTGCCAATTGTTTTGCCTAAACACGAAAATGTCCTTCTGCCAATGTATTATGGACAACAAATGTTAGCCAGCTGTACTGTTAATTTTAATAACCTAAACCATGGAGGGAGGGCTGTGACTGAAAACAACCCCACTTTTGTTTTCTAAAGTGGCCACACACACACACACACACAAACATAGTATCCCTTCAGGCTTGCTTTTTAATAAAGGCCTCTTTCAGCCAACATTCACTGAAATATGAGTTTAAGTATCAGTTGAATGTTACATGTCAATGAGAAGGCAGCAGAGGGCATGTGCACTGAGAATTAAGGTGGCAAAATCCTTAATTCCAGGTAAGCATGTACCTGGAAGTAAGCCTCATTTACCTCAGTGGGGTTGACATTTGTGTAAGTAACACAATGATCTAGGGTGCAGACACACCACACATTTAAAGCACGTTATACCCCCCCCCCAAATAATCCTGGGAAATTAAGTTTGTTAAAGGTGCTGGGAATTGTAGCTCTGTGAGGGGTAAACTGCGGTTCCCAGGATTCTTTGGGGAAAATCATGACTCATAAAGTGGTATAAGAGTGCTTTAAATGTATGGTTCGGGCACGGTATTTTACAGCAGAATATTGGCATTACAGAAAAGGAGAGTTTTGAGGAGTGATTTGAAGGAAGTAAAGGAGGCAGATCAAGGCAAAAGGGCAGAGTTATTTTGGGAAGCAGTAAACCTCTTAGTGGTGGAGCTGGATATGCAAATAACCCAGGTAGGGATGCACCATGATTTAGAGATAGCAGAGTGAAACAGCTGCTTCAAGGAAAGAAACAACTTTGCTCCAACTGAGTGGAATTCTGTCATGTTAATTGTATGCATTATATAAAAATGTTTAGACTGGATAAACATTGAACTTGTTTTCACTGTCCTGCAAATAAATCCTTTACAGCTGTGTGTCAACAATGTATGTCGAGTGCTTCTTTCCATGGAAGCTTGCTAATATTCTGGTCATTCAAAGATTCCCTGTGAGGGCCACTTTAGTCTGAATATCTGGAGATAGGAAATTAAATGTGGGAATTGGAATGAAGACTATGTCAGCTTAAAGAATTGACGTGTTTTTTCTTCCTTTGGTGACTTCAGAAAAATCAAGTATTAAAAATGTTCAGATAGGTTTTGCTCACAGTAGACCAAAGAAATGAATGAACTTAACTTAGTAATGTTCATTACTTTAATGGAGTATACTCTGAGTAAAACTTAGTTAAATACCACCCCAAATATTGTTGAAGTTGCACTGAGAAATAGAGGTTGTGAAAAATGGGGATAACTCGGATTCAATATGTAAGATAGTCTTAAATCTTGATGTTTGCGAGAATGTCTGGAAACAGTGTCAACTTCTTAGATTGTATGTGACCTAAGATCTAGTTATGACTAAACGGGTCTGAAACTATAAAGAATTACAGGTAGTTCAAGGACCTGCTATGCTCTACCATCAGAAAGAGAATCAAGAATGTTTTTATAGCCAAATGTGGCATTTTCCACATCTAAGGCTTTGTGGTTTAATATTAACAAGGCAATAAAGAGATTGCTTGACAGTAAAATACCCTTGATCTTCTGTTATTACAGTGACATATAAAATAATTGATAGGTACTGAAGATTGTTATGCTAATTGCTGCTAAAATTATCTATGCTAAGCACTAGATGGACCGGGAGTTCCCCACAACTGTACAATGGAAAACTAAAGTGCACAAGCAGGCAAATAGGTTCAAAGAACAGGTTTTGAAAGGTAAAGAAAAAGTGTAACATTTTAAATTAAAATCCACATATGTTTCTTAATTATTGGTGCAACAAAGCACGTACAGCAATTCACAATAATCATGCATTTAGTTTGTTATAGATCAATATTGATGATTTTTTGTATATGGATGCGTATCATGCATATGTATGTCCCTATAGATTACACAGTAATGACAAAAAGAAAAAAAAAGAGTGACAGTTGTATAATTTAGTAGCAATAAACGTCAGCTCCTATCTTCAACTGGAGGCAATATCTGTCATATATCCAAATGTACTTTGCCCTGCCTTGTAAACAAGGATTTAAAGAAATAAAACGAAATCAGCTGCATATTGACTTCTAGGAGCATGAGAACACAAGCCTATGCACGTCTACTCAGAAGTAAGTCTGAATGAGTTTTATGGCACTCCCATCGTGGCATGAGAGCTTTAAAATCAGACGAAATTATACAAGAAATTACTCTTTGAAAGAATGCAATATGTTAAACCTGATTATTCCAACAATTGCAAGCAGGCCATTCAGAAAGCGACTGAAGAAATTATGAATTCAGGTTGATATAATGAGATATGCTAGGCCAGTGTTTCCCAACTGGTGGTCCGCGGACCCCCAGGGGTCCGCGAGCTATGCCAGAGGGGTCCTCAAGATGCCAAGCCTCTGGCCCGCCGGAACCGGCGCAACTGCCGCCGCCGGTGCATGGGCGCCAAGCGAGCCCGGTGGATCAACCAGGGAGCCGCTGAAGGCCCCCCGGTGACCCCACCGAACCGAGGCTGAGTGTGCCCGGCCGGAAACTCAGCGGAACCCCTGAGCCTAGAGGCCCGAAACCGCCTTCCAGGCTGCGGACCCCACGGCGACCACGTGGGCGTCGGAAACATCCGGCGGAGCAAGCGAGGAGCCGCTGAGGCCCCCCGCAGGCCTGCCGGGCAGAAGCCGAGGGCGCCCAGCCGATGACCAAGCGGAGCTCCGTGGCCTGAGACCTCCCACCGCGCAACGATCCTGGGGGGCCTGCCTTGTGACTGCAGTCGCCATCACCCCTAGCTGCCCAAGAGGGTGAAGGAGCCCCCCCCAAGTGAAGGGCCCTGATCCCGCAGCTCCTGCGCGCCACACGGGGAGCCTCGTGGGGACCCGAAGAACAAAGGCTGCACCGAACCTGCTGGCGCTGGCGCTGCTACCGCCGCAAATACAGCCACCACCAGAGGAGGAGAAAAGAAGAGGGGACGACAGGGAAGAGAGGGCCCCACCACCACCCTCAACCCAGGTGAAAGGGTAGAAACCTCCCCCCCCTCCAGAGGGAAACCCCCCGACCCCCGGACGGCCATCATACCGCCACCACCACACCAACGCCCCCCCCCAGAAGGATAAAGAAGAGAGGAAAACAACTGAAAAATAAATAAAACCACTTTTTAATTTTAGGATTAGGAATTAATGGGGGTCCTTGTCACAATAGCGGCTCGATGAGGGGTCCTCGAGAAAATTTTGTTGGGAACCCCTGTGCTAGGCTACTTTTGTGAAGGAATTCATGCTTCAAAGCATGTACCATTGGAATAAGATTGGAATAAAGCTATGAATGAGGATCTCTGTGTAACTGGGGATGGGTGAGCACTGATGGGGTCATGACGTGGCCCTCTGAAAGAAAAAGTTGCCCCAGGACTTCTGGCCTAAGCTTTCCAACATTCTATGAGGTGCTCGAGAGAGAAAAATATCTCCAAGAACACCCTGTTGCCCATGACTGCTTTCCAAGATGGAATCTGTTTTCCTCAGATCTCTGTTCCACATTCTAGCCCCAGGCTTGAACTGGTATTTTAAGGGGAAATATATTTTTTTTCAGATGGAAAAAGTGAGATGAAATACGGAAATACTGAAGCCACTGCTTTTCTCAATGACTAGCATTGCTTCTTTGTGTACATGCTCTCCGTTTCCCTTCTCATACTCTTCCTTCTGTTTCCTGTCTTCACCTACATTGCGACCAAAAATAACTCTCCTTTATTAAGAAGCTTAAGTGGGTGGTAGTGATTAATACAGTGGTACTTCTAGTTACGAATGCTTAGAGTTACATTTTTTTCGGGTTACGAAAGATTTTAACCCGGAAGTGAGTGTTCCAAGCTCTTGGATCCCTTGCCATTGCCCGGAGCCTAGCCCGGACATCCGCAGGACCTACGGAGGCTCCGCAATCAGCCTCCAGCCATGGGAGCTTTCTGAGGCCTCTGCAACTGCCCCGAGCCAAGCCTTGACATCCACAGGATGCCCAGCAGGTCGCATCCCAGCCCCAAAGTTACGTAAGGAACACTTACCTAGTGAAGACAAAGAGCAGTGAAGCTGTTAAGAAACAAAGATGAGCCTGGGCCAAAAAGCCCTTTACCAATCCTTGCCTCACCCCCAGCTGTAGCAAGATGGGTGGTACCTAGCCAGGTAAGCCCACCTACCCTGTGTGTGTGTGTGGGGGGGGGGGGTGGAATGGAAAATTTTTGGATTCTGCAAATGAATTTTTTAATGTGAGTCTGCCCTGTGCTTTTGTCTCTGCTTTGCTCCATCGTTTGGGGGACTTCTGGGGGACTCTGCCTTCTGCCATTGTTTTGGGGATCGTGTGGAACCCAGTTCAACTACTGGTTGATTGTGTGACTGCAGAAATGGATAAAAGCACCCCATCCAAACTGACTATCATTAGTGCACATAAGGAAAAAAAGAAAGTTATTTCCCCCCCCATCTAAAATACTCTTATTTATTTTATGGATCAATGGCCTTGTTAGACAGTAACATTCGTGTTAAATTGCTGTTTTAGGGGGTGTTTTTCATTGTCTGGAACGGATCAATCCACTTTCCATTACTTTCAATGGGAAAGTGCGCTTCAGGTTAAGAACGCTTCAGATTAAGAACGGACTTCCGGAACCAATTAAGTACTTAACCTGAGGTACCACTGTAGTCTCTAGATGTCATGCTTTAAATGTGCAGATACCTCTTATTTGTTGTTACAATAATTGGGTTATTCAGCTGCATGGATTGGACCAACAAGCATGATTAATAACCTTACATATCAACTGGATTATGTACAAAGAATAATAAATTATGCAGGCCAACATAGCTGTCTCTGAAAACTTGAAGGACTGGTTTTCTGCAGATCAAAAATGAGTTTTGATTATGAGAATTAAGTGATCAAAATAGTGTGTGATCTGTTTGTGTACAGTACTTTAAAAAACCACCTCTTCTTTAGTGGGTCCCTTCAGGCTTTTGTCTTTCCTTTGGTAATACAGTGGAATCTCAGTTTATGAACACCTTGGTTTACGAATTTTCGGTTTACGAATGCCACGGACCCATCTGGAACGGATTAATTCACTTTCCATTACTTTCAATGGGAAAGTTCGCCTCAGTTTATGAACACTTCAGTTTATGAACAGACTTCTGGAACCAATTACACCCATGCTTCGGGTTAAGTACGTTTCAGGTTGAGTACTCTGCGGACCTGTCTGGAACGGATTAATCCACTTTCCATTACTTTCAATGGGAAAGTTCGCTTCAGTTTATGAACGCTTCAGTTTAAGTACTCCGCGGACCATCTGGAACAGATTAATCCACTTTCCATTACTTTCAACGGGAAAGTTCGCTTCAGTTTATGAACACTTCAGTTTATGAACAGACTTCCGGAACCAATTGTGTTCATAAACCGAGGTACCACTGTACTAAATGGCAGAGGTTTTCATAAAATTTCTGGAAAAAATCAAGTGGCATTGCTTAGTGGGTTTTGCTTAAATCAGACTAAGGACTGTTTCCTATGGTTCATGCTTTTTTATCAGTGATCACGCTACAGGAAATAAATGAACAAAGTTCACAAATAAATGGAAGGGCGTAAATTACCTTCAAATAGAGATGATAAGTTAGGATAGTACAAAGGTGTATTGGCACAATTAATGGCATAAGATAAGAAAAAAGGGGAAGGATTACAATGTCATTCCGTAAATGTGTTCACATTAAAATGTTGTTTTTTTCCTAATCACCTGCATATGGAATCATCCCTAAAATGAGGAACAATCAAATCTAGGGATTCTGGAGAATCTTTTTATCATTTCCACCCTGGACTCTTGAACTCAGTTCATGAATCTAGTCAATATGAGCTCTTGGATATGGGTTGGTATGAAGGTTTCGGTTTAATGTTCTGCCTTGGACCATGTTTCTATCCAGGAACTGACAATTCACTCTGGTATGTTTAACAACAGCAGTGCTGTAGCTGGAATGATGGCTGTCGAGACAATAATCCCAAGGATCTTATCTGAAAATTATTTCACTTTGGGACATTCCCACGATGGATGAAATAATTTTCCAACTATATTGCTGCCTCTCCAAAAAGTTGAGGACAGAAGATTATTGATCTATGCAAGTGGAGGGGCTATAGTGCCACCTGTGTATCAGTTTCAGTTTCTCTTAGGTTTGAGTTGAGGATACAGCCATTTAGGTGGCAGCACTAAAAGCCCTGTGCTACACCACCCTGTAAACTGTGGAGGCAAGTTCTTTCGTTTGGAGTCCTGCTATATATGATGCTAGTGATGAGGTGCCCTAGATAGAGCAATGAATAAGTGTAGACATCCTTGGCCTGTGTCGCTTCTGCTAGCAGCTACTAAGCATACCACATAAAAAATACTGGCGGTTCCCAGATACCAATATCCAGTCATATTTTAATTAGTGCAGCTTGCCATTAAAAAGGCAAACCACCCTGTTCATATGTAGTCACCAGTCAGCTGAAACAATCAAGAAAGAGCTGCGATGTGCGTCAGAACAATACACTCAACTAAAAACAAAACAAAAGCCCTAACACCACAAGCAATTCTTGATTGCTAGATTCCTGTTCAAAGAGTTTTGACTGGTGTGCCAAGTTCTGAGCTTTGATATACAAAGGGCATCTCTCCGTCTCTCTCTGCCTCCATTTCAGCCACTTGACTTATAAATGATCTCTTTTCCTGGTATTAGAAGATAAAAGTAAAGCTGTAATGAAAACTCCCCTCCTCCCCACTTTTTTTTTTTTACTTTGTGTACGCTTTGGTGATCCAATTTTAGTCATGCAATTACATTTTATCTGTGTGAAGGCAACCCTACCATTAGCTGACAAAAATGTTCCCTGTGCTAGGCAAACAACGGCTCTGTTATAAATGCTGTTAAGATAGTTGCTTTAGATTCCTGTCTGCGCCTTCTCCCAATATGTGTCAAGCCCTTCGAAACTGATTTCCAATTAGGGCTAAGATAAAAATACCAACAATTCTCCGCTCCTTCTGTGCAATGCGAATATGTTTTTGGCACTCACAATTTTCGTTTATATTTGGGGAGCATTTGCGAGGGATGCCATCAACCCTGTGAACTGCTATACAGTTTCATCTTCATTCCTGTAAAATGGGATGCAAATCTGGGACGCCATCTTTCAGGTTCACACTTCCATATGAGTCACGTGACCCACATGAGATTGCCCCCCCCCCCCCGAAAAATGCTTTTTCAGGCACAGCACACCAAAAAGTGCATCTCAACCTCCTCTCTCGTGTGTGCAGCGACAAATAAAGGCCACTTGAAATTCCACAGGGGGAAATTAGCAATACTACTACTACTACTACTACTAATTTATTATTTATACCCTACCCATCTGGCTGGGTTTCCCCAGCCACTCTGGGCAGCTCCCAACAGAATATTAATAATAATAACAAAAAAGTGATAAAACATTAAAAACTTCCCTAAACAGGGCTGCTTTCAAATGGCTTCTAAAAGTCAGATAGTTGTTTATTTCCTTGACATCTGATGGGAGGGCGTTCCACAGGGCGGGTGCCACTACTGAGAAGGCCCTCTGCCTGGTTTCTTGTAATCTCACTTCTCGCAGTGAGGGAACTGCCAGAAGGCCCTCAGCACTGGATCTCAGTGTCTTGGTTGAACATTATCATCAAGTTGATAATGTGCACATAGTCATAGTTTTCGTGCCCTCATATCCTTCTGGATCATCACATTACATCATCCTGTTTGCTGTATTGACTTGTTGCTCTCACATTCCCATTGGAAACATAGATACTCTTTAGTATCTATGATTCAGGTACGTAGCCGTGTTGGTCTGATGCAGTTGAAATATATTTAAAAATTATCCAGTAGCACCTTTGAGACCAACTAAGTTTGTTTTTGGTATAAGCTTTCGTGTGCATGCATACTTCTTCATGGACTTCCATTTCATGCTTCTAGATTTCATGGTTCTAGATTCAGGTAGGTAGCCTCTTTAGTTGCTCGGGACCTGTAAGTACCAGTTGTATGAAGTGGCTCCCAAGAACACGCTTATAGTCCTCCTCTCTGAATATTATAGACACATAGGGCTCTCTTCACTGCAATGAGAACTGTAGCACTTCTTTATTCTAGCACCTCTTTCATCTTCCCTGCTCCATTTCTCTTAAAAGGGTGGTGAAAATGACATTTCTTTTATAAACTGTCACCTCTGCAATATTATGGAGAAAACAATGAGGTGTTTTGTAGATTATAGTTTTGTTTGTACTAATAGAAACTGGATCTATAAATCAATGTCATGAGAGGTGGGAAACTGAAAACTGTGAGTGAATCGTGTAAAACTATTTCCTATTTGCTAAGAAGGCTGGGCATGCCCTTATACTGAAACCAACATTCTTCTGACTTCACTGAGTCTGTTATTATTTCCTCATTCCTTCTAGAAACGTTACTCATAGTTGAATGCTTGTTAAAATAAATAAGTCACTGTCATTTTAAAGGCTTCCTTTTGGAATCCACTTTGCTTCCTGCTATATAGTCTACATTTGACAATCCACTTTTGACCTTTACATGGGAAACTCTCAGGAATTTCACCTGCCTATCCACCTGCAGTGCCAGAATAACACCATGGCTTGTGATGCCTACCGCTGGTATTGGACATGTTGGCATAATACAGCAAGTGTGCAGTCGCTGCAACAAGTCATATTTCCCATGATTGTGCTTTTTTCTGGTTTATGGCAAGGACAAAACTTTAGTTGGGTATGGGGTGGAGCTGCACTGATGTTGCTGCAGCTTACCTGGAGGTATCTGAGGAAGGGCAAGGGGAGCAAAGCTGGAGCTGTGCAGGTGCAGATATGGGAATGTTGGATTGGCTTTGCTGCTGCAACTTCACCAGGGGTGCAAGAGGGCACTGGATTCCATTCTGACCTGCATTTATCACACACACAGCACTGTTTCCATTCCAGTTTGGCTTCCAACAAAAGTGAGAACAATGTAATTCACCTCACTGCCTTTTGTGGCAGAATTTTACGTATTTAACTATGTTATCAATTACTACATTATTTCACACCATTCATTTCAACGCCATGGAAACAATGCAAATGGGGGAAAAGCATATTAATTGCACATTGTTTGCAGACTGAAAGCAACAACACTGCATCTCAGTTGTATTCACTGGAATGATTTCTGTTCTAGACGTGGGACAAATCGGCAAAGATCGACAATTGGCACTCTAGTTTCTGTTCGAATTCCCAGCCATTCCTAACCTGCACAGTCCCAACCTCACTGCCGCACTGCCCCAACTCCGTCTAGACGGAATGGACTTGCAAAAGAACCCATGTGAAACTGGCAGGGATCAGAAAAAAGGCTAATCCGTCAATTCCTAGGGGATGGGTGGTTGAAGGCATAAAAGATATATAATGGCTTGGTTTGTTTGATAATAGGAACCATCAGGCATGGAGGGAGCAGTTGCAGTATGACCTGGGTGTGATGTCAGCACAGGAAAAATGCTGGGGTGTAATGTTCGGCACTCCCTCCTGCAAAACTCAGGTTGTAAACATGTGTCAAAATTTCTTAAAGACACTAGTCTCCACTGGGCCTCATTTAAAAAGAACACCAACCCTGGTTAAGCTCCAATTTTGCTATCATTCAGCAACGATTGAGGTGACCCCAATACCATTTGGGGGTATGGCCTTTCTCCCTTGCATAGGCCATACAATAATAGCCATCTGTCCCATCAGCAAAGAAAGAGGCAGATAAACTACAATCCAGGTCCACCACCATGTCCTGCTTGTTTCTCTTTCCTCTTTGGGCTGGTTCTCTCCATCACAAAACAGACAATGTGAAGACTGGATGTACCAGCAATTCAAAGTTGTTTGGGGACTGACAAATCTGTTTATATTTGTATCACTCTCTGTGCTCTGAAAGAGGTGAAGGATGGAGGAACTTCTAAACCTTCTCAAGTGTGTGTGTGTGTGTATGTGTGTGTGTGTGTGAGAGAGAGAAACTTGAATAATTGTGTGTGTGTGTGTGTGTGTGTGTGTATTTACATAAGGCTGTATGTAAATACTGTACTGTGAATACTGTATGCAAAATTTAATGTCTGCCAGCCACTTGTATTTTCTCTCTTTTAACATTTTGTATGGTTAACCACAGCTTGCTTCTTCTCACCTTTACTATTCATACCTCAGATTGTGTACTGTTTATCAAGAGTGATAGGTTACTTATTCCTTACATATTATTGAATTATATATTATTGACTAAAGAAATAAAAAAGAAATATAAGAGTGATAGGTATATAATTTGGAGTAAAGCTTTGTTCTAAGGTCAATAGCAGTATTTTGTACTGTCCAAAAATGCAGTGAAATGTTTGTTTTAATCTGTTTTGTGATTTGTTTGGTTGTGTGTAAATGTTTTAAATCAGCTACCGCATACCCAGATGAAAATCAGCAGTGAGGCAGTAGCCTTTACCTGATGCTGCTGCTGATAAATAATAATAATAACTTTATACCTGCCTTTCCTCGCTGATGGGACTCAAGGCACCTTACAGATAAAAACAAGAATTGCTAAAAAACATAGAAAAAAGCAATCATTAAAAACACTGAAACATTAAAAGAATTAAAACTGTATCCATTTACCTGATCTCCCATCACTGAAGCTTAACTTGCCCATGGGGCAAATGTACCACTGGGACTGTAGCATTGGCTCTGCCACTGTGTTTTCACCACGCTGGCCTTGCCCCTATCCTTCTAAATAAGATGTAGTGACACTGGTAATGGGAATCAGGCAAAGTGCCACCACCCCGCTGACCACTACTGATGAAAATTAATGCATTACCCAGCATTCCTCAATTACATTTATGGTTAATAGCCGCTTCTTTACTTTAGTATCCTTGATCTCTAAAACCCCTCTCTAAATGTATTAATGGTGCTTGTTACTGATGAGCTTTGTTAACAGATTCTAAATAGGTCATTTTAAGTATTGTTTTTATTGTAATGGTTGTTTTATAAGGTACTCTGGGCTCTGGGCAGGATAAAAAAACAAATGCATAAAGAGTAACCTTTGCATCTGTTCAATAAGCCCATCCATTTTGTTTCCAGCTGCTCTTCAAGCGCCCAACACAAACATAACTTTGGCCATTAACTGGTTTTCTTTCTGTTTTAGGTGGTTTTTTGGTGGTATTAAACGAGTGGATGCTGAGAAACGGCTGCTATATCCTGAAAATCAGGACGGCGCTTTCCTAATCAGAAACAGCGAAAGTCTAATGGGTGACTTCTCCCTTTCAGGTATGATTACTATTTTCTCTTTCTTCTTTCTCCTGGTACACACACACACACACACACACACACACACACAGAGAGAGAGAGAGAGAGAGAGAGAGAGAGAGAGAGTCTTGACCTCATTTCTCCTGGGTTTATTCATGAAAAATCTCTATGATTATTTCTTTCACAAAGGTACATGAACTGGCAATAACTGCTAGAACTTAATAACTTTTAAAAAAAATTTAAATTTTTTTGGGGGAGGTGCTTATAATTAAATATGTGAACTAACAGTGCAAGCTTATACTTACCTGCTCTTAAGTAAGCGCCACTGCATAGGGCTCACCCAAAATATTTTGTTACCTGCAGTTGACGATAAGATGGCAGCTTCAGCTTTCCATTGCGAATTTTTTTATGTCTAATGTTTTACATTTTTTTTTAATGTGCTGTAAGCCACCCAGAGTGGCTGGGGAAACCCAGCCAGAAGGGTGGGGTATAAATAGTAATGATAATAATAATAATAAATTTCTTCTTCCATGTACTGAAGTCGACTAGACTAGCATTTGAAACTGATTTCAATCCATCACACTCTGAGTTGGATACTCTGAAGTTGGGGGAAATAGCATTTTCTGATCCAAAAAGTAACAAACTCAGTGCACATTTTTATTGGTAGTCTTTACATCTCCCTTTAATGTCACACTTGCCATAAAGTAGCAACAATGGTTCCTCACTTTGCCAACTGTGGTGGTGTCTGAAAGTAGATATAATTCTGTAGCAGAATCAGAACCAGCCCTACCAATGGGCAGAATGAAATGACCGCCTCAGGCAGCAGATGCTAGGGAATTACAGCAGCAGCAGCAGCAGCTACCTAACTATGGCAAAGCTGTGTGTGTCAGGTGGTGAAGCTGCCATCTTATCCTCAACTACAGGTAACAGTTGAGGGTGAGCCCTATGCATAATGACTCCCATCAGTTCTTCCACTTCTCCTCATGCACCCTCTAGCGGCCCCACCATGCATATGGGAAAAGTGCTTTAATATAAACATAGGTAGTTCATTACTGTTCAATAGACCCCTAACGTATGTAACCTTCAAATTTGATCTTCATTCAGATTCTCTGCATAATAGTACCATAAAAGCATATGAATTACAGTGCACGACTAAAGACTTGGGGGAGACTCTAAAATAATATACTCCGTATGACACCTATACACTCTCTAATGGTATTTTGAGATAACTGCAAGCTTGATAAAGCTTGGCTGCTTAAGGAAGATAGGGCTAAATATTCATTTAAAACAATATACAATCGCTGGTGTTTAAAAACTCACTTTCCATGAAGACCCCTAAAGGTGCCTGCCAACTGTATGCAAATAGTATGGGTTGCCAGTTGGGCCCTTGTAATGTGGGATGAGAGCTCCGATCACATAGACTCCATCTATGTGTACACCCTGTACCTTTAAGAAACATTTGAAGCCCATTTTGTCTCACAGTGAATTCTGGGTAATGTAGTTTATGCCTCATAGAGTTAAAATCCCCAGCAATTCTTAACAAACCACTGTGCCCAGAATTCTTTTAATGTGCTTCAAAGATATAGTGTGTACACACCTGCCACTCCGCTACTGACAGTCATCGAGGTCCGAGATTACGATGAAGTTGGAACTAAGCATGGCATATGATGCCATATATTACGCACATTGCCTAAATAGTGCATGGCACTTAACAGCTGTAACCTCCTGGCATTTGGGAGCTTGGGTGAGCATGGAAAGCCCCAATGCATAAAGTGTTTGTTTTTAGGTTGTTGTTTTTTTAAATTGATTTAATATTTCAACCTTTGAGTCCTCTTTGGGTTATAAATAGGGCTACTGTACCCCAGAGGTGTCTAAAAATAACTCCTATTGGAAGTATAATGTGCAATAATGGTTGGCTTGCCTTTCTGAATGGATATATATATATATATATATATATATATATATATATATATATATGACAGAATCATGACATTTGCCTTATCAGACAAGAATATACACATGTGTGTCTCCGAGATTAGTATGCATATAAAATTATTTTGTACCATTTTACTAGGGGCCATGTGGTACCATATGCAAGTAATAAAGGTGAAGGGACCCCTGACCATTAAGGGTTGTGGCGCTCATCTCGTGTTATTGGCCGAAGGAGCCGGCGTACAGCTTCCAGGTCATGTGGCCAACATGACTAAGCTGCTTCTGGCGAACCAGAGCAGCACACAGAAACACCGTTTACCTTCCCGCTGTAGCGGTACCTATTTATTTACTTGCACTTTGACGTGCTTTCAAACTGCTAGGTTGGCAGGAGCTGGGACCGAACAAGTAATGCAAGTAATGCATAATGGTAAATAAATAGGGATATAAAGGTCTTACAGAGCAAGCAAAATTATAAGAAGTCAATCCTTATTTCAAGCTTCATTCAAGAGCATGGCTATTTCCAGCTGAGGAAGCCCATGCCTGGCAGAGGGAAAACAAACCTTTAAAACAGACTTTAACTTTGTCGGGGGGTTCCCAGTTGCATCCACTAGAAACATATGTGTTGTATTATTATTATTATAGTGGTACCTCAGTTTAAGTACACAATTGGTTCTGGAAGTCTGTACTTAACCCGAAGCGAACTTTCCCATTGAAAGTAATGCAAAGGGGATTAATCCGTTCCAGACGGGTCCGCAGAGTACTCAACCTGAAGCGTACTTAACCTGAGGTATGAGTGTAATTGGTTCTGGAAGTCCGTACTTAACCTGAAGCGTACTTAACCTGAAGCAAACTTTCCCATTGAAAGTAATGGAAAGTGGATTAATCCATTCCAGACGGGTCCACGGCATAGCTGCCAAGTTTTCCCTTTTCTCGCGAGGAAGCCTATTCAGCATAAGGGAAAATCAATTAAAAAAAGGGATAACTTGGCAGCTATGGTCCACGGAGTACTTAAACTGAAAGTACTCAAACCGAGGTATGACTGTATTATTATTATTATTATTATTATTATTATTATTATTATTATTATTCCTCTATCATTACATAATACACTATTCAGGGCATAAGCTCCTAAGACTGGGTCACTGGAGACTCATTTAGGAGGAAAGTTTCCTGGTGGGATACTTGACTATACTATATTATGATGTGTGTAGTTTTTATGCAAATCTTCACAATGCCTTCCTTAGGGGAAGGGTCGTAGCTCAGTGGAAGGGGATCTGCTTTGCTTGTAGAATAATTCAGGTTCCATCTCTGGCACCTGTGGGTAGAGTTGGGAAATGTTCCGTGCCTGGATGCTAGAGAGCATCTGTCAGTCAGAATGGACAACACTGAACTACAGTGGCACCTCTAGTTACGAACTTAATTTGTTCTGGAGGTCCGTTCATAACCTGAAACTGTTCTTAACTAGAGGTGTGCTTTCGCTAATGGGGCCTCTTGCTGCCGCTGTGCCACTGACACACAATTTCCGTTCTCATTCTGGTAGTTCTCAACTCGAGGTAACTCTTCCAGGTTAGTTGAGTTTGTAACCTGAGGCGTTTGTAACTCGAGGTACCACTGTGAATGGCTCAACATCCTGACTTGGAATAAGGCAGTTTTTCCTCTGTTCCTTCGTTTTTATTTTTCTAGTACGGGACGGGAAGGTTGTGAAGCACTATCGAATCCGACGTCTGGAGAATGGTGGCTTTTTTGTGACGAAAAGGAAAACTTTCCCAACCTTGAATGCTTTTGTCAGATACTACAGTCGTTCCAGCGACGGGCTGTGCGTAAAGCTTGGGAGGCCATGTGTAAAGGTAGAGCTAATTCAGGACATTTTTGTTTCAAAATGGAGTGAACTTTTGATGATTGAATTGATAAGTACTTAACCCTCCTTCCAGCCATGATAATAGTTTAAGAAATCATACATAACTGCACCGTGACATGGGATGGCATATCAATGATAATGAAAACAGGAGAGCCATGCATTG